>NC_054059.1:43913038-44216068 GCF_017639655.2 Falco naumanni
CTTATAGACACATAAATGAATGAAAATCTGCGACATCTTCCAATCTGCTCAAGACAAACTTATTAGTTTTATAGTGAGAACAGTTTTGGTGCCTATAGTTTGTGTATATCATAGGCATACAATGCTGGTTGATGTCTTTAGGGTTCTTAGGCGTGGCAATGCCCTGTAGTAAGACTGTACCTACATTTACTGAGGTCATCTTGGCTTTTACATTGCATAAGTTAAAAACAAACTTGATATTTTCTATGCAGTAGCATTAAAAAAAAAATATACTGGGAGGATTGGCTTTTGCTATCTTAGAGGTACATTTAAGCATGTTTGTGTTCTTTCCCGTAAGTGGAACAGACGCTTAAACTTTCAGTTTTGGCAACAGCCTAATATTAACACTTAATTGCTTGGTTCAGATTTTGGTTTCACATTTAATGAGTAGTTCTTCTCTATTCTGCTACATAATATGGGGCATCATTTCAACTGTGTTCTCTGCTTTTAGTCAGCTACATCACATCAATTTTCATACAACATATATTTTATTTCTTAGTTTTGTCACAGCTCCAAAAAGACAATGGGAAAGTGAACCAGATTCTATATTGCCAACAATCAAAACACTTATTCCATCTTCTTTATGTACTGTGTGATTACAACAATGTAATTAGAGGAAACAACTATTTCTAATATGCTTAGGGTAACAAAGGGCTAGTCCATTATCATTATATGTGAGTCAAGAAAACACCAATCTTGTTTTCAAATCTCAGAAGTAGTGTGCTTTGCTGCCAATTAAAATTTTTTTTATCTATAAACTTGGCAAATTTTAGCAAAAAATCAGTCAGTCAATGGAATTCTAATTTTCGGAATAGAATCAACAAACATGAACACAAGCCTAGGAAATGCAATATTTTAAAAATGTCATTTGTCACATGAATATCAAGAGGCACCAGTTTTGTAAAGTTCATGTTGTCTAAGAAGTGCATACACCTAATATTTCATGTAAGGAAAGGAAGTTTCCTTATACAAACAAGTTTCTTTTCATTATTATTCTCAACTGCACATACTGTTAAGCACAATTTACAGTGCAGAGACTGCAACAAGTATTACACTCATCTCTTGGTATATTTAGGCAAGTAAAACATATATACAGAAATTTGAGAGGCTGTTCACCCCTCAAAATTAACAGATTTCCTTACCAGATGCAAAATCAAACTAGGGAAACTCTAAAGACTAAGTGATTTTTTCATATTATGAGAAAGTTGTCTCTAATATCTGTCTTACCCATAAGAGCCCTGATATTCTTTCCCTGGGCAGGATATTAAAGACCCAGTCCAACTTAAAGTTAAGACATCATTTGTCACACAGAGAATTTCTATTAAAAATTTCAGACCTACATCATTATGCACCATCTCACCATCATTAAGTATGTTCTTCATGGCTGACTAAAGTTATCAGAGACACCCTAATAATTAGAGAGATATTACTGCTGAGAATTGTTAATGCCTCTTTTCATAAGGACAAGCTACCGACCATGCTCAAGCATGCAATAGTTACACCTTCTTTCCAACTGTTTTTGTATACCAACAGATTCACAAATTATTGTCCTGCCTGGCACCTATTCCTATTAAAGAGCTATCTCAAATGGTGTTAGGTGGCTAAGTATAGACACATATAGAGACTTTATTTTATTTTATCTTAATGAGACTGTACAGACTAATGGAATACTAAGCTTGATGGAAGGTGTCCTCACAGCAAGAATCAGAAGTAATTGTCCTGATTTTTTACATCTTCTCACCTTTGACCATAATGCCTATACAGATGTATTTCAGGAATTTCACTTTGATAGTGGATTCCAAACTGCTAGAGAATTGATTTGTTCCTTGAACTCTTTCCAGAAGAACTGACTGTACTCTTGACCCTTCTCTTGTTTGGTGAGTTATACAAAAAGCTCAAAAGGACTTCCACTTTCATAGTGAGTTTAACATCTCTTAATGCCTTTTCTTTAAATACAAGTTTTTAATTTCTCATTCCCTTGCCAGATCTGACAGCAAGGGACAGCTCAGTCCAAGAGTGAAGTTTGGTGGTAGAAAGGCATTTGAGGGAGCTCTTTCTGCCCTGTTCTTTGGCATCATAGTAGTTTTTACTTTTGCACTGAGTTTTACTTGCAAGGTAAGAGAGGAGTTCCTTTTAAGATTTAAGCATAATTGAAGCCCTGGACAGCCTAGAACAACTGCAGAGCACCCAGGGGTCTTGCCAGCACAGCTCCTGATGAATTGTTAAGGGTCAGTTGCAGACTGAAGTCAACACATGTATCAAACACAAACCTTTCTAGCTCTTTAACTAGGGATTTTATAGAGTTCTTACCACTCTAGTATTTGGGAAATTATGGAATTACTCCTGCTTTATATCAATGATGAATTCAATAGTATCTGGTGGCAGGAATTTTTCACTTCAGTGATGCTACCATTGGGATGTTCTTATACCCTCCAGGGCATGATGCCCTAATTTTTAATATTAGCATTTGTTTCACCCTTTTCCTTCTTGTTTTGACTTTTAATTACATTATATTAAAATAAAAATAAAAACATTCACCAAACCCAATGATCATAAATTACATTTTAAAAACAAATGAACAAACAAATAAATAAATATAATGATAGCATTTGCATACTTTGAAGCAAATAATTCAAGGGTGAATTTCCTTGCAGTGTTTTGGGGTAAAAAAAGCATTGTGATAATATGAAAACTTGTAAGTGAAATAACCGGTCCAGTGTTCACTCTTAAAGCTCAACACAGCTAAAAAACACACACAGAGTATTAAAATTACGTTATGTGAATGGTCATGTTAAGTCTATAATACAGCAAAGAATCTTTAAAGAACTATATGTATACTCAGTGTTCTTTTAAAAGACTCTTTGAGTTAGAAGCACACATCCTCCACAACTCCCTTCAACTCTGAAACACTGCAAATGTTCCACAGATAAAGCCATTCCTTTGTACACAGTGAAAATTTCCTACAGGTATCCAGGCATAAGTGCTACTCAAATTTCAAGTGTCTTCCAGGATTCTTGCCCAAATATTAATAAGTTTTTCAATGTCAGATACCATTTGCCATAAATATATAAAGTTTAACATGGTTTCCTCAACACATACAAACAATACAGGGAATTTTTCTTATTTATGTTACTTACAAAGTGATGAATTTTCCCATTAACATTGTTTAGAGTGTGGGAGATTCTTGTTCTGAGATACAAAGGGAAAGTTCTGAATTCAGAGAATAATTTCAGGAACAGAAAGGCTCCTGCACAGAGGTTCAGTCTTTGTTAAGAATAAAGTAAGTGAGATACTTATAAATGCTGTAAGCAGAAAGAAACTCAGTCATAAGTAAAAAGCTATCTTAAAAGAAAGAAATGCTGCCCTAGTTGGGATGAGAACAGCCGTTTACCAATGGAATTCAATCAGCAGTCCATATAATCCTGTTTCTGACAGTGAACAACACTTGATAGTTACAGGAAGTCAGAAAAAACTCCAAAATTAAGAAATACAACAGTTTCAGTAGAGGAAATTCATCCCTTAGCCCAGCTAAATTCTGACTAATTTAGTCATGAATGGCCACATGCAGTATTTTTCAAAGCTGTCAGGTAATTCTCAGTGGATGTTCTTATTAATCATCCAAATATCTTCTTTTAAAATCCTCCAAAGCTCTTGGCTGACTATTTTTTTGCATTAAATTCCAACACTTCATTTTGTGTATAAGACATATTGCCTGTTAACAGTTTTTAATTTGTTAACTCTTAGTTAAATATTTGACAATTTTTTGTTGGATGACCAGCTAAAAAGTAGACTCATTCTCTTCTCATAATCCCTTGTAACCTTCTCTTTCTCACTGTTACTTGTATATAACTGATGCCTCTTTAATTAATCTCTTTCCTTAATGATGTAGACCTACTCTCCAAAAACTTAAGGGTTTCTTAAACAGGTCAGACTCTCCTTACCGATTTTCCTTCACCAATACTGTTTAGAATGACAAAATTCAGTATCAATTCAATATGCCATTAGTATCTTTTTAGAAATATATTCCATTGATTGTGCACAATAACAATTTATTTGTTTGCTATTACCGAGCACAGGTTCTCCCTGAGCTTTCTACAGGCATGATGCTAGTACTTTAAAATGTGAAAATAAATACTCATATTTATATTTGACATTTTCCCACTCTATACATCAATTTACCAGCATTATATTTTTGCTTATCATATAGCTTTTCTTAGCTTTGTGAAGTCTTGTGACTAGTTCTCTTACCTAGATGTCATTAACTGTCTTCAAGATCATTAATAAATATATAATGTATCAATGCATACATTAAGTATATCTTGGAATATTCTGTTAGCATTTTTTCCCTTAAATTTACTGCTTATTTCTGTTTCTTTTTACTTATATATTACGGCTCTTACACAAGTCTAGTCAATGACTTTTTTTTAACATGGACATCATTAAAAACTAAATAAGACAAACCAAGTCTTCCTTTATTGATAGTTTCTTTGACAATCTATATTTCACTAACATTTTCAACATAGTAAAGCTGGGGGGGTTATGGTGCTTTTATTGGCTTTATTTGTTTGGGATTTTTTTCTCTGTTAAAGGTAAATGCATCTCCACCTTGAGGCTGTTCTCAGCATCCCTGGTAATGTCAAGAAAGCAAATAGCCTTAATGCAACCTCAGACACTTAAAATAATTCTTATGTGTACCAAAGTACTTCAGAAAATAAACAGTGTTCCCCTTTCAAAACAAAATCCTGTGATCTTTAAGACTTCTGTGTGTAAGGTACATCAATTCAGATCCATTATTTTAATTTCTATTATGATATTTTTGTTTTGCTACTATTGTTTACTATGTGGTGGGAAGGAAAAGAAGTTCCTACCCTATGGGAAAAGTTGTAAGTTATGTATAACAGACATAAAAAACATTTTTCCTCTTTTTTAAGCCTAACTTAGGTTGCATGAAAGCAATAGGACTTTCTGAGAGGCTTATTCAGCCTCATAAATTTATTTCAGAAACTCTATGTATATGCACATTGGGCAGCATGGAAGAAAAGAGGAGACCCTCCCAAGAAAACAGTAGAAGTTAGGAATACAAGTATAAGAAATTAATTTAGGTATGTAAGGAGGACAGTGGGTATTACAGAACTTGAAAATGCTGACAAAATTCTTGAAGTTGAGATAATGTCAGATGAAGTGTAAGTAGAGGTAAAAAGAAGGAATGATACAATGGTAAATGATGGGCAAGTATGATAACTTGTGTTGCTGTGGTTCATGGAAAAAACGTGTGAAAAGATGTTTTTAAAGAAGCCAGAGAGATGTTGCATTAGTTGTTAAGGAATGGGAAACTCGAGAAAGGAACACATCCTTAAGGACAGAAATCTTTGTGACAGTGAGAAAGAAGATGAAGTAAAATTGGAGTTCATACTGCTGTGGAGAGTGAGTAGGGGGAGAATTCAAATATGCTGCTTTTAGCGCTGGTAGCGTGAGCTCTCATGTGAGCTGTGTCCTGTGTATGAATAACATAATGTTCTGGGAGGAAGAGCAGAGGGGTCTGATTCTCTGTGTGTTAACTGAAGGCATATAAGGGGATACCCAAGAGACAGTTGAGATGGTCCAGGTCTTTGGTGAAGAGTGACCAGCTTACAGATCAGCATCAAAAGACAGTAGCTATAACTGTGATAAGGTATTTCACAGGAAACACTAAGTTCCTTCAGGATGTGTCAGGATAAAGTATGAAGGACAATGAACCACATGGGAGGTAGACAGGATGGAGAAAAGCCAAGAGTATGTAACATTTGATACTGCTTCTGATGATTATCTGACATCTGGTGGTATAGCAAGCAAATATTTTCATATCTTTTGTGACCCTGGAAGGTTCTCAAATCTATGCAAACCTACACAATAAATTACCTCAGTAAACCTTTCCTGGTTCAAACTTTTTCAGAAAACTGAAAGTAATTTTTGAATACTCTTCATTTGGATTTCCAAGTATTACATATAACTTTACATTAAAGCAATAAAAGGAACAGTTGAGGGGCATGAGCTTTGTTGAAAACAGGTCTAAGGGAAAAATGCATAAAAATCTGGGGGCAGGGAGGCTTACATTGGCCTTTGCATAGTTCTCACTCATGTAATACTGTGGCAGTTGAGGTCAGCTGAAGCACTCATGCTCACAGTTCCATGTTCAACCAGGAAGGAGCTGAAGGAAGAGACCTCCACCATACGATCTTCAGTCAGGATGTGTTTCTTCTGTTAATCCACTAAAACTGGAAGTCACTGACCTCCAGGTCACAGTATTTTTTACCCACTTGCACACTTTGTGTTATACAAAAGAAATGTCCAGCTTGTTCTGACTGGGGAAGGGGTGATATCTTAACACTGTTTCAGGCTGTATGTTTATTTCACAAACACTAAACAATGCACATAATTACTTCAGAAATTAAATTTTAGGGAGGGTAGATTATGATCTATTTTAAAATATTAAAAAAGCAAAGTAGAATTGTGCCTTTCCCTATTTATACTCTTCCTTTAATTTGTTTAATTTTGGTATTTTCCAGCATGAAAATACATGAGCACATTTTGGTACTGTTAAAGTATTTACTTATTGTATTTATGTTCTTAGAAGTATTTCTTTCTGCTTTCACCTTTATGAAAGCTTTTCCTTTATTGTTTAAACAAAGTTATATTTTTTCACTAAATTTAATTTAGTTTTGATGAACTGTGGATTGTCACAAACATTATCATTTTCTGCTTATTGTTTTCTGTGTTAAGGCCCCATCCTTTGATCATACTTCCACTTGCAAAAAAATACAGTGGCATGTATCTGCAACCAACTGTCCACCTCAAAGGAAACTACCAAAGGGAAACATTATATTGCTCACATAATCCTCCTTAGAGACCGAGAGAAAACAAGCTATGTATGACAGATAAGAGTTACGATGATGAATGCAGAACTGGTTGGTGTTCACTCAGCAGCTACAGTGGTGATAGTGGTAATAAGAAACTATGCAGAACAGACTAGAGAAACAAGACAAACTTCTTATTTCACTTAATCATTTACTTCGCTCAAAGTTACCATGCTTTCAAAAGATGTGAAAGGAAAGCATTATTATGCTTCAGTATTATGTGAACAGTTTCATGTACAGGGTTTTTTGGGCAATGTTTGGTAATACTTACGTTGCATTTCGGGAGAGCTGAAGTATATGCCATAATATAACTCTAATATGCTTTTTTTTTTTTTTTTTTTTTTTTTTTTTTTTCTGAGAAGACACCTTTTCAACACATCTGTGTCCACACCTGAAAGCTCCAAAGTCAGAAGCATTGTTAATCCGGCTATTAGAGATATACTTTACCAAATTTATGGTATTTCTAAATACCTGGTTGGGAATTGAGGAACGTGTGAGTGTGGAAATGTAAGTTACCCCATGTCTAGTGTAGCCTAGCCATCGGTAATCCCTGATCAATTTCCCTGGAAAAAGCTATAGTAAAAGCTGCTGCTAGGGACTACACACTATCTCTGATAAGACTGGGAACAATGGACCAAGAATAGCACAATGGATTTTGGAAATCTTTCATAATCACTGACTAAAATGTAGCATTTCTTTAATTTTAAGATACACACAGATAGTTCTCGCAATCCATGTTAGGCTTACAGTGCATAATAAATAGCAAATAAAAGAAAACTGCTTTTTTGCACTTACTTGTGATGACTCATTAAAAGTCCTGTTTTCTTTCACTGCCACTTGTGAAGTCACTATGTAGTGTTGGAAATAAACAGGAGAATATTTTAGTAGCAAAAACTGTGCAGTCAAATGAAAATACACAAGTGAGTCAGCAGTGTGAGTGACACAGATCACAGAAGCCCAGGTTTTATTTATTCTTGAGTCAGCCCTCACAAAAACAATGGACTTTCTTGCTTGGGCGTTAGATGAAGAGTGAGAAGATTTTTCCATTTACTTCTGTTGTAGGAAGTAAGTGACATTGCACAACAGCAATCTTAAATTCATTTTCATATTAAGTGAAACAAAAACCCCCAGCTTTAATAATATCACTCGTATTATGCAACTGTTACCAGATTTTCCCATTTTAAATTTGAGAATGGAGCAGTCTCATACATTTTTTCCCAAAAAATCGTTCTCAGAGTATGAATGTATGTCCACACTAAATATACAGCAAGGGAGTAACTCACATTTGATATAAGGATTATTCATAAGATACATTTTTCTCTAAAAAAAATTTACTTTTGCTGAACTTCTAGACAAAAACAGTCATGACAGGAAAACATTTCCATGGGACATAAATTAAGACTGCCCTTCAGAGGCAAATTGCTACTTCAGATGTTGGCACGAAAATGCCAGGGCCGCGGGGCACCACCAGCCCTGGCTGTCCCTTCCCGGCCCCCCGGGCTCCCCTCCCCCGGCCCAGCGCCCCGTGCCAGCCCCGGGCCCTCAGGTCTCCTGCTCCCCTCAGCCCTGCCCGGCCACGGCCCCTGTCCCAGCCCAGCCACGGCCCCCCCCAGGCAGGCTCCTGGTGCCCGGGGCCGTGGCTGCCCTGGGGCCGTGGCTGCCCTGGGGCCAGCCGCCTGCTCCTGCATGTGGGGTGGCTCAGGCGCTGTCTGCCAGGCCCTGTCCTCGTGGACCCCCATGGGCAGCCCCCAACAACCAGGGGAGCCACGGGCCCTCACAGCGCCCTAACAGGATACGGGTCAAACCCTCTTTGCAATGAAACCTTCGGGGCCCGCAGTTAGCACAGATCAATATTCACTGGTTAGGCTGAAGTGCTTTTCAGAAGCTTAGCTGCCATGTTGGCATTAAAAATTTCAGTGTCGCTAAGGGCCACACAGCGTGCAGAAGCAGCACTGTGCATGCTGAGGGGAAGGGCGGAGGGAGCGGGGCTGGCCCGGGCAAGGGACAGGGATGGGGAGAACAGACCTCCTCAGCCTGGCAGGGGGGCAGGAGCTGCGGGCACCCTCGGGCTGTGCCTGCAGCCTCCGCCATTCCTCAGAACACGCCTCAGCAGTGTTCCAGGAAAGCTATTTGCTTTATGGGTAAGGGGGGAAATGCAAATCTAATGCCAATTAAACAGCTTCCACTGCAGTTTGTAATTTAGGCGTAGCTGTAAGAAGCAGTACAAATTGTACCAGATACTTGCACAGCGAAACCGGCACAGCTTTCCTTATGTGTGTGCCTTTATTTCCAGTTGCTAAAATGAAATATCTTTTTCCCCATTAACATGTCTCTCTTGCCTAAAGAGGTGGGTGTCTGTGCCAAGTATTTCTCCCACCATTTCTCAGGAAGTGGCTTACAAGCCGGAGCATCTACATGGTGATGCACTATAAAATACAGGTGCAATTAATAAATGTTGGCTGTTCCTAACTGGCACTGTTACCAGCCCTAACTGGGATGCTGTGGCAGAAGGCACGGTGACTCACAGGGAGATTTGAAGAAGCAGATATTAATGACTCCTCACACACCTTGCCTGAAGTAAAGCTCAAAACTGGTAATACATCAAGTTGCTGAATCTAATCCCAGCAATAGGTCTAAATTCTGGGCAGGACAATGCCATGCACTATAGAGCTTGCTGAGCTGATCTAATTAAAGCTTACAATTTCCTCTAGGCTTTAATTCAATGTTACTACATGCCAAAGTTCAATTGCCTCACTTAGGGTTTCAAAAAGTCTTAGATTAAGTCACCAATTGGACATAAAGCCTACTCAAGAATCTCACTGACTAGTGTCTTGGGACAGGATCTAGAAAAATGTAAAGAACAGGAGAAATGAGAATTGTCAGGCTTATTGACTTAAATAAATTGGAATCTGTCCTGTGTATCCTAGGCTTCTCCTACCCATTTGCCTTGTTACCCATTTACTTTCCCTGAAAGAATTATTTGCCTTGTTAATGTCAAATTTTTGTGTTGTTCTTAAATTGGAGGGCACTAGCATTTTCCTTGGAAAGTCTCAGCTGTCCTTGCATTTCACCTCCTGTTTCACTGGTTGGAAGAGAGAGGGGAAATGCAGAAAGAGGTACTATTTACCATGCATGGAATGGTGTTAAAACCATATAGAATACTCTTGCTTTTATGGGAAATTTTCTTGCACAACTGAGCTAATCAGAAAATTTAAATATGTATCTGGTATTATTATTTCTGAACTGGTGTTACAAGAATGGTTTACATTCACAGAAAAATGGCGACATCATAAAAATAAATGTACTAAAAAAAAGGCTAAAATTAAATGAAGCATAGATGCATTTTGGATCTTCTAGCTTCAACATCATTAAAAGGATTGTCTGCTTACTTGCTCACGTGCTTAGCCTTGCAGTTTATGTAATTCACTCTTTTAATTTAAAGTAAGAAGAAGAAATACCAGTGAAATAGTAGTCATTTTTAACAAAGGTCTAATATTTCTGTAGTCTAAATGAGTACTTGTCTAGGTTGTTAAACTAGTGTGCAACAGGAATCCCCTCCCAACTAATGCACTGTAATTACAATGACAGTAATAAAATGTGAGCTTTTTTCTTTCTTGTAGTGGGCAGTCACTTAAAATGACTCATTGATGAAAGATCCTGTCTGAAATGCTACACTTGGTACAAAATACTGTATATAAACAGATCACTATATCTGAAAGACATCTTTAAAATTGCAGCACTATAATTCTGTTTTAAGAATGGATAAATTAGTTTTGTCCATCATATTTTAGCTTTAATTCATTTAGTCCAAGAAAATCCTTCTTCACTTGGCAGACACTCATACTTCATCATAATTTGGCTGTTTTATAAAGCTTGTGTTGATTTCACTGGTAATATTTTGCTGCCTTTTAATGGAGGCAGATTGTATTTCATATTTACTTCACTCTGTTATGCAGGTCTTAAAGTGGCACTGTAACAAGAATCACTTGTATTATACTTGACCAAATATCATAAAATGTGTATGATAAATACATACTAAACAACATTCATTATTCAGTAAAGTATCAGCCCATATTTTTCTGCACAGACAAAAGCCTTACTTTGTTTAAAACCTGTTCTGACTGTACTAGCATTGTATCTCTGACATTCTAATCCTTCCTACTATTAATGTAATACTCAGAAAACAGAAATGCAGCACATGGGATGTGAAATTGCAATTTTATTTTGTAACGACGAGAAAAGCAGAGGTTACAGAATCTCCATCTTTGGAGATACGCAAAAATTAGATATGACCCTGCCCTGAGCAACACAATCTGACTTTGAAGCTGGATCCAATTTATAACTGAGCAGACCATTGGACCAGATGACCACCAGAGATCCCTTCTCACCTCAGTTATTCTGCACTTATATGATTCTGCATCAATATGTCTCAAATATCCATCAGAATTGATCAAATTGCAGAAGCAATATGATCTAAGGCAAGTAATGATTCAAGCTTTGTACTGGTCACAAGTATGTGATACTATCGGTTGAGTAAACCATGTCTTCTGCTGTAGCTTAAGCTTCTATGTACTGTTAAGGAGGTGCACAGACTGCACTGAAGAAAACATAAGGTTAATTACATGTTGAAGTTATGGCATAGATTGGGCTAAAAGTAGAAATTCCTTAGTATCATTATTTATAATTTTGCTTTGGCATATACAGAACAACTACAACACATTAAGCAAACTTAAATGTTGAGTGTACATATTTCATGCTCCACCTGTAAATCATTACAATCCACCAGCAGTATCTGAGGAACAGCTTTCTTATAAATATAGAGAGACTGAAAACACCAAAACACTTCAGTTCAAGCAAGAGATAAACATTATGAGATTAATTCATACACAAAAAAATTATCCATAAAAATATAATCATTTAGGAATGGAAGAAATTGACAAAGGATCAGATCCAAAGTATAACAGATGTGGATTTTAGAAGCCTAAGCACAACACTGCACTTCAAAACTGCTCATTCTCTGGCTGCCTAGTCCTGGTAGTGCTTATTCGTGACAAGAAAATGAGAGCTTTAATTCAGACACTCCTCCTTTCACCTAATGAGTAAACACAGTCTAGAGGAAAATGTCATGGAATGAGTATCTATCCCCTACTTCAATTATTGATTTTTTTTCTAAAAAGAAAGTAGGTGACAGAAGGAGATGATCTTTGCAGCTTACAGAGTATTTGCTTGGAAGAGAAGCATCCTAAACTGTGAACCCTGCTCCTAGGACTGTTCATGCACTATACCCTAGAAAATCATGAACTAAAAAGAGGAAATACTCTGACACCAAAACTACCTGTTTTGATCACACAAGAGATTAATTTAAAGGGTACAGGACAACTGAAGAAACTGTTAGAACTAAAAGCATGAAGCGGGAGAGGACACAGAGCTGGCCCAGGCTCAAGTGAAACGGGATATAGAAAGCAGAAGAAATCAACAGACTGTATGAACAAAAGAGAACTGTGCATTTTTAGTACGTAAGAATGAAATTAATTAAGTGCCTGCACTGGCCAGAGAAGATTTGGATAAGCAGAAAAATAAATTATTCCTTCAGACAGTGATAAAAGGAAAGGATTGGCTGGAACTAAATAAGTCAAGACTATGCTTCTAGGACAACCTAACCTTAGGTACCAAAGACATGGCTGAAAATAATGAAAGTAACTTTGAAAACAAAAAATGTGGTGTTAACATCCTTTTTAAATAGCTTTGGTGTTATTTATTTTTTACTTAAAGAGCTTCTATCACATGAATAAAGATACATGCTTAAGAACAACATTTTTTGAAGGAACTGCATGTTACCATTGAAGATGAGAATAACATGTAAATAGGTCAATAGACAATAAGCAATACATGTTTTCATTAGATACAGTACATTTTTGTGTATAGTTTAATAGCTGACACTGCCTTTGTCTGGTCCAAGAAGACAGTGGTGGGACAAAGGTGCAAATAGGCATGTGAGTTCCCAAGGAGGATGGTGCACAACCTCTTCCACAGGTCTGCGTTTTCGTCGCATAGTGCTGCTGTCATCCATTCCTTTTGCCTTATGTACTCTCCCCTGCTCATACATTGTAGCTATTCACCTCTTGTCACATACCACTGGTAGTGGCCAGCTGTCAGAGACCCCCAGTGGTTAACTGGTAATGATTCCTTAAATTCTTCCTAAGACAGCCATGCCTCTTTCTTTTGGCAAGCTCTAGCTCAACACACAACTACATGGGCACTTCTGTATTATTGTCTGTACTAGCTGTGCAGATCAATGCTGCAGAGCCCTTCCAATTCATACTTCAACAACCAATGTATGTGTTTGTCATACTTGCTGGCCCAAGCTGAACATGCAGGAATATTGGTGCAGTCTCTGCAGCATTAGGATGTGTCTTCTTTCTGCCATGCACATCCATACAGCCTAATGGCATCCACACACAGTGTTAGTCACACTGTTCCATAGGCCTTTAATAAAAGATGCCCATGATCGGTGAGCCTGCCAAAGACCACACAAGGCTTCTAGATGCAGGAACTCATCATATCAGTACAGGCATGGCCAATCAGGATGTTTCTGAAATGGGTGAATTTAGAATTTAGAAACAGTAGACAGGTTATCTGCAGTTGAGGTTATGGCAAGTATTAACATAGCTTTCTTCCAGAAGCTGACCAGCTAATTGACAGATGCTTTTCATTTCCTTCTTGTTTACGGCTTATTCAAATCAAGCTGCAGAAATATCAAAAAGTTCACCTGCAGCTGGAAGTCCTCCTTAGTATTTGTCACCAATGCAGATTATGGGGGGAAACAAATTTTAAAATTACAGATGTTCGTTTGGCAACATCTCTGAGTCTAGAAAGCTTGAGCAGTTTCCCAGCAGCCAGGAAAGATTCCAAAACTCACTTGGAGCTGTAGTTACACTGCCCTGTCCAATACATTTGAGTAGAACAACCTGAACAGGATTAGTTTAGAAATGTTTCCCAGCTTCTTTCTATTTATGGCAAGCAAATGTTTGGCTAGTTGATCTTGACGGCAGTGTGAGTGAGTAAGCACCATTAAGAAGTTCTCAGGGAAGCTAAGCATCTTAGTTAGCCTTTAAAGCCTGGGTTGACTGACTGTCAAAACTTTTAGTGCAGTTAGAGGCCAAGCAGAGATCTTGAGTTTACTTGTGATGGTCCTTTTCTCATCTGTGCCAAGAACTGCAATGATTATGATGGTGTTCAAATCACCTGGAGAACATTGCCTTCTCTGGATACAACCAGTAACACCTTTGGGCCTTACATACAAACTAATGGCAAACACCACAAGTGGACCTTTCAGTTCACTACCTATCCTATGCTCTGGGATTTTTCCACCAAATCTTAGCACACATTATACCTGAGTCTGCTTTCACTCATTCTGGCTTATGCGGGACTACCATCATTCTCTTTCTTCTTCACTGGTAGTATAGAACCCCCTGCCTTCCCCCACACCACACACACCCCTCCCCCCCCCAAAAAAAAAAAAAAAAAAAAAAAAAAAAGGCAGCCTATAAGCAAAGTGGTGGCTGCACTTTGCAGTTTCTGTAAAGTTATTGTGATTGTCTTGAGGCAAAACACCCAACAAGTTTGACCTGCACCAACTAATGGTCTGTAGGATCGCACTGGTACATAAGCCACTACTGCCCCATTGCCTCAAACATCTATTAGGAATAGTGGTTGCTTATGTGGTATCTGTAGAATACTGAACAAGAAATAAGCAGGTGATCCTCGGTCTCCTTTTCTCGGAGCGGTAAATAACTGGATCAGTAAGAAAAGGCAGGGAAAGAAGACCAAAACCAAGTGGATTCATTTGGTGGCAAGGATTTGTATGGCCAAAGAAGATGCACTTCTTAGGTCTAAGTGACTCGTAAATGTTTATCACTGGCTCTGTCATAGTTGACTCCAAAGATGTTGCAAACTGCTTGCTTGTTCCCCAGCTGTGAAAGACACTTGGGCTTTGAACTGGGGTATAAAACACTGGCAAGAGATTTCAGACATCAGGGGCTGGAAGGTCTGAGTAGGCAATGTGAAGCAAGGAGGTTAAGCAGAATTGGTCCTGTTTGTAAACAGGATGTGGTTATTGGGTAAGAGCTGGAGGCCCAAAGAAGCTCTGAAATATAGCAGCTAAATCCTGAGAGATAATAGGGATATTTGCTGAATTATAAAATTAAAAGGTCTACTACTGTTCCCACTGATATCCCAGTGAGAGGGAAGGTTGCTGATTTTTTATGGGAAGAGCTGAAGTCCCAGAAAGCATTGATTTGTTGAAGGGTATCAGCTAGAAAGAAAGCCTGAGGGAAGAGAACTGCTGTTGTCTCAGCCTTGTGTACCTTGTATCATTTCCCTGAATGTTTGCAAGTGTTGTTACAATGTTGCAATAATGAATGAGGGTCTCCTTGTGCTAACCTAAACAGAAAACAAAATCTGATCTCTCCTCTAAAGATGTGTACTCCAACTAAAGAAGAGATTCGAGCCAGGTGCATAGAAGGTATGAAAATGACTGTCGTGTGCAAAAAAAGTGTTTTTAAAGTCCTTTAATTTTTCCTCCAGTTTTGAGGTGTTTTTCTTGTTTTTTTTTTTTTTTTTTTTCCTGCAATTAATATTACTATAAATAATAAGGCTATTTATGCTACAAAAGTTATAACTAAGGGTATTTGCAGGGCCTGGCCTAACATATACTGACAACAGGACTCAAATGGGCTATAATTTACATTCTTAAAGTTATACTGAAAATGCACACATTTCTCTCTCAAAATAATTTGATTTCTTTATCAGGTATTTACTGAACCTTACTTAGGTCTACTGATTTTATTTCTATGACTTTTGCCATCTCTGGAAACATATTTTTCACAATTTACCAGGATGATTTGAGGAAGTGTCCAACAGTCCTGGTAACACAGGGGAACAGCTCTGTAAATTCATGACTCGGTCACTTTGTAAGAATATGTAAACTCTCTTGGTTTCCTTCTAATGCTCATACGTCATACACCTGCTGGCATTATGGCTGTAAATTGACCTGTGGTTACAGGTCTAAAAAGAGTTTGTGGAATTTTTACGTTTGAGGTTACGATGATGGCTGCATCATAACTATTTTGCTGCATTCTGATTACACTTATCTCTCTGTGTAGTATTACATTTCCTGTGCTAATAAACCATGCCTGGCTTTCAGGCTGAAAATACCACTTAAAAGGACCATTTTACTGCGTGTGGAGCCTTTTTACTGCTACAGCATGAATGTGAGCCAATGTCTTGAATCACATTTCTACAAGCTTTCCCTCCAAAAGTGATGACTGAACTGCCAGTTCATTTAAGCTGAGAAAGTTCAGGAAAGAGTCACAAATAGTAATTACCTTCAGCGATAAAACAACGACTGAGACAAGAGTAATATCTATTACCTGACCACTGATGAGACAATCCAAAAATGCAATCTAGTGCTAAAAGAATAATAAAAGTAGAATACAGAATACTATACAGCAGCCGTTAGTAGAAAGCAGCGTTTAACTCTGCGCACTCTGTGCCAGTTTTGCTGGCCGTGACTTCTCCCGGCGCCGCCGGCTGGCTCTGCCGCAGCCCTCGGTCCAGCCGCTTTTCGGCTACCGCTCGCAGACCGGGGACACGGCACCGGCGCAGCTCTCACAGGCACGGCGGGCCAGGGTGAGGGGTACGGGGATCACACACGCAGCCCCGTTAACCGTTACTGCCGCTGGAAACGTTCCTCTCGCATCGCCCCCGGCCCCGGCGGGCGCTGCCAGCCCCACCGCTGCGCACCGAGGCAGCGCCAGAGGGAAAGCGCCGGCGCTGCTCCGGTCTCGGCTGGCTCCCGCCAGGGCGCCCGGGCCCCCGCCGCAGGGCGAGGAACAGCCCCCTGCGCCCCCTGCGCCCCTCAGCCCCCTGCGTCCCGCAGCCGCTGGGGGGTTTCCGCGCGTCACCACGCGCGAAGCGCCACTCTCTCCCCAGGAGCCCGGCCCCGGGGAGCCGCCTCCAGCGCCGGGCCAGCGGCAGGGACGGGGCGGCACACGGCAGCCTGCGGCCGCCACCTGTTACCTGCTCCCGCCTCCGCCTGGCCGAAGGCCAACACCCAGCTCACGCCCGGCGCGGTGCCCTCACTGCCGCGCCCCCCCGCACCCCTCACGGCGCCCCGGCCCCCGCGCGGAGCGGCGGGGGGAGCTGGCACCGCCACATCCGGGTGCCGGCGCTCTTAGCGCGCATGCGCGGCCGCCCCGCCGCTGCGAGGCAGGGTGCCGCGGCAGTCGCCGCCGCCGCCACTCCTCCCGGGGCGCTGCGCTTCCGCGTTGTCAGGCAAGGGGGAGCAACCGTGAGGCGGGGGAGGCGCCCTCCGCGGCGGCAGGAGGAGGCGGAGGAGGATGGTCGTGGGGGCGGGCGGCGGCGGCAGCCGCTGGCAGCAGCCGGGAGAAGCCCCGCCGGTGACTGGCTGGCGGCACACGCAGCTTTGAGGAGGCGGAGGGTGCCCGAGCCGAGCCGCGGGGCGGGCGCCTGCGAAGGGGGGAGAGACTGCGGCGGCGGGAGGGACCGGCACACGCACGCACACATCCACAGGCGCACGCACGCAGAGGGATGACAGCGGCGGCCGCGGCTGCCACGATGTGAGGCGGGCTGCGCGGGGGGACGCGGGGGCTCCGCGGAGAGGCGAGGCGGCCCGCACGCTCCCGGCGGCGGGAGGGGCGGCCGGGGCGGGGCCGGCCGGGCCCGGGGCGAGCCGTGCGCCCCGGCGGGCAGGGCGCGGGGCGCGGAGCGGCCGCGGGCGGCGAGTCCGGGACCGGCGGTGGCGGCGCTGGTGGGCTGACCGGCTCCTGTTTGCTTGGCTCCAGTCTCCGTCTCCGAGCCCGCGGGCCCCGATGAGGAGCGCCCCTGCGCTGCCGGACTGACGCCTCGCCGTCCTCCCCGCGGCCGAGGAGAAGCGCTGCCCCGCGGCGGAGAGCGCGGCGCCCCCGACCGCGGGCCGCCCCTGCACCGCCCTCCCCGGCGGGGGCTCGTCTGCCGCCTGCGGGGCGGGCGGCGCGGCGGGCGGCGGCGAGGCCGGGGCAGCGGGCAGCGCCGCCGCCGAAGACCATGAGGAAATTTAACATCAGGAAGGTGCTGGACGGCCTGACGGCGGTCTCCTCCGCCGCCTCGGCGTCGTCCGCCGCGCAGCAGCAGCAGGCGGGGAACCGGGAGACCGAAATCCAGGAGACGCTCCAGTCCGAGCACTTCCAGCTCTGCAAGGTGAATGCACGCTGCAGCCCGAGCCGGCCGGGGAGGGGGGCGCGCCGCCGCGGTGGGCTCTGCGGGCTTTGCCTCTCGGTACCGACCGCGCCGAGCCTCCCCGCCGCTCCTGTTTACTTGTTGGAATATTAATTTTTTTGGGGGGGGTGGTGGGGAGAAGGGAAGGAAGCGGTGGGTGTAGCTGTACAGGTCTCATGGATTTCCGTAGTCATCTTTCCTGGAGAGTTTCAGTGTTTGTCCTCTTCTAGGCTCTTTCATGCGTGCCAATATTGACCGTGTTCACGAAGGCTTCGTAGAGAGAGTGGGATGGCTGGGGGAAGGAGTCATACCTAGCTGTAGTGCAGATCTGATTATCGCGGCATTTGAGTAGAAGCCTCTGCTAATGGGCCCGAAGGACGGGGAATCTGTCGCTCTGCATTATTTGCAAATGCATTTATCGTGTTCCTTTGCGCCTGAAAAAGGCTGTAGACGTTTGTGGTGGTTTCGCTGCAGTGTGTTGCCAAGTTGCCGATGCTGCTATTGCAAATCTCTGGAGACAGAGGAAAAGTTCTTGGGTTTTTTGTTTGCTTGTGCATGATACAGTAACTGCAGTTCGTGTCTGCACACTTCAGAAAATGATGCAGTGAATTAATTCACCAGCTGTACCAAGAGGAATAAAAACTGATTTGAATATCAATACCCGTTTTTATCTTTACAATGCACCCATGGCCTAGCCTGATATGGGTGAGCTTGTTTGTGGATTTTCCTCCTTGTTTTATCTAGTTTTGCAGGCATTTCTGCCACTTCTGCAAGTTGTTCAGGAAGGACATGGAAACGAGCAGAGCAGTTTCACAGCGAATAAAATCTAACTGGCAATATTAAGAGTTGTGGGGTATGTCTGCAACTTCAGTGAAGTAAAAGGAGTATATCAGAAGCTTCCAATGCATTTATAAGGTTCTAACATAACTCTGCTTTAAACTAAAGGCTTTGAAATGGAAAAGCTGGCATTTGTATGGCTTATGTTGTGTACATTTTGTAATGGAAATAAGAGTAGGTGACACTTTTTATTATGTTCTCAGTTCTGATTAATTGCAGCCTGAGAAGTGGAGTTATTGTTTGGTCAGTTACCAAATTAGTCTTGGCTAATCATAAAGCTAAATGTGTCGATAGTTGCATATTAAGACAGAACCCCATGGTTGAGGGTGAAGGTTTTTTTGCTTTATTTGGTGGGGTGTTTTTTGGTTTTGTCTATTTTTGGGAGCTGTTTTTTCTCTTTGGGGGAAGCAGGGGGAGAGAGATTGGTTATATGGAGCTTGGGTTGTGTTTGTTTTTTTTCTTAATGTGCTGAGACAGGTTGCACTGTCATGTGGGCCTCTTGGACTAAAACTGAAGTGATCTGCAGAAAAGCAAGTCTAGTAATTTGTAATAGTTCTGGTGACAAGTCTGGCTTTGCCAGACTTGCTAGGAACATCTGAGACTTTAATAGTTAAGTGTCTTTGTTATAGCCGAAAACAAGATTACTCAGAGAATGAGGTGGTTGAAAAAATGCTGAGTTGATACGATCTTTGTACAGGAGAAATGTAGGTTCAAATTAAGTTTTATTAAGTATGACTGTCACTTGATCAAGGATGAATGAGTAATTGTGACTTCAAAAAAAAATATAATTGGTTCATGTAAGACAGCTGACTTTCTCAGTCTGTTGTTAAAATGATTTATAGCTCCTTTCTTAATTGTGATTAACACTGAATCCTGTTCCCTAACACAAAATATTGATTCTGTTTATTTTTGGTCTGCTGCTTGTCCATCATTACTGCAATGCTCTGACTTGTTAGACTGTACGCCATGGTTTCCCCTATCAACCTTCAGCCTTGGCATTTGATCCGGTTCAGAAAATACTGGCCATCGGGACACAGACTGGAGCACTAAGGCTGTATCCTTTTATATTCTGAAGCAGATTCGGTGCACCTCATGCAAGTGATGTTTTGATTCAGCTGCTGGAACCATTCAGAAGTCTGTAGGAAGCAGGTATGCAGGGAGGGAGGAAAAAACCCCTGGTTTCTCTTGGTGGGTGGCCTGGCTGTTCTGGTTGTTGTTTGTGTCAGTTCACATTGTGTTAATGATGTGAGGTATGGCTGCTCAGTCCCCATTATCTCAAGTTAATATATACATTTTGTAGAGGGTTACTAGTGTGTTGACAGCTTACAGCAGCTGACTGCAAATTGAAGGAGACCTAGGCTGAGCTCTGTTTCATTGTCCTGCTGTACCCTCTGGGATTGAAAAATTCTGTGCTGCTTGTTGGGGAGGTTTTGGGTGGTGGGTTTTGGGTATTTCTGGGTTCTTGAGATAAGCTTTGTAATACTGTAGTTACCTGCTACTGCTTCTGTGTTGCTAAAAGATGGTTTCAAGTGGGGACACTAAAAGGTACAGGAATTGTATTTCACTTTACAGTTTCCAAGTGATTGAGACGAGCAGGATGAATTTGTGGAATAAAGCACCAGTAACCCTACTTCTTTTTGCTCACTGAAAAGTGAACTGCCCATATGTTCATAGGCATATGGTACCATAGCCATATGGTACTATCCAAGCCATGTAAAAACATATGTGTTTAAACTTTTATTTTTAAGAGAAGATGCCCTGTAGATTCTTTATCCACACTGCCATTGCCCAAACCTTACTTTTCAGCAGAAGACAATGAATTGAATTATCTGTTGTCCTGAAATTGACTGAACTCTGACCTTTGGGTAAGGCTTAGGCCACCTTGCTAGAAAAATTGACTTAATCCTCTTTGAACTGTAGGTGAATCTCATCTTTTCCTTTGCTTATATCAGTCTGCAAGTAGACCTCTTGTTTCCTTCTGTAACATCGCTACTCTGTCTGTAAGGTTAATTGCCTTAAGAGGGTCATCTTTTGTGGGTTGAAAAATTGGAACTTCCATTATCAAATCCAAGGCTTTAAGAAGAGTCTGAAGTAGCTTGTATGGCTTCTGTAACGATATCTATTATAAATTCCAAAGATCTCTTAATTCAGAGTACGAGTAATGGTAATGACCATGCAGTGTTCTTAGTGCTGTATTTGAAAGTACCCTAAACTCTATAGATTTTGGTTTTAAAATGTGATAAAGTTGATTTAAATGAAGAATGAATTGTGGGTGGGTAGTGCTGGTATTGGTATCAGATCTCATATTGGTAGAATAGATGAGAAGAGAGATAGAAGTAAGCATTTGGGTTGGAGGAAAAGGAGACATCAAAATGTACCTATTTAGAGCTTGCCTGTAACTGTGGGCAATGTGATGTTGCAATGTGGATAATGATGAATTGATAAAACTTGTGTACTGGCACTTGTCCATGACTACACTTGTGTGTTCTGAGTGTGAATTGCTTTCTAAATTATTGGGAGAAGTACTGTAAGATTGTGAGGGAAGAAACAGTTGCTGTGAGATGAAGTAGTAACATTGACTGAAAATGTGTTTCCTAAGGGAATAAGTTTCATGCAGAGGATGAAACATTGGTGCTCCCCTAACTTCATGGCGAAGAATATGCTTCTCAGTACCTTGATAAAGATCTTGATTCTTGGAAGCACTGGTTAAAACCCCTCAGCCTCAGCTGATAGGTCTAACCTAGTAACACTGCAGAAGATAAATCTCCTGTGATTACTTCCTCTTTGAGATGGAGGAGTGCAGGCAGAAGGGATAGATTCAGACACATTTCAGTGTAAAACCAGACTCTGGCTAGTGAAGCAGGTTTGAAAAGCACCCTTTAGGAAGGAGTAAAACTTATGAAGTGCTTATTTAATTCTATTGCTCAAAGATAAAAACACAACTCTAAAAGTGCTTGTTGACCTACAGGATGCTTTACCTGCTAAGGTTTTTATGAACAATGAATTATGTGCAAGGATTCATTAAACTGGGAGCCCCTTACTCTTTAGCGCGGCAGGAGTGTTTTAACTGAAATGAGGTGTGCACTGGAAAGACTGAGAGTAAGTGAAGAGGTATTCATTGAGAAATAAGTCCTGAAAGTGGGACATAAGTCAATCGTCATTTTATTCTGCATTCATGTTGTGAATATCTAAGTAAAGGAATGAGAATGCTTCTTTCATTGCCTACAAGCAAATGGGAGCTGGATATTAGTGTTTTCCTTGCATCTTCAAGTATAGGTGCATCTTACTGAGTTTTCACTTGCTTCCTGTTTTCTGTAAGTGATCTGAGGAATTGCAAAGCAAGTTTTTAATTAGGAAGGTTATAAAGTATTCTTAAATTAAGAAATTAGCTAACCTGTTTTAGATTACATTAAAATGTGAAAAAATTAATGTTACAGTCCTGGTTGACTTTGGGCCATTTATCAGTTAACCCCTTTTACAGAACATGCTCTCTGTATTTGAGAAGTCTGCAATTTTGTTTAAGAAAATTCCTACTCATATTAATCTGTTCTAATCAATACTGGGTTTGAATTTAATATATCATGCTTCTATCTCATTCTGTTTTGAGGAGTCTGTAACCACCAGTGGAGAACAGAGAATTCTTATACACAAATACTAAATGCTGTCTCTAGTGTTGATACAATGACATGTGAAAATGGAACTAAAGCTTTTTCTGATAAACCAAAATCTGTGGTTACAGATATACTGGAAGTTCACTGACTTGGTATATTTATCAATTGGAGATTAATAAAGACAAAATAACATCAACGCTGTATGGAATTCTCTGAATCCACAAAGTAATTGTGGAAATGGAAATACCTAAACTATAGGTGATATGTTTCACTAACCGCGTTGGCAGTAGAATTACTACTCTATTAATATTCTTTGTCCCTGAGTCTAGGCTTGATGGGTTAAAACTGGAGGAGTGTTATGGAGTTGATGACTTAGTGTGCCAGAGGCAAGGTCTTTGCTATTCCATGTCCATGAGCAGCCGTTGGTTCTAGATCTTTTTTCACACTTTTAAGAGGGGGCAAAATCAATAAAAATATTAGGAGACTGCTTTTAGTGTAAAACCTAAACCTTGTAAGTCACTGAAGTTACAGTTTGGGATTACAGATGAGCTAACTTGAGTGGTGTATCCTTTGTATTCCTTCTTAAAAAAAACCAACAACCCACCCTTGATTCTATTTCCAGGGTTACTTAGAAATATTTCAAACTCTGATTTAACTAGGAGACTTTAACAAGTGTTTCTGAGGCAGGCTGATATTGCTCAGGTATTATCCTTAATTAGAGAAGTATTTAGTGCCCTCGGTGGAAAGGAACATTTTTAACATTTAATAACAAAGGATCTGTTCTGTTTTCACCTGTGGACAGCAACTTGGTTCTGTTGCTGTGTATGTGGGAAAGTTACAGAGAGTATAGCTTAGTAGAATAGAAACCTTGGAGGGAGGGCAGATGCTGGACCTGCTACTCCTGACTACAGAACAGCCAGCTGATAGGACCCTCTCCCTGACGGTAGAATCTGTGGAAAATAGTTAAGCTGTTCGGTTCTGTTTCCTGTATTGCAGGGGAAATTGAGTGATGAGGTAGGCACAAGAGGAGAAGCACAGTGCTAAGTGACATAAATCTTATATTTATTTCTTGCATACACCCACGCTTTTCTGCTCACACTGATCCAGTTGTTCCTCTGAGTTTGTGGTGCTGATCAGAGGACTCAGTTACAGCTGCTTGAGGTGTTTGAGCCTTGGCTGGTGGCCTGCCTCTTATGTGTGGCAATTCTGCCTCAGGCTCACCCTTCTGCACAGTGCTGAGTGCTTGTGGATGTGTTCCCTACAAGTAACGATTGTGCTTGCAAAAGATTTCAAACTGCAGTGGTCAGTGCAAGCTGTTGGTGGCCTCATTTGTCACTGCAGGACAGTATTTTTGGCTTTCTTCATACTTAAAGGGAGTTATCTGTTGTTACCAGGGTGGCTTTCACCTTTTGATCTCCTGTCTCAGATGTCTTAATATCAAGTAGTTAAAAATTAATCTATGCTTTGCCTCTTTCCTGTGCATACCTGAACCATTGCAGCAGGACACATAGTCTGTAGTCTTTAGGAATTTTTGTGAATAATTGGCTGTGCTTTGTTTTCCCAGCAGGTATCAAAACCTTCTAAGGAGTTAGAGTATAAGTACTCAAGATTAAACTTACCTGAATGGTGTAACTGAGTAGACTTCACCCCGTGATGTCCTGCCAGCATTTGGTGTCATAGGCAATAGCCCTGTTTTCATGCTGTCTGTTGTTTTTTCTCTTCTGCCTAAAAGTCCCTCCAGAAGTTGAATGTGATCTGAATGGGGCAGCAGTTAAACTGCACAGAGGTTTGAGAAAGGTGAAATGGTCTTTTTCAGGATTTGTCTGTCTTTAGGATATTCTTTGCTGAGAACTTTAAATTTAGTAATTGTACGGGGCTCTGGACTTAATAGTTGGCTGAGCTTTTTTGTTTGTTTTTATAGGAGGTAGTATAAGCTTTGAAGCTAAAGCAGAAAAATTGAAGGAATTCTCTTGCTCCCTGCTGTTTAACTGCTCCATCTTAAACAAGTTTCTTCAGTTTTCTGTGCTTTAATTTCTCAATAGCAAAACTAGGACAGTATATCAAATGAGACACATTTTGATTGTCTGCCAACATGAATGGAATATCTTTATTGGTGCTTGATGCCTTTAAAATACTCATTTGCAGCTGGAAACTCAGTCTTTCTTTTGATAGAGGGAATTCTGAAAAGAAAGACCATTTCCACTAGAAATTCTTGAAAATAAAGGGGATACCTGTAGAGTAAGTGTTGTGCCTTCCACACAGACCAAATTGTGCCTATGATTCCATTCCCAAGCTGAATAGGTTCTTAATTAAAA
This sequence comes from Falco naumanni, assembly GCF_017639655.2. Lineage (NCBI taxonomy): Eukaryota > Metazoa > Chordata > Aves > Falconiformes > Falconidae > Falco > Falco naumanni. The sequence continues at coordinate 43,938,011 of NC_054059.1, forward strand.
AGTTCAGTGGGGGAGGAGTTTCCTGTTGCAAACCCAGTTCATGGGAAGGAGAAAAATTAGATTGTTCATCGTTCTGTCGTTAAATATCTGAAGATCCCAATCATTCTCAATATCAGCATCTGTTCACTTCCCCTTGTTCTTATCAGCAGTGAAAGATGACTTTGTAAGTGAATGACGTTTTCATGTATTTGAGGTGTATAAAACTTTTGTTCTGTGACTTCTGTTCTCTGGCCTGTGTGAGAAGAATCACAACTGTTATTCTTTGATCGAAAGAGCTCAAAGCCTGGATATGTGGTTCCATGCAGTTATGAAATGTTTATGTAGCAGCATCTGGATAGTTTTGCTGTAGATGTATACAGAAAAATTCAAGTAAATTCCCTGAAGCTCTAAGAAAATTCCATTTCAAACTTGTGATCTGATTATATCTATTAAAAATACTATTCCTTTGGATCACTCAGACTATGCAAGACAGTCTGTCTGGGTTGGTTTTTTACTCCTATCACAGAAACATCCACTTAAGATGATGTAGGTGGTATTTGGTTTGGGGGCTTTTGCATGTGATGGGTTTTTTTTTTTTGTTTGCTTTAAGTAGCTCTACACTTGCTCTTCTCCCTTCTGGAGAAAGGGCAGTAGGGCAGTGGCTGAAGCTGTGTTTACAGCATGCAGAGCAAAGATTGCGTTTTTTTCAAACCAATCACCTATCTGAAGTTGGCACAGCTTCAAGTGGGAGACTGGAATAGATGAACTTGGGAGGTCCTTTCCAACCTAAATGATTCTGTGATTCTGTCTAATCTGTGAATATACCAAAGTCAAATTAAACTACTGTTTTGTGGACTGCCAGGGTGTTTTGGCTTTTGTACACTGAAGAGAAAAATCTCAACCTTTGCCAGTTTTCTTCTGGACTTCGAACAAATCTTCCTGGTTTGGGAAGAATACATCAGTAAAGCTACTAAAAATATTTCACTAGTGTCATGCCAGAGAGAGTCTGTGATAATCTGTTAATAAAATATTTCTTGGCTACCTTGCCATCCAATTTACAAAGAGTAGTTTAAATAAGAAAACTACTTTGCTTAAAAATGTACATTAATCTTATCACATTTCCGTTTCCTTTAACATGACCACATTTCTTGTAATATCTTCCAGCTTTTAGTTCACATGGAAATCATTAGCTGTCTTGTATCTTTCTTTCAATGAAAAATCCTCATTCCCTAAATGAAGAAAATAAATTATCTTTAGATATTCTGAGATGAAATAAGGCCAAAATGCCATGATGAGATATGTAACCCTTAAGTGCATGGGATTATACCAAGTTAGTGCTACACAGAGAAAGCTATTATTGAATTCTTCATAATAAATAGGATCATGTACTTTTTTAGATCTGTGATTATGCTTGTTGGGAGACTTGGTGTGCTGGTTTTGGCAGGGGTAGAGTTAATTTTCTTCGTAGTAGCTAGTATGGGGCTATGTTTTGTATTTGTGCTGAAAGCAGTGTTGAAAATACAGGGGTATATTAGTTACTGCTGAGCAGTGCTTACACAGAGTCAAGGCCTTTTCTGCTTCTCATTCCACCAGCAAATAGGCTGGGGATGCAAAAGAAGTTCAGAGGGGACACAGCTGGGACAGCTGACCCAGCTGACCAAAGGGATATTCCAGTACCATATGGCGTCATACTCAGCATATAAAGCTGGGAAAAGATAGAGGGGAACACCTGGATGATGCTGTTTGTCTTCCCAAGTAACAGTTACGGGTGATGGAGCCCAGCTCTCCTGGGTATGGCTGAACCCCTGACTGCTGATGGGAAGTGATGAATGAATTCCTTGTTTTGCTTTACTTGCATGCACAGCTTTTGCTTTACATAATAAGCTGGTTTTATCTCAACCCATGAGTTTTCTCACTCTTACCCTTCCAATTCTCCATACCACCAGGGGTGGAGTGAGGAAGCAGCAAGGTGGTGCCAGCTGGGGTTAAACCATGACAGTCCTTTTTAGCACCCAGTGTGGGGCTTGAAGGGTCGAAGAGGTAACAAATTTGATTGGAATGTGCTAGGTCAATTTTATAGATGTTATTTTTGTTTAGCAATTAATTGGCAGGCTGCTGTGCTTGCTGTGGGGCTTGCTTGCCTTACTGTATATTGGTCTAGTGCTCGTTACTGGCTGCTTTTTGGTTTCGCTGCTCACTGTACTGCTATCACCTTGCTGCGTTGTGCCTGGGAACATGCTGATAGCAGCCATGGTGATGCACCTGGGCTGGCAGATGGCCAGGGCATCGCTGCTGTTCGGGTGCTGCTGTACCAGACAGGCTGGAACTCCAGAGTGAACTTGAGTTGAAGGGACTGTGACCTGTGGGTGAGCGTGCGGGAGCAGGACACCCCAAAGTGTCTGTGACCATGGGGAAGTCCACACCAGAGCAGGTACATCTTGAAGTGTCTGTGGCTGTGTTTGTGCTGCTGCAAGTATGCCTCTGAAGGGTTCTTGGCCCAAGGACAAGTCCACAGTGGAGAAGTACATCTTGGAGCATCAGTAGCTGTGCATGAGATCATGCTGGAGCACTTCAAAGTGTATGGTCATGGATAAACCCATGGCAGAGCAGATCACCTCTGGAGAGACTGCAGCCATGGGTAAGGCCATGTTGGAGTAGGTTTACTTCTGGAGGGACTGTGGCTGTAGGTAAGGCTACACCGGAGCAGATCTATCTCTGAAGACATTGTGGCCTATGGATAAGGCCATGCTGGAACAGGTGCACCTCAGAGCAGCTGTGGCTGTCAATAAGTCTGTGCTGCACCAGGTCTTTGATCTAAAGTATTGTTGCATGTACTGTAATTCTACTAAATGGCTTTTAGTAGTAATTGCTTTTGTTCAAAAATAACTGAAGTATAACTGTATTATATCTAATACTACAATTTACTGAAATGGACTTCAGAATGAAAACTTTTCTTCCCTGTAGGTATTTTAATTGACAGAGGAGAAGCCTAGTGGATATAGCCTTGCAGCTTCAAACTTGCTGGGTCATAGTGAGCTTGGGAAAGGTAAATGTTTTTGGAAAGCATGCAAAGTTTGCAAGGCTGCAGGTGTTACAGTAGCACTAGTGTAGCCTGTTTCCTTGTATGTCCTAGCTATTTGTGAAACACTGAGGTGGTATGGATTGGTGATTTGATGATGTAAGGGTAAAATGTGACAGGGACTCAGCTTAAGCTTTCAGACTTCTGATATGGTGCTCAATTCACTAGGCTCTTAATTCCACATTTTACTGGATTTGTTCTTTCTCAGTTACTGTGGAAGATCTTTTAGAACTGAAATAGCATTATGGCTGCAGGAGAAGACATGAGCCTTTTCGGTAAGGTCATGTCTGGAAAAGCAGAAATAGCTCATGATTTGAGATATGATAAAGCTTGAAAGAACAAATCAAGATGCAAACCCTTCCTAACAAAACTTCCTGTTTGACAGAAGTTTTCTGACTGTGTTAGACTACTTCTAAGTGTCCAGCCCTCAATTTTTAACAGGTTTCAGAAGGCAAAGATAAGTATTTTTACATGTTACCTTTAAGGTGAGTAGAATTGCCCTTAGTTATTTTACATATTTACTGCTACTCTTCTGGAACTGTTTTTGTTTCTCATTTTAGCGGAACCGTAAAAACCCATGTTACTTATCAGGATTCCCACAGCATATCTGTTTCTGTAGGGTTGTTTATGAAGAAGCTCAGTGAAAAACAGAATTAAAACTTGTAAATTATTGCATTCTGGATGCAATAACTGCAAAAACAGCAAACTGGAAGATGTGTATTTTGGAAACAGTTCACTTTACCAGTTAGCTAAAATTAAGGACAGTGTTTTCATATTGTGAAAAAATAGTCCTCAGCAGTTTTGAGAGAGTTAATACTGCAGTAGCTCTTTATCTTTAATCTCTTGGGTCTTCTCTTTTCCTCTTACTACGCTTAATGTGGCCCATCCTGGAGTATACCATCAAACTGATCATTGTAACTTTTTTTAAAAACCAAAATTCTGAATTCTGCAAAGTGCACTTGATTAAGTAGACAAGACTACTTTTCCTGTGATCTAATTCTTTGACATGAAGTGTATTTATTTATTTGTTTACCTGAGGAAGCTGTTTGTGGGTTTTGGTTCACAAGTATATACACGACTGCATTGCTTACCCACTGCCAGTGTGCTGTCTTTCAGCAGCTTTTGATGTTACCTTATTTTGCTGACCACTAAGTTTAAATTGTGGTATTGTAATTGGTACTTCAATGATAATCAAGCATAGCCTCTTAGTATTCAACTGGTGATAACTTAGGTGACATTCTTCATGTCAACACTTCTATCATAAGCACTTCATGACAATAATACAGTTTACATGTTTGTCAAATGGAGCACTAAGTTACTACCGTTGACTTGCTGTGCAAATACAGGTGAAGATCTAATGATATAATTTAAATATCTGACAGTGATACTTGTATTGCTGAACTTAGACACAGTTAAAAATAATTAAGGTCTTGGAAATAGCTAAAACTGAAATATTTCACCAGTCAGGACTGTGGTAGAGTATTTAGTAGATTTCTAAAACATGCAGCAATTCTGTTAGCCTCCAGAGACTCATACTGAATCCTGATTCTTTTTGATTTTTACAACACTTTCATGAGATTACTCTTTCTATCATTTGGCTATCATTTAAATGATAAATTAGATAAATAGATAAAATAGATAAATTTCTATCAAATGGCTATCATTTAAACTGAACATCGGTGTGTCAGATCAGGCTAAGACACTCTCACAAGTGAGAACTATTGTCTTACAGTTAAAATATCTCCTTGGGAAGAGATTCCAAAACTGCTCTTGTGTCCTAGATCTGTACAACTTGACGACAACCTTGGTCTCATACTAGTTGTTCTAATTAATCACTTCCTGCAAAGACTTAGTCTATTTTGAATCCTAAACTTCTCTTAACTAGATTTTTTTTTATTTATTTATAATGCTTGTATTGAGGTAGCTATATCAATTGCTGAATTAGGATTGATTTTAATATTGTATTAGTAAAGATTTTTCACTGAAGTTCACAAATAGATCTTCCCTAGTCATTTGTCCACAGTTCTACTCTGTATCAGTGGTTCTTAGGGGTTTTTCATTTGCTTTGAATTTTATCTTAAGTGTCAAGAATAGTGAAAGTAAATGAAACTTGGAATGTGTGTCTGCTAGAAAACAAAAGTGTAAGATTAAGTACTTTAAGGAATGCTATGTTATGCTGATTGAGCTAACTAAAACATGCGGTGAAAACTTGCTAAATTGATTACTGCTTATGAAAGTCTTTTGTCTTTAATTAGAGATCGCTTAACTTGGACAGTGAGCTCAGGGAGCTCAAGGACAGATTTAATGAGCAGATGGTGTTTGCCTTGAGCCCCCTGAAAAGCAAGATATGAGCAGGACCATCCAGACAATAATTATTGTGTGCAGCTGTGTCATGACAAACTCCACCACGCTCAGGCATCTGGCCAGCATCCCTGGCATGTGTGAACCTTATGAATCATGAGATAGTGCATGCCTGCACTTAGCCTAAACTTAAATTTACATACACTAGGTGTGTAAGCTATTCTTGTTTTTCACTGAGTACAAAGGTGGGCAAGCTCCAGGACTGGGCAGGAAGCCTCACCTACAGGTGGATGTACCACATAGGAATTTTCCCAGTTACTGAGAGGCTTCTGGCACTGGCTGCAATGGTGTTTCCCAGCCAAAGTGTGGGCCTGAATGATGTTAAGGTGGTAGTTGGTGATGTATCCTTTTCTTAGTCTCCTTAACACTTTGCAGTAATGAGCTGATGCTTCAGGTCTATTACTATTTTATCATATTGTGCATAATAACTAGTACTGTTTCCTTTTTTGCATATTGCATGCTATTTTTCCTTTATTATACTGTAATATAATAAAATGCATTTATTTGGTTTGGAATTCATTTTTGCTTGGTATCCAGTCAATCAGCAAAACAACATGTGAAACAATTTTTTTTGTAAAAAAAAGATGCTGATCTTGTAATGCTTAAAATGCAGTCTGAAGTGTTGCAGTTTGCAAAAATCAACTACTTGATTACTGTTCTACAGAGACGTTTGTATCTTGATAGAAATAAGTGAAGGCTACTTTATTTATTCATTTTACTGAATGTCATGGGATTTTGTTTTGTAAGTACCTTATAAAGGTAGTAACAATCTGATTTCTTTTGGGCAACTTGAAGCTTAATTTCCTTCTAAAATTGAGATAATACAGTTTCAGTGACCACTGCTTCCCTGTCCAGAATAAGTCTTAGCCTGCCCCACTCAAACCAGACAGTGCTCGTAAGAGCAATACTGGTGGAGAGAGATTAGGTTCTCCCTCAAGAAAGGCTATAGACCAAACTCACCCTTTTATGAGGTATCTCCCATGGATTCTCCAAGAACGAATTGCCTTCTGCTCCTATATTCTTGTGTGAAGTCTTCACAGAAGCTGTTTTAACTTCAGAAACCAGGGAACTAAAGAAAAGATGCAGATCCAAAGGAAGCAAAGCCTTTGTACTTGTGCTTAGCAAGCTACTGTTTTATGTGATTCATGCTATTTCAAGCAGAGAATTGCATTCCATAGCCTCTTGAAGCTGCTGCCAGGCTTGTACTCTGTATGTATTTGATTAACGTTATTAGATCTTTGTTTCATGTTAAGATGATATATTTAACGCTTCAAGAGTAGCCAACTGAAGAGGTAATCCAGCTGATACCCAATGTTTTTTGTAACCTTTTTTACTAAAGGTTCTGCTTCTTTCCCACCTAGTGACACCAACTTGTAGTTAGTAGCAGCAAATGGATGAGAGCAATTTGCATATTTCTGTTTTCTCATTAGGGAAAATAATAGAATGCCAATTTTTTGTGATCACTTAATGTCAATTTGATGGGATTAGTATGCCTGTATTTTTTTGCATATGCTCTCTCCAATCTTACTACAGTGTTAAACAGAGCAGATGTTCATCTTCACAGTTGAAAAACATTCTTGACTGAACTTTGTAGTGTTGCTATTAGAAGTACAGTTACTAAGCTTTAGTGATGCTTGTTAATATGCAGAATGGGCTGCAGAGCAATACATTGCCTAGCATTCCCTTTTACATGTGTTCCAAACTTGTGCAGTAAACTTGTACAGGGAGGTTAGTTTCACAGCCACCCTTAAATGTCAGATAAAGAGGAAAGTCACTACAAAAAAGCCCTGGATAAACTTCCATTTAAGTGACTAAATAATAATGATTTCTTACTGTCATGGTGAATATCCCTTCATTCTTTAAAATAATTAGGTGGGAAACATAACTCTTAGGAAAGAAATCCTGCTGAGTTGCTAACCTGGAAAAAAAATTGGGTAGCCTACCTCTTTAAAGTACACAGTCTTACTAGTAAAAGTCGCCATATTTTCTTTAGTGTTGCTGACCAAAGGAAATTGTATCCAAATAGCAGCCACTCACAAAGAATACTATTTTATTAACCTTGTTTTGTACTTAATTCTGTATCTTTCAGATAAAAAAAAACCCACTAAGCAGAAACATAGGTCCGAAAACTGTTACCCACGGTATATTTGGCTGCCTAGAACTTGACTGTTTTACTTATTTTCGTTCATCAGACATTGCCTGTGAAAGTACTGTGAATACAGTCCTAACTGTGTTAATAGTCAGAGGGTTAGTAAAAAAAGTAAAATAGAATGGGATTTGTACATGTCTTAGAGGATGCTGTGAGGAAGAGGCAGTAGGAGTTAACTTTTATAATATTCTTTCTCTTCTTAGGGAAAAACAAATGGTAAAGGACAAAAACTATTTAACTTTTGAGCTATGGCAGTTTAAAAGAACTGTGTTTGTTTTTTCCCCATATGATCACTGTCAAAATTTACAGATCAAATACTGTAAAAAAAAAAAAGATGAGGAAGAGGTGGCATGTCCTGAGCAAAATTTACTAACCTTTGATAATCTGTTCTTTCACTTGGCAACACCCAGCGGGAGAAGCAGCACATCAAAAGACGCTAACAGTTTGGATTTCTATAGATAACCTGACTGAAACTTAGTAAATGCATCTCTTTGAATGCAGGAAAGTCACCTGTAATGCATTCAGTGTAGTGCAAACAGCTGTAAAGGCCCCTGTTACAGTAGTTTGCAAATGCAACTCTGCAGAAATAAAAACTTAACTTTTACAGATCTGCAAATACACAGATATCACGACTGGTGCATAGCTACAATTGGAGAGCAAGTGATCAATGTTCAAATGGATCTGTGTCTGTTTGGTCCCCTACTGTGCAGCAGAACTGATTTCTATTTGCAGTGGACTTTTCTTAAAGCTAGCTCTGTTTTGGTAACAGAAACTATACCAAAGGGACCAGAAATGCAATGGTGTGTGGCTCAAATGCGAGTAGTCACTAAAAATATTGTCTTGATGGGTATTCTCCATTATAAAATAGCTAAAAATGATGCTGTTGTTACTTTTGCACCCGAGGGTGAGGTTATCTTCCTTAGCATAATAAGCAGTAGAGGTGATCGCTGTCACCAGTTAATCTAGCAAACGGGAGCTGCCTGCATTTCATTTTGAGAGACAGAAGTTGTAGAGGTCCTTGCTGTTTTATTAAGGTTGTGGATAGGCTCTTCTCACTTAAGTGCTCAAAAGTGACCTTAACTTACCTGTGTCTGGTGCACCCTTGCCTGGGCAGAATACTTAGACTAGCTGTTCCCTTAGTGAAACCCTTTTAAAGAAGGATCATTTCTAAAACCAGGAAGAGAAAAGTATTTGGTTGTTGCCTACCTACAGGCTTTCTGAGTTGGGTTGTCCTTTACAAATGTGCTCTTTCCCTATTTTTGAGCTTGTCCGGGCAGGGGCGGGGAGAGGTGAATTGATTCCTAGCCGGACTGCAGAAACTTGGGAGACACTAATTCAGTTCCAGTAATACTACCAAAATGATCATAAGTGGGTTTTTTTGTGTATAACTTCATAGTAATTCACTGATCTGAATTCAAGATGACATTTACTGAGATTATGTATAATACTTAGTGTATTATGTATTTAGAAACATATTTAATGTACTATATTGTATGTAATATACACAATAAATAAAAGAAAAATAGACTTAAATTAGATCTTTGAGACATAAAGATCACAGCTAAGTACAAAGCTTCAAATTGGTGGATAAGTGGATATGTATTTTTCTCTGAACCAACTACTGAAACTTGGTTTTTCGACTTGGCCCAACAAACTTGGAAAAACATGGTCAACAAAGAAGCATTTTGCTGTCATAGAACAATACTGTGTCCAAGTTTTGAGTCTGTTTTCCTGGTTTTTGCATTTTAAGTGATGTGGATTTAAAGGGGGAAACTAGAATTAGTGAGAATAGGGTGGCTGCCTTAAAAGAGGATTAACAATGCCTGGTCTCCGCAGTTTAGAGAGGAGGAGAAGGGGTAAATATGATCAAGGGCTGTAAAATCAAGAGGACACCAGTTAAAATGCATGCTGAGCTGTCACTTAGCAAATCTGCTGTGCAAAAACTAAGGAGCATTCACTAAAGTACTATTAGACTGATTTTAAAGAAATAAAAAACAAGTTTTTAGAATTTCACTACTTGCTATTTTCAGACTAGTATTTGTGGGCATGGATGAAACAGTGTTGGCAGGCCATACTGGTGCATTTAGGAAGGGAATAGACAAATTTAGACACAAGTCTTAATAGGTAAATGCTGAAGGTTTTACATAGCTAATCTACTGGGAGGGTTTGGTTTGGGAACAGGCTGAAAAATGTGGACAGGCTTGTGAGCTCTCCTAAATAAAGCTGATTGCTGTTGTAGGAGACAGTTCTGGGCTGCATGGACCTCTGGTTTGAATCAGTGTGGTGGCTCCTGTACTTCTAGTCTGGTTGACTCCTCTCAGAGAGAATTCTGTAACAATGAAGTGGTTCAACAGTATGGTTGCACAGACTTCCTGACTTCAGCTCAGCACTTCACATGGTAAATAATTTCTGTTAATGCAATTTAATATTTTCTCAGCTTCTGTGGCTTGTTAGCAAGGAAATAATTTTTGCTGCTTAAGCAGAGTTTATCAGCTGCCTGAATAGTTGATGAAACTGTTTCTATACAGTAAAACTTAAAATGCCAGATGTCGTGGTATGGTGTAAGGGTGAGTTTTAACATTAAGGAAGCTGCCCTGAAAACTTGTGTGGTAATCAGATTGTGATCTGGTAATGTTTTCTGCTTTCAGTTTTTTGTCTGCAGTGGAGGTTACTGTTGCAATTAAAACAGTGTGCTGGTGAGATCAGAAAGCAACTGCCTTGAGTAAGTTTTAAAGTGGAAAAACTACTTCTGCCATTCTACAAATGTCATAATGTGCTATGTATACGGTAGTTGTATCCAATTTGACAAAGATGGTGTTAGTAACACTTACTGTTCTAATCTATAGAGTAATGGATGGGCACTTTCAGGAATATAATCTCACCTGCTGCATGGGTAGCTCAAAGAGACTTCTTTTAAAAATATTGCTGAAATTGTATTTAATATCAAACTTAAAATTGGCAGATTTCAATTACAAAACAGATAAAATACTTAAATGCATAGTTTGAAAACTTTGTCCACATAGTTTGTACATAAAAAAATATATATCCAAATGTAGAAGATCCTCTGTATTCTGAAACTTCTAATTGTCTGCTATAGTACATTAAAAACATATACTTATAAATTATACAAATGTACTTAATTTGGGGGAACTTCACTTCTGAGGAAGTTAAACTCAGTTGGGAATACTTGTTAGTGTTACCTTAGTGTATTAATGGAGAATCTTTAGAGATGATCGGTGTAAATGCATTCTATATGAGTGATACTGAATCATTATAGATATATTATTTTAGTCTCCTAAAGAACTATTACAAATATTTAGTAGCTGAAAGTACCATAGTAGCTCAGTGCTGGTCACAGCTATTGTTTGGTGTGTTAGTTCTCTGGTTGCCTTTTTTTAAAGGACTACTAATAAATGCCATTCAGCATACTATTTTTGCTGATGTTTGACTGGAACGCATGTATCAGTCTATCATGATGGGTTTTAATAAAACAGACTTAATCCTGGCTTTGTACAACCAGACAGTAGTTAATGTTCCTCTTTTCACTTGTATTTGAGATGATTATATGAAGAAATTTTTTTCCTTTTATAGTTGCTATTTTGAATTATTGGAAGTTACTGGTTAATTGAAATCTCTGCTTGTCTTTAAAAACCTAGTTAGTCTCTTTATCTTAAACATACCTAATTTTCAGTGTCCATACATGACCAATTTCTTTTTCTCATGGAACGATTCTTAAAAAATACTATTTTACAGTTTTTAGGCGTGCTTTGGTACAATGCTGCTTCTGGTATTTAATTGTAGCTTTCATCCGTGTATAGTTTCAAGAATGTATCCATCCTGGAGGAGGCCATCTTGTGTGGTCTTGGGCAAGCAATTTAACTCCTTCCTCTTTTCCCTCTGCTTCAAGAGGATCAAATTTGTGTATGTATGTGGCTTGTGAGCACAGATAAGACTTGATTTTGTTGAAATGTTTTGTTTTTGGTTTTGGTTTTTTTTTTCCCCTGACTCTATAGCCTTGTTACTGCACAGTGAATTTAAAGACTACCTGTTTGCTGGGGACTCGCCAAGTTTAGAGGTTAGGGCGGACTTGGAATGTGTGTGGGGATTTGTAGGTGATTCTTGGTTAAAGGGCCTACTACTTTCAGCCTGTCCTGGAAGCTGAAGTTGGAAACGGGGCATTTGTGGGGAAAAATGAGGAGTTATCAGGCTTCAGGTTGCAGTGCTAGTATATCAATCAGGTTTTTTTATAGTCCTTTATAGCAAAAGAAGTTGGGATACTTTGTAAGCAAAACACTGCCAGACTTGTAATGCTTCAAAGAATTAAAGTGAATCTGCATTCAGTTGGCCAGTAAAGATTCTCTTTTGAGATTTGTAAGAGGAAATGACCTTAGCTTTTTTCTAAATACATATGTGACTTGAATTTAGCTCTGGTGGAATTATTTACCATCAGGAAGTCATGTTTTTCTTATTGTTTTTAATTCACACAGAGCTACTGACCAGTAAATATACAATGGGATTATTTGTTGCCGTTTGATTGCAATTCTGTTATGCTAACATTTCAAAGAAGAAATAAACAATGCTACCTTGTAAAGATGGGATTTGTTTTCTTCAAACTTTCCTAGCTAAATCTTTGAAACAAGTTTTCCCTGTGTGTTTGTTTCTTTTCCCCATGTAAATGTTTGAGGAACATCACAGGTGATTGTCTGACAAATACCAATTTAAATGATTACTACTCTAGCTTATATCTGAGCCTCCTGTGTTTCTTAGTCCTCACCATGTAGATAGAGCACATACAACTTTCACGTGCTACAACTCCAATGAGTTGCAGTAGCTGGCTGAGAGTTACATTGCTCGTTTCCTCTTGTGTTTTTTGATGGAAGGCTCCAGAACTGAACTTTCAAAACTAATTTCATTTTCTCTATTGCCGAGTAGAAAAAGCTGTCTGACACTCAAAACATTAAAACAAATGTGTTCATCAAAACATTTTAAGCAGTGAATTATACTGTGTCAGTGCAGGTTCTCCTGACTTAAAGCAGGTCTGAGCTGAATAGGCCACAGTACCATGTTAATTTTAATGATCTGGATTTGCTGCTTAGAAACCATCTTGAGGTTGGTTAAGGAGTTCTATTACAGACGATATTTTTTTTTTTGTCTGAACCTCTGGATATTTTCATGTTATGGCACTTCTGAAGCACTGTTTGTCACAGCTGGAAATTTCCCTAGAGAAGGTGGGACACCCTGTCTATTTGACATCTGTAACTTCGGGCTTTGACACTAAAACCTCAGTGAAGTTCTGGACTGTGGTCTACCTCAAACAGTGAGGGCTTGATATTTTTTTTGTGTATGTCTTTTTAAAAAAAATTACTTGTGGGGGTAGTAGTGTGACTAGTGATGATGGTAGAGGTTACTTTATTTGGAAGGTGTATGATTGCTAGGTCTTTAAATACTTTTACCTAAGCAGCAGCCATTTTGCTTTCTTGGAATGACTCATGTATAATTAAGTTACTGAGGATTCCAATAGGAACCAAATTGCTTAATTCAAAATTTCAAACTTACTTAGTCTTGTATTTTAACAGCTGTGATTTTGAAGGTAGTAATTTTCTGAGGAATGGGGTGATATTTCTCTTCAAGCACACCTTTGTGCAAACTTGCTCTTTACCTTGCCGCCATTTTACCATTTAAGAAAAGGAGGAGGAACAGTGGAAGTGTGAATGTCTTCTCATGGCATTTGGGGAGCAGGGTGGTAGTGAAGGAAAAGATGGCAGCACTGCAGAGGAAAACTTCTACTCTTCTGCAGCCTTTACTTGACTGTGGAGGAAGTGTAGACAACTGCTCAGCTTTCTTCACCCCCTAACCCTTTCCCTGCTCCTAATAAATCAGGTCAAACTATTAAATTTCAGTGTGTGCATTTAAGAGTATCATTCTTGCAGAATTATTGCTAGCTATTTCAGTTAAGCTAAAGGGAGGAACCTTGGAAGTGCTGAGCAGCATAAGCAGGTATAGCTCTGCATTTTTGGAGGGCTCAAAAGTGTGGTTTGCTGTATGTAACACTTCCCTCAAGCCATCATATGAGAAGAATGGGGTTTCCTCTTCCCTTGGAACTGGAACAGTTTCAGTTTCAGGAAGTGAGTTGTAATATATGGATATTCATTATTTTGGATACTCTTATCTAGAGGAAAGAAACAGGCATTTTATCTGTGAAACCTGGTATCATATGGTTTTAGCTTGTATAATTTCCTGCATGTTGCAACTTCCAAAATGTTTCCTGTGATTGCAGCATTTTATACAGAGCCCCTATTTTAGGATTTTGAGGTAACAGTGCCACCTTTCTCCTTTTGATTGGGATATGGGCCTAAGCTGGGTTTCTTCCCTCTTAGCTACCTATTCACATAAAATTTATGGCAAAGTATTATCTGCAAGACTTCTTCCCTTCTGTCAAAGTTGATCAAAATAGCTCTTCAGGCTCAGAAATTGCTAGCAAATGACAAACAAGTAAGACAAACGTTCTTGTAAAAGCAGGGCAGATGAGCATGGCCTGAAGTATTTAACAGGAATTGGAAGTACACGAGGCCAAAAGATGAGCAGATTCTCTAAAGTATCAAAAATCTCACAGAAACTGTTTTGCAAGGTAATACCTTCCCTACATCTAGTGAAGTGCCTACTAGAAAAACTCGGGGAAGGTGCATAAGGGAACTGCCTTGGACTGTGTTTTACTGTTGAAGATCTGTTTTCCATCCTATTGCAGTCTTGAACTGGACTGTGGGTACTTGGAAATCTAACACTGTCTGAATTATCCCCTTACCAGTGTTAATAGGCTACTTGTTTCTCACATCCACAGCCTTTACAAAACAGTAGCTCTGTGTTTGTACTCTCAAGGGAACTCTTTAGCACTGTTGAGAGGTGCATTTCTTGGGCCCAAAGAAAGGACCCATATGAGGTCTTCTAGTACGATGAGAAAGATAAACCTATAGGATCCAAGGTGATATCTGCAATAACTTTAAAAAGACTTAAGATGGAATGGGTAGTGTTATTTTTAATGTTATGCCTCATATTATAACAATATTGAAGACTTCTGTTTTTAATGTCAGTTCTTTTTATCTGACAACTTAATTTAGGTTTTTCTATGACCTTTTATCTGTTGACACTACTTTTAAATAACATTTAAGCTGAGTAATGCAAAGCATTTACTAGTGATGCTGATACAGGCATAAAATTCTAAAAATAAATGACCATAATACTTTTGAAGAGATCAAATAATTGTAAGCAACTTCTAGGGACAATGTCAACCTTTTAGTAGTCCTTCTCAAGTTGGATTCCTGGTAAACACAAGCCAGAAAAACACCACTTCATGCAACACTGATATCCAGCTATTTTACTACAAAATTGCTACAAATATTTCAACAAAACATAGTAGTCATTGTAATATCTTGGCATGTAATAAACTATTCTTCCAAGTTCTATGAAAAGTACAAAAAATTTAAGAAACACAGAGTAGGAAATGGTTTTGCATATTAAAAATAAGAATTCCAGCTCCAAGTTACCCCTTGTTTATGTGCGGACATTGTTTCCTCTTGATTTTGGTGGAAGACTGCCATCTACTGAATTGCTGAAATTGTACCTTAAGTTTTTCATTTGCGGTGGTAATTTTGAGCAAACCTATAAAATAGTCGCTACAACTTTAATAGTGAAATAGTAAGTTTTTCAGTTTCTTTGGTGACTTGCAAAACTAAAAATTATGCCACAGTGGAACCTGAGGAGGCTTAAAATAAATTTGAACACATTGTTCTTAGAAAAACTATATTGCAAACTTAGAGTAGTGATGTGAGGCTAGTTACTGGTAGCTTATATATGTTTGAATCTAATTTAAAAATCCTGTGTCATTTTCAGTGGAGAAGATTTAAGATGTCTCTCTATTTATACCTTTGAGCAGACTTCAGGGAAACTCTTCTGAGGCTTATTTGTTGTATTATGTTTGAATTAAGATTTAGGCACTGCTAGCTGAAACATTTAAAAGGCAACAGCAGCAGTACTGCTTGTGAACATCGCTTTGGCTATTTGGAAGATCTTGCAGCTTGTGACCACCACAAATTTGTGGACAGATTGTCAAGTTGGTAGAGACAGAGAGGTAAACTTGTGTTTACCACCCTGATTTGGCATCTAAGTTTCTACTTTTTGTCTACATGATGGAAGTGTTGGCATTTTAACCTGTGACCCCCTTAACACTTCACCAAGTGACTTTGCTGGTAAATACTGCAAAAGGCTTCATAAGCAAAAAAATTAATAAGAAAAAAAATGCCTGCATCACTATTGATAAAACTCCTAGTGATAACTAAACTTTCTCCAAAGGTTGTTTGGAAGAGGAGGTTATTTCGATCATAGATGCAAAGCAAAATGGTGTGTAAAACAGAAGGGTGGTTTTAAGCCTTATCCACAAGTTAAGTGCTGACAGATTATGTCTAGGGGGAAGAGCTAATATCAGTGCTGAGAGATAGACCACAGCAAAATCTGAGGGAGAAATTCATACATGTAACCAACTTTAACTTAAGGTTGTCCTTAAGAGCTTTTCCTCATCTAGACCTTCCAGCATTCTGTTGATAGTGGTTTTAGTTCTGCTTTAGTCGCCTGCTTTTTATTGCAGTTTTTCTCAAAGCAAGTAAACAAACATGGGTATATGAAGAGTGATAAATTGAATGGCAAAGGTGAAGAATGGGGCAAAAAACCTGGTTTGGTTTGGGATAAGAAAAGAGTTAAAAGGGGTTAATAGTTAATTTGAGAAATAAGACATTGGTGCCAAAAGGAGAGATGATGTGAGAATAACAAGTTCTGTAAAAGGAGAGAAATATTAACTGAGTGATAGCAGAGGACCGGAGAGGGGAGAAACAGTGTAGCTTATGTAAGTCTTAGTAGTGCCTGTGGTCTTATTCTACATAACCCCAAAATGATGTAAAGTTCTTTTTATTTGGGGATATGTATGTATCTCCTAAATGATGTAAAGGGTTAATGAGATATAAGTGAAACTGGGACTCAGCAGGCTAGGCTGCCACTCAGTTTGCAGGGAGGGGGTTGAAGTATGGGCTTGTATTTGAACAAAGTTGAGATGGAATGACTGGTGATTACGGTTAGTGTTTTCTGTTGTGAATATCCAGTAGTCAGTGACTTGAAAATAACTGAAGAGGACTAGCAGGCAAGAATTAAGGGAGGTATTTTAGATCATGCTCTGTGAATGAAGAAAGATTTCTGACCACGCGAAGAATTACTTTTCAGTCAGAAACCAGTGTTGATGGACAAAAATTGATTGGGCAAGGATTGGCTATGTTCTTTGAAAATGTTAAATTGTCCTTCTTATTAGATACTATGTATAGTTCTTTACCTATTTAATTTATGAAACCATATATAAATTCACTTAACATCTAGTTCAGAACATTGCATTTGTTAATGCTGCTGTGGGCAATGTCTGAACAAAATATTTGGATTCTGGGATGAGTTGTCATTCTTACTCCAAGTGTTCCTCAGTTCTAGGAGCATAGAATGTCCATGCCCTTAGTCTTGGCTAAGAAGCTATGGACATGAGAGGAAAAGCCTGGTTAATTATTAGTACTATGGTACAGTATGTGCTACCAGAAGGATGTATGAGGTAGGATATCTGTAATAACATGTTAAAATTTGACATTAAAATTGAACTGGTTTAAATGGATGACAGATGAGCGGGATTGGAAGCATGCAACAGAATACAAAGATTTTTGCCTCTGAATTTTGATTAAGATCTTTCAAAATACATAATTTCCTGGGTTTACTCTTCTGTATAGTCATTAAAAAAAATCTGCATCTTCTGTAGTCAGAGGAACTGTTACGTTGATGTATTAGTAGCAATTTCCAACTCTTTCCCTTTGTATTATACCATTCTCCTTCCCTTCCATCCCACCCAAAAAAGTGCTGATTAGTCACCTTTTTGCAGTGTTAGTACTGAAATACAGCTTTTAGTCTAAAAGTAGTAGAACCTGGATCAGAGAACAAAGTGAGTAAAATCAAGGAAAGCCTGCAGCCTTGTTAGTGTTTTGAAAATACTATGTTGTTCAGTCTAAATTGATGTTTTTACCTCTTCATTTAACAGCATGCTTCGCTGTCTGTGAATTGTGCATATAGAAACTTATCATTAAAAACAATTTTGTTTCTTGTTTGATTTTTAAAACACAGATTTCTAATCCTGTTTGCATTTGTACTACTTAATTACATCTTGTTCTAATGAACGATTGCCTCTCACTGGCAGCTATGAGAAAATTCTACCAAATACAGCCTTTACAAAAAATATTCTGGCACTTTTTGAAGCTGTCTGGGACATACTGTATTTGTGCATGTTTATGTAAGCAACTTTGATATTTAAGATATACTTTGCTAGCTATTGTCATTAGAAAATGGATCAGATATTAATACTGCTCACTATCCATTCCTTTCTTACCAGTTTCTATGCAAATTAGTTGAATAAGTGCTTAATTTTAAAATGCATAACTCATACTAATTTATGAAAAAAAAAAGGTGTTTTGTGCTTTAAAATTGCTGCAACTTACTGTATACATAAATTAGTTAATGAACTTTAACTGATATCTACATACTTCGGTATTTCTCAGAATAGACCTTTTTCACCCTATCAATCTAAGATTTTTTTATGTTAATTTTGAATCAGTTGGCTTCTGATACTTAAAGGAGCTGAGCATTGTTTTATAGACAAAGTGAATACTTTATTTATGCATACTTACATTTATGCAGTAACTAATGTTATTGGTAGCTAGTTTGAAAGTTGAGAAATTCAACTTCCCGGCAGTTGTGTAGTTTCCACTGGAATTTCTAAAGCTGCAGTAGGGAACAGCAGGAGCAGTTTGCTGTAAGCTGTTATGCTAATAAGATAATTGTAGTAAGTTCTAACAGCAACTGTTTAAATAACCTACCTATTGTTATCCCCTTCCCTGCCCCCACAACAGGAAAAGGACAAATTATGTGCTGCCCCCTTCCTTAGGAAAGCACGAACTCTTATGAGTGTCAGGAGATGTAAAAACTGCTGAACTCCAATGGTACTAAATAATTTCATGATAATGAATCTCAGATACTTTTTTGGGCAAACATAGTATCTGAATGCAGCTTCTTAGCCTTCATTGTTATTTAAAAAAGAAAACACTGCACAGTCAATACTACTGTGCTCTCAAAAGTATTTGGGAACTTTGTGTAATGTTAAGATTCCTGGAAAATGAGAAAAACAATGCATTTGCCAATATTCTGGCACATAAATGATCTCTTCCAATTTATCTTCCTATCTTTCCCCCCAACCTTCTCTATCAGAAAGGAAGACCTTTGGGAGAAACCTTTCGGTAACTTTTCAGGACTGAGATCCTATCCTCTTCACCTCTGAGGTGCCTTGCATTCTCATCCTTATGACTAACAGAAAAGCTGAATGTAGATTTATTATTTTTTTTCTTAATTGCCTGGAAGGTGTAGCTCTTTACTCTAGGGACACTTGATTTGGTTTCAAAGTATAATATGTAATGTTGATTTTTTTTTTCTGTCCAAGTAATGAGGTCAGACTGTATTTAGAATTAGCTCATTTGCAAGTGCTATATTCACGTGAAAGTTGCAGCCAGTGTCTTCTGACTGTCAATATCTGATGTCTTCCTTTTCCTTACTGTATTTCCTTACTGTCAGTTTTCTTGCCTTCTCGCCCTCCTTAGCTGGCAGGAGAGTGCATCACGATAGTCCAGCTGGAATTCCCACAGTAAATTGTTACCAGTGATTTGATAGTATTTCCATCTGATGAACTTCAATCTCAGGGTTTTAAAGCCCTAGTTTGTTTTTGCTTGGTGCTGTTATTTACATATAGGAAAGTAGATCTGAAGTGTTAACAAATATTAATGTATACTTTTGCAAACATAAATACTGAGACATGGGGAGGAATAAAAGACCTGATTAGCCCAGTGATATAAACCCAAGATGCTATGCAGGCCTAAAGCTTTACAAGGAAACTATAATCCTGAAGTTGTTGGAAAACAGTGATATGGTACCGTATCAGGATTGGTACAAAGTCTAATACTCTCCCCAAAGTACTTTGTGGATTTTTATTTTATCCTATGTGGTAATACATGAACATGAAAGGTCAAAGTTAGTTTTGGAGGCAGTGTTGACTAGTACTTTCGGACTTTTAAAATAACTCTCTTGCTAAATAGCTGTGTGTCTTGATAGATAGTTCTTTATGAGATTGTTTCTTTGAGACATCATGCTTTTGTATGTGCAGGTAATAGTTACTGATGAGGTCAAGGTGTAGGTAAGATTGAGAAACAGGAAAGTTGTGTGAAGCTGTTCTCTTACTGCTTTAGTCCTGCTTAGATGTATCACCAGGTAGGACTTTATGGTACTCTGTAACCTGATGTAAAGTAAGTTTTCGGCTTTTATCTGTTGTTTGATTATATCCAGACTTGGCAATGGTGAGTAATACCAGACAAACTTTTAATCTTTATATATAAAAATGATACTTGGAAATCTCACCACCATTATGTGGGGTTTTTTTCTAAGTTATAATAATTCTTGTGGACCACAATCGAAGTCCATACAAAAGTGTCTGTGAAGTGATGGTTTTGCTGCCTATAAAAATAATTCAGGGTCTGATTAAGTAAAGTGGAAAACTGCTACAGAGCAATAACTGTAGTAAAATATACAGGTATAATATGCAGTCCTGAAGAACTATACACAACAGACTGGTGTACGTAAGAATATTGTGAGTTATCTACTGCCCTTAGTGTTTTGTATGTAATTCAGATCAGTGATATGTGTTGTCCTCTAGTTGGAATTCTGGGGTTTTGTCAAAACTGTAAAATGTTTAAATACTCTGAGGTGTTACAGCTACAGATTTGAGAAACATCTAGGAATGCATTTTAAAAGGTACTACAGTTTCAGATTTGTCTTAAAAATCTTGAGATATTGTAACAGTGGCAAATCTGATACAGGAACATGGTCCATATCTTGTGCTGTACTATCAAAAATTTATAGCAGTGTAATGATGTGAAGATGCAAGTATCTGTGTGGTGATAGTTTGGAAGGTGATTTACAATATAAAGGTGACTCTGTATACATAACTGACTTATGCTAGGGATTGAATTTATAGTTACACATGGGTCAAGCACAGGTAAAGAACCCAATATTCCCTAGGTCTACTTAGAGTAACTTAAACTTAAGAATTTAAAAAAAGGACTGCTCTCCTGAAGCTTTCATAAATGTTCTGGAATTAGTTTTCTCTTTCAAAATGTGACTTCTAAGGGCAGATGTGCACTGAGTTGCTCCTATGTAAATAAGCTATAAATAATAGTAATTTTAAAAATAGTATTTTGTGGAGAGAACTAGGATATTACTAACAAAATGCTTTAATTCTGCCTGGGGAAAAAAAAGTGTAACCTTAGGTGTGAACCTTGTTTAGAAGAAAAGTACCTTTTGCAACTGTTGCCTTCTCTCACAAATCAAAGTGAAATCATTTTCACTATGCAATATTAAATTAGCATGATACTGTGCTTTTCTTATGTATGACCTGCACTTCCAGCAGTTAGAAAAAGCCATAGCTTTTGTCTGTAACTTGCTTTTTCAAAAAACACGCAGTCAAGACAACAAAATACTAGTGTTTTCCAGGGTTAATTTCCTAATGGCAGTGGGGGACACAGCAGCAACATTCAAAGGTACAGCTGAAAAGCTATTAATTCATCTAATTGGTTAGTATTTGGAATAGGGGATGAAGCAAGAATAGTAGGAAGAAATGCTTGGAAGTGAAGGAGGAAGGATGGGTCTTTGATTAGAAAACTGCTCACAGCAGACTGTTTCCTCTAGAGCTACCCGAGGTCTTAGAGAGTTTTTCCTGCCTACAAAATTAAAATGCTTTGCTTATCTTGTCATTATTCATTATAATGTTTGCCTGTTTTGAGAACTACTATGTGGCACTACTTAGTACAGTGAGCTTTCTTGCCTTAGGCACATATATGCAACTATAGAACTTAAAACTGTCTTCTCTGGGATGCTGCCTGTTTTGTGTGGTTGAGAAATGCTTAATATGTACTGAAAGGGGCATGTATCATTATCCTTCTACACTCAGTATTTAAGTGACATGCTTTTTCGACTTGGCATACGCTGCAAAACTGGGAGGCTTTGGATTGCTTTAGAAAAGAAGATTAATGCTGGTTAGGAGGATGATATTAATTTGAGATGAATAATTTTAGCTACTAGGTGAAGAAGTGATGACACAGTTCTTGGGTAAAGGAACTAAAGGGGGCTAGCTGCAAGGACTATTTTTATTATATTGATAACTGTAAGCACCGTAAAAGAGGCCAAACTCTTTTTTTTTTTTTTCAGATCTGCATGTGAGGCTTCTGCTAATTTGTCAAAAAAAAAACCCCAACCACTTGCTCTGAATGTTTAAACTTGTGTAAACTTATGCCCAGTACTGTGTACTTTAGGATTTCTGGAGAGAGAACAGATTGAGGTGTGGAAAATGCAAAAGGATTTTTTTTGTTTTCTTAAAGAAACCGTCAAATATTCTTAATACTGAAACTTCTGCTGATAAAGTATAACAGTGCTTCCAGAAATATTTGCATCAGAAGTGCCTAAAGAAAATATTTGAGGGATAGAATCTGAAGATTGGAGTAACTTGAGGAATTCATATTTTTTTTATTTTTCTGGGTCACATTCCCCTTGTTTTGAGGTGAGGTAGCTGTAAAGCCTCAATTCCAGATAATCTCTGAGTGGGTGAACGAACAAGAGTTACATTTAATTATGTTGGAAGCTGGTGATCAGGGGAGGAGTTGAGGAAATAGTCTTTTGGTAGAAAACAACCTGTGTCTGTGCAGATAAACAACAAGTTTTAAAATTCAGTTCCTGTAAACATCTGAATTTCACTTTAAGAAACTGCTTTTTTGTATGTTTCTGCAAAGAGTTATTAATTCAAGTGAATGCTGAAGCTTGAGCCAAGGCTGAAGGAAATCTGCTCTGAAACTTCTGGTATTGCTTGTAGGGATGTTTTCCCCAATCTGGCAATTTGTGTAGTCAGTCCACAGTTAATACAAAAGCAACATTTTACATTAAAAGTATTTTGAATTTGTGTAGGAAGGTATCATGGGGATGATTCTGTGCCCCCACCCCCCAGCTTTAAGCTCTCTCTTTAAGTTTTATTAATTTCTAGTGTATACTGAGAGAACAAGTTGTACGTTATGTTCCTTGTTTTGCATATATATCCTTGGAATTATCTCCTTTCTTCCAAAAACTAAGATGCCTTTTTGAAGTGAGAGGTGTTCAGCTTTTTGGCAACTCCAGAGACCGTGGACATATAATGATGAAGTACTGTCTGCTTTGTTTAATTTATCTGGACTTGTGTTGCTTATGCTCTGTCTTCTAGAGGATGGATAATTTTCTTAATTTAATATCGGAAGGAGGGGGCTAACCACATTTTGAAATACAGAATCTTTGCAGCTAATAAATGAACAGAGTATGGGGAATTGAAAGAATCTGTGTTGTTGCTGCTGCTTCAGTTTGATATTTATTATGGAAGTATAGGACTGATTTTTGTGTGAGAGGGCAAAATGAACAAGCTTTTGCTATTTTATAGCTGGTGTGAATCAAGGAAGTCTTGAAACAGATCTGGGATATCTGTGCTGCATAATTTCCTATTGACTCCGTATTTTGGCTACTGATCTTTTTATCTCTGTCACAGCAGGCTTTTTTTTCTAACATGCTTTGCATTATTCAGCTCTCCTTTCATCTGTAACAAGTGTTTAAAAAGGAGAGAAAGCTCCTTTAGTACTTGAAATGTGGTCTTTTGATTATGATGCTTATTTAGATTAACTTGCCTGTATACTAGCTCTGATATCTAACAATACTAAACTGCTTCATTATTCTGTTGTGTTCTCATTGATGAAGAATCCCTTAACGATAAGTTAAGCAGTTCCACATAACTTTTGTATTCCATGTGGATAATGATGGGCCTTTTAACTTCTCTGTGTTACTTATATTGTTTATAAATGTGTTTTTTCTGGTCATCGCTTAGATCTATGTGGTTGAGTGCAGTAGTTAGAAGCAGGATGTTAACCTGTTTGAATGTTGATTATTTAGTTGAATTAGTGATAATGACAATGTTGTTTATGATGTTTAGTGGTTGGTTTTTTTTCTGTTTTCCATACAACAATTATTCCTTAACGGTACCAATTTTAGCTTTGGTCGTCCAGGAGTTGAATGCTACTGCCAACATGACAGTGGAGCTGCAGTAATCCAGCTTCAGTTCCTGATTAATGAGGTTGGTAAAATGGTGTACATATTCCATAATTCAGAGAAGATAGAGGGTTTTCTTCAGTTTCTCATTAAGCAAGCATCAAAATCAGGTAACACAAGTGGCTCTTAGCATCAATGGCAAGCAGTCACAACAATTATAAATTAACTTTTTAATTTCAGAAAATGTTTGACTGCTGAAAATCTCTCTCTCTAGAGTATTCTTTTGCTATAAGCAATAACTTTTATCCTAGGAATATTTATTCATATCATTGAATGTTATGTCATGAGGTAATAAAGTCTGTTGTCAATAGTACTAGCAGTTTTAGTAAGTAGTTGATTTTATATTGATAGAGTTACTGTTTTAGACATGATCTAAGCAATGATCCCTCAGTAATTTCAAGTGTGTTTCTAGGGGTGTAGCAGCTGAGATCTGACAGTAGTGCTGGTCTTGAGCTAGCTGGGGCCAGATTTGTAGGGGAACTTTAGCTCAGAGGATTGAAGTCAAACTTCACTGGCTTTGTCAGCGCATGAATATTAGCAGTTGAGTTCATTGCTTAATTTCCCTGTGGAGGTGGGCATGAGGGAACTGTGTGCACACAGGAAAAAGCTTCTCCTTTCCCATCACCCTTCACTATAGCACTGAATCAAATGTGATTGAGCTGAATGACATGGGATCACATCAGCTCTCGTTACTAGTACTTAGAAATTATCGGTGCTGTGGTGTTGATGCATGTGCTTAGAAATACTTTTTCATCCTGGCAGCAGATATGTAATATTTCCACTATGCTGATGAAATGTACTGTTACTAGGGTTATGAAAATAAGTTGACTAAAACTTTCTTTCTCATAGGGAGCTCTTGTGAGTGCCTTGGCTGATGATACCTTACACCTATGGAATTTACGTCAGAAGAGACCTGCTATACTTCATTCACTCAAGTTTAACCGAGAACGGTAGGGATTGGATTATTATTGCTTTGCCCCTTACCATCACACTGTCTTGTTTTAAGATCAGGTTTATTAATACAGTCCAATTAATAACTTGTTAAATAACTGAAACTGGTTTATATTGGGTTTGAGTTGCAGGCTGTTAGAACGCAAGATACTTGAGTGAACACACCAGTGACCTAAAGTGAGATGACTTTTCTATCACTTTGCATATTGCATTGCTGAATGTCAGATTTCCCATATTTAAAATGTAGAGGGATGTAAGGCTTGCAATGTGTGTCTCCAAAGGAATTTTTGAATAAGAGAAAGTGTGTGTGTATGTGCACCAAGATGTCAGGAAAACTTGTTCAATTTTAACTGGAAGTTTTTCTCCCTTTGACAAATTGGACTTCCACAGTTAGAGCTCCTGTGTGTATCAAAGCAGCTGAAAACAACCTGAACTTTGACTAACAGTTTTGAGACTCAAGTAACAGTGTTGTAAGCAAGCTAGGGAGACATTTTAGATTAGACTTCTAAAAGTCGGTTGATTGACCTTCTGCAAAAAGTGTGTCCTCTTTTATATACTAAATAACAAGTAGTCCTTCCCTCTAGGAAAGTAGCCCTTCCTTTCCAGTATGCGTAAAGTCTCAACTGGCACACTATGCCTGCTTTTGAGCAGCATGCTTCAGAAATGAACTGCCTGGGGAGCTCAAAGGATATTAACAAGAACACAGAATAATCTGTGACTTGTACTGCTGAAGATGGCAGGAAGCAGTAAGTTTTAAGTAATGCGTAGCAATAGAAAGCAGTAAGTTAAATATCCATGTAAAACCTTCTAACTTAAGGTAACTACATACAAAGTAGTAAATAGATTGTTGGTGGGTTATAGAGTAACATCGTGGTTTTAAAGAGCAGGTTATAAACAAATTTGTTAGGAATAACATAAATGCAGATTACTGTGTTTTTTTGGATAGAGGACCAAGTGATTCCAAGTCACCTTTGAGGTTGTTACTGTGAATCATGGTGCATAAACTTTTTACCAGGGCCTGCAGGGATAGGAGTAATGGTTTTCAACTGAAAGAGGATAGGTTTAGATTGCATATGTGGGAGCAACCCTTTGCTGTGAGGGTGGTGAGGCACTGGAACAGGTTGCCCAGAGCAGCTGTGGATGCCCCATCCCTGGCAGTGTTCAAGGCCAGGCTGGATGGGACTTTGAGCAACCTGGTCTAGTGGAGGGTGTCCCTGCCCACGGCAGGCATGTTGGACTTGATGGTCTTTAAAGGCCCCTTCAAACCCAAATCTTTCTGTGATTCTAAACTATTGTGCACAAAATAGACAGCTCTGACAGCAAAATTCTCTGCCCCAATGGAGTGACAGTATTCCTTTATGCAGCATAAAATCAAACAGAGAAATGCAATTTACAGCCTCTAGTTTAACAACTGTCTGGCTATTAGGAGATGCGGTGGTGTATACAAACCAAATTTTCTCCCTCTCCCTTCTCCAATCTCTTAAATGACTCTTCTCTTACCTGTAGCACCTACTTGTGTCAATAAAAAAATTCAAGTCTAGTTTCAGGCTGCAAATCTGGACATTGGCTTCTAACTAATGCTTCAAAATAGATATCTAAGGAGGTGATTCTGATTGTGTGCAAATCTGTTGCAAGCTGGTTTACTCTTAGAGGTATGGATATCTTTGGTTAAACAATGTGGAAATTATAAACTATCCTTTTTCTCTAAATGTGGTGATCTCCCTAGAAAAACCTGTCACAGTTGAAGTGTGTGTACTCTTACCAGAAAGAGGAGCAGGGGTGGAAAGGAGTCTAGGTCACTCATTCACTTCAGTAGATGTATTTGCTGTTAACTTTGGACAGAGTACTGATTTTTCCAGGCAACCCTGTGCCTTGCTAAAATAGAGAATGAGAGCACCATAGTTACAAAGAGTGGTGAAAGTATAGTTTGAGACAAAGTCTTATTCTTCTAGTAATTTTAATCTTAAAGTATACATTATAATAGCATGTACAAGTTGCCAGAACACTTAAGATCCCAGAACCATGCATTGTGTTAGGCACTTACTAAGTCATGCTGGGTATGGTTAACTGTTTCCAAATATTCTGGGTTTTTTTGACTAGTGTATAAAATAAAGCTTTATAAAACAAAGTGTAATCTCACTACTGGGGAATTATTGTGAATGATCTTTAAAGAATTGCACAAATGCACTGTTGAATAATTCTAAAGAGGTGTCTTAATTCCAAAGAACTCAGTGTTATAATCAAACCTATTAGATATAATCGTTACATGAATATGAAGTAAATGGGCTTTGCTTAGGTCAGTTTGTATATTAACTACCGAGTCTGAGAAGAGTGTTCATGAATAAAACTGGGTCGTCTTAATTCACAAGCACCAAATTGTTAGGTACTTACTTAATAATCTTTTAAATAATTTATGTTGTGGGATTAAGATTTGCTCATCAGGATAACTAACCTCTCAAACAGGAATTATTTTAAATATTAAATACTACAGCAGAACATTGTAGCAATATATTTTCTAATGATACTTTAATTTGCCAGCTTGTGTAGGGATTTTTAATACCTTGGAAATGTTTGGGTAAGAGAATAGGTAAGTTACAAACTGGAAAAAATGTGCTTGGAGGGGAAACAAAGCTAAATCTTAATACATGGCTGAAACAACTATTCCAGTTGCATCAATATTTGCTCTAGGACACTGTAGATGCCAAGATTTAAAATTATATACATGATTGGGAGTATTTGAAAGTGTGTTGACATTGCAGAAAAGCAGTACTTGTGTCCTGTTTAATAGGAGTTGAGCTCAACACGTCATAGGCCAATTTTATACACATTTTGTTTACAAATTGGAGTTGAATATGTAAGGATTAGATGTGAACTAGAAAGTTGTATCATGGAAAGCTAAGTGTAGCAGTTAGCTACCCAGGTTAAACGATATTCTAGTCTTGAAAACCTCTTCTTGAACTATGTTTAAAAAAAAAAAAAAGGTAAGACTGACTTGTTAAAGAATTCTATGTTCTCCTGGCACAACCTTTTACCAATTCCCTGCTTTGAGCCACATGCAAGAATTACTGCCCAATATTTAACAATATAATTTCTAGGTTGCTTGATTTTTCTCCTCTTGGCAATCTAGTTAGGCTAGCTTGCTTTCAGGCCTGTTTTGAACATCTTTAAGGAATAAAACAAGTACATAGCTTGTTTATAAATGCTTGTGTGTTAGGTATTTTGTATACTTAACCGAAAATTGAATTACCTGTAAATTAATTGAGGATGCAGTCTCTAGTGTATGACTGGAAAGCATTGTGGATTATTGCTTTTCTACTTGTGAATCTCAAGAACAGGGAATGATGAGAAAGCTACCTTTTCATTTAAAATTTTATGCCCATTACAGACTTCATTCTGAGCTGTGGAGAATGTCTTCATTGGGTAACTTGCAGCATTTTAGATTTGAGCAAAACACTTCTTCAAAAGTAGTGGTCAAGAGACTTCAAAGATGCTGCTTTCTGTTGAATCTTTATATGAATTGAGTATCTGCAGATAAGAAACTGTCCATTTAATAGGTACTTAGCTCTTGACTGCCTTTTGTACCAGTGATAATTATTAATTTGAAGCAAGTCTTCTGAACTAGTGATTGAAGTTTCTGATTTATAATAAATCTGAAATTACTGGCAGATGTCAGAAGCGCAGTGCAAAAGAAGCTAATTTTGCAAGTTTTCCAGGCTTTTGTTTCTGTTGCATTTGTGTAGGTTTTGCAGCTGTTTCATGTTCTAGTTAACAAACAAAAGTTAGGATATACTAAACCAATGTCATACTAAACTTGTCCACTGTTCTTTGATTGTGGGGAAGTGGAGAGGCCAGGAAAAAAAGCATAATGATGCTTACATGGAGGTGGTCGCTTTTGTGACTTGTCATGCAAGTTAAAAGTGTATAAGTAGTACTAATTTGCAGAACGCACCATTCAGTGTCTGAACTTATTTAACATCCTAGGTTTTGTACTTCTTTGAAAATTTCTTCAGTGAAGCACAATGTAGTTTCTTTGTCATCTACATACTGTTTACGTGAGGGAGCAACTGGAATGTATTGCGCTCTCCCTTGAGGTAGATGCAGAACAAGTGGAGACCTTATAAGTAAAGATTAAGGGGCAGACAAAGATGTTGGACACTTTTGTGTGTAGATGTTGTAGCTGTGGGAGTTTGCTACAGGACATCTGATCAGGAAGAGGAAGTCAATGAGGCCTTCTACAGACAACTGGAGGTGGCCTCACAACCATAGGCCCTGGTTCTCCTGGGGAACATCAACCACCCTCACATCTGCTGGAAAGACAACATAGCCAGGCACACATAGTCCAGGAGGTTCTGGCAGAGCACAGATGATAACTTTTAGATGAAGATGGTGGAGGAGCCAACGAGGTGCGGTGTGCTGCTGGACCTCATAACAACAAACAAAGGACTGACTGGGGCTGTGAAGGTTTGGGGCAGCCTTGTCTGCTGTGGCCATGAGATGGTGGAGTTCAGGATCATGCGTATAGGAAGCAGGGCCATAAGTAGGACTGCAACCCTGGACTTCAGGAGAGCTAACTTTGGCCTCTTCAAGGACCCACTTGGAGAAATCCCATGGGTTAGGGCTCTGGAAGGTAGCACGGTCCAAGATAGCTGGCTAATATTCAAACACCACTTCTCCCAGATCAATATGTGTGCATCCCTGTGAGTAGGAAATCGAACAATGGGCAAGAGGCCTGCATGGATGAGCAAGGAGCTTCTGGCAAAACTCAAGCAGAAGGAAGTTTCCACGAGATGTGGAAAAAGAGGCAGGCCACTTGGGAGGAATATGGGGATGTGGTCAGACCATGCAGGGATGCGACGAGGGAGGCTGAGGTCTGTTTGGAATTAAATCTAGCAAGGGATGTCAAGGACAACAAGAAGGGCTTCTTGAGGTACATCAGTAGGAAAAGGATGACTAGGGAAAATGCAGGCCTGCTGATGAACTAAGTGGGTGCCTTGGTGATGAAGGATGCAGACAGAGCAGGCAGAGTTACTGAGTGCCGCCTTTGCTTCAGATTTCACTGCCAAGGCCAGCCTCAGAAATCCCAGACCCTGGAGGCAAGAGAGGAAGTCTGGAGAAGGGAAGACTTTCCCTTGGTCAGGGAAGATCAGCTTAGAGATCACTTAGGCAAACCCAATACCCCAAATCCATGGGGCCCGATGGAATACACTGCAGAGTGCTGAGGGAGCTGGCAGATGTTACTGCTAAGCTCCTCTCCATCATCTTTGAAAGGTCATGGAGGACAGGAGAGGTGCCCGAGGACTGCACAAAAGCCAATGTCACTCCAGTCTTCACAAAGGGCAAGAAGGAGGACCCAGGAAAATACAGGCCGGTAAGCCTTCCCTCCAGTCCTGGAAGGGTGATGGAACAGCTTATCCTGGAGATCCATCTTGAAGCACGTGGAGGAAAAGAAGATTATCAGGAGTAGTCAACATGGATTCACCAAGGGGAAATCATGCCTGAACAACCTAATAGCCTACTACGATGCAGTGACTGGCTGGGTAGGTGAGGAGAGAGCGGAGGCTGTTGTGTGCCTTGACCTCAGCGAGGCTTTTGGCACTGTCTGCCATAACACCCTCAGAGGGAAGCCCAGGCAGTGTGGGTTGGATGAGTGGACAGTGAGGTGGGTTGAGAACTGGCTGAACGGCAGAGCTCAGGGGGCTGTGACCAGCGGCGCGGTCAGGCTGGAGGCCTGTGGCCAGCGGTGTGGCCCAGGGGTCAGTGCTGGGTCCAGTCCTGTCCAGCTTATCCACCAGTGCCCTGGGTG
Organism: Falco naumanni; assembly: GCF_017639655.2. Classification (NCBI taxonomy): domain Eukaryota; kingdom Metazoa; phylum Chordata; class Aves; order Falconiformes; family Falconidae; genus Falco; species Falco naumanni. Next base: position 43,968,614 of record NC_054059.1, read on the forward strand.
CAGGGGCAGAGCGCACCCTCCGCAAGGCTGCTGGTGGGACAGACCTGGCAGGAGCGGCTGATACAGCAGAGGCTGCGCGGCCCTTCAGCGAGACCTGGGCAGGCTGGAGAGCGGGGCAGAGAGGAGCCCGATGCAGTTCAACAGGGGCGAGTGTGGGGTCCTGCAGCTGGGGAGGAACAGCCCCCTGCACCAGTACAGGCTGGGGCTGACCTGCTGGAGGGCAGCTCTGTGCAGAAGGACCTGGGAGCCCTGGTGGACAGCAAGTTGCCCACGAGCCAGCACTGTGCCCTGGTGGCCAAGGCCGGTGGGATCCTGGGGGGCGTGAGGAGCAGCATGGCCAGCAGGCCGAGGGAGGTGATCCTCCCCCTCTGCTCTGCCCCGGGGAGGCCCCATCTGGAGTGCTGTGTCCGGTGCTGGGCTGCCCAGTTCAAGAGAGACAGGGAGCTACTGGAGAGGGTCCAGCAGAGGGTCCAGAGGTGGTGAGGGGGCTGGAGCATCTCCCTTGTGAGGAAAGGCTGAGAGAGCTGGGCCTGTTCAGCCTGGAGAAGAGAAGGCTGAGAGGGATCTTATTGATGTGTACAGATCTCTGAAGGACAGGTGTCAAAAGGCTGGGGCCAGGCTCTTCAGTAGAGCCTAGCAACAGGACAAGGGGCAACGGGCACAAACTGCAACACATGAAGTTCCATCTGAATATGAGGGAAAACTTCTTTGAGGGCAAGAGATCACTGGCACAGGCTGCCCAGAGAGGCTGTGGAGTCGCCTTCTCAGGAGACATTCCAGACCTGCCTGAACACAATCCTGTGCAACCTGTTCTAAAAGAACCTGCTTTAGCAGGGGGGTTGGCGTAGGTTATCTCCTGAGGTCCCTTAAAAACTTCGCCATTCTGTGATACCTGTATAAATATCCTACACATAGTAAAACTGTTGTGTTCACATGTAATGCAAGCCTTATGTCAGACTTGGTTTGACTTAGTAGTATTAGGCTAGAGTAACTTTGAAATAAGCATAGTTAACACCTCGTTAGAGTAAATATTTGAAAGCATGTTGAGAGAGGTACTCAGTGTGGCATTAGTTTTCTTGCCATGCAGGAAGTATTAAACTTTGTGCTGATCTAAGATGTGAAAAGTCAAATAGACATCACTGATGAGCCAGGGACTTCCACAGAACCCATTTGAGAGGGTGAAGTGACAAACTTGACTTAAAATAAAAGGTGGTGTGGGATGACAAATTTGAATCTCCTTTGCTGCAAACCAAACCCCAAACCAATCAGCTTTACGTGTATGAAAAATTTTTTAATTACCTTTTGTGTGATATTTTGCATCCTTCTGGAGCTGAGATTCCCTGTTTTAATGCCAAAAAAATGGTTTACTTGCTTTGTGACTTAGCATAAAGACAAGAACCAGAATCATAGCATAAAAATAGAACTGAGTGTTTAGTGAATGCTTTGCATATTGATCAATGAATGCATTGATAAGTTTAATTTTTAATATGTCAGCTTTTGTGCTGTGGGTTTTAAATGGTTTTTCTCAGCATGAAACTGCAAAATTCAGAGTTACAAAACTATGCTTTAAGTATCTCTCATTTTGTATGGTGCTCTAAACAGCAACTTTAGCATTATGTTCAAAACACACTCTGCCTACAGTGAGTGAGTGAAAAATCCCATTTGTATTTACTTCTTATTAATAAAAAGGCTTTGAAATCTTATGACACATACCTTACCTGGTTAGATATTTTAACTTTGTACCCAGCCTGTGTATTAGCAGATATTACTTGTGGGAGGATTTTTCCTTCCACCTCACTGAATGTATAAACTGACCAATTCTGCCACTTTGTGGATAGCAGAAGGACATGCAGCTTTTCCTGTCTGAGAGCAGGTGATGATAGACGTTGTTTGTGGGGTTTTGGTTGTGGGGGTTTTTTCTTCCCCTTTCTTTGTATCGATATCACTCTTTCACTTCCATTCTGAGGGCTCTTTTTTCTCCCCTGTGGCGTGTGTGTTTTGGGATAGGATTGTAGTGTAACAGGAGGATTACAGATATGCATCCAAACAACAGGTCTGAGAAGTTAAGTATTTGGAGTCTTTGCAGAGTCAATGATTTGCCAAATACAAGCTAATATAAGACACAACAAAGTTTTTCACACATAAGTATGTTTTTTACACTTTTTAAACCAGCTTTCTTCAGAGTGAAAGGAAGTGTTCACTGGGTCTGCTTGCCTTTGTGGTGTCATATAAAGCCTTCTCTTCACCTGGTGGGCTTAGAAGTGTTACTCAATGGTGATCCACTAAATGATGTAATCAGGAGTTTTATCTTGTTTCAAGAAGTTAGCAGGAGAAAGTGAACTTCTTGACTGTCTGGATTTGCTGCAAACATTAATGTTTCTTTCATACAAGATCAGATTACTTTGGAAAACATTTTCTTGAAGCTGTGTATGCAGACAGTCCCACTTGTCAGTGTGGTTGATGGAACTGCAGTTGCATCGGTTGCCTTCTGCTGCCTTCGGCATTGAGGCAGAACCGAAGTGCTGAGTCCTATTAATCTGAGATTTCAGGTTTCAAAGAAACAGATATTTTTTTTTTAAACTGTCTCTGTTGTCCTGTTAGCTGTTTGCCTTGCACACTGATTTTTACAGTGGTGTGAGGCACATAATGGCCAACTGCCATGTTCCTGGGCAGAGTTCATCTTCTGGTCTTTAAGCCCTGCTTGTCTGATTTTTCTTCACCAGTGATGGGCATAATTCTTCTGTCTCCCACAGGAAAGCTACATCTCTGACGTGGCCGTTTTTTTAAGTTGTAGTGTGTGACTTCCCCGATGAGTTGTTCAGCCTGAACTGTATGAGTTGGAGCAAGCTATCCAAGTGTCTTCTGATGCCAAAGGTCTGGTTACTTTGAGTCATGTCATATGCCTATGGGAGCTCATAAAAATGTAGTGCAGGGAATTTTCAGTGGTAAGAGATTCTGAAGTCTAGGGTATTTGGTGTGAATTCCTTCAATACCAAAAAATTTTTTTAGTTTCCAGATCTGTTGACTCGAAAGGCATATGTGTATTGGTCTTTTGTCAGCATTACAAGCAGTGAAGCAGCCCTTTTCTGTTTGTGTATAAGTAAAAATGTGGAAACCCCTTCCAAGTGAAGTACAACTGAAGCTTGAAAAGCCATCTTAAAAAAAGGTGAAATGTGACTCCATAAAGGAAAACATGTAAGTCATGAAATATATTAGGGATACTATATCATAAAACCAGGAATACATACAACAAACTAAAAACATCTAAAATGGAATCTTTTTCTGGAAAATAATCTAAATGGCCCCAGTATTGATCACATCAGTAGTGGCAATTCTATTTCTGTTCTTGGCTCTTGCTTCCCCATTACTCCATCTTGACACCACTAGTGTATACCAGATACTTAACATAGGTACTTCTCAGCTGCTTTTAGAGACAGCCCTTGAAGTGACCATATTTGGAGAAGCATCATTTGGAGTGCTGTTATGGGGTATAAATAGAATTTAAGTATCTGGTCCGGTTTCTATGATATACTGTGTTTATCCACATGGTCTTTTGGGGGGACAATTTTGGGATATATTGAAGAGGAATTCTTCCTCTTTATGTCCCTTCTGCCCGTTCAGGTCTTTTTTGTGCAGGTAGGTATTAAGCTTATTGCAGTTACTAGATCTGGAAATGGATTCTTTGTGACAGTGTGGCAAAATCACAGCCACTGCTAGCTTCCATCAGTATGTCATTCTGACGCTGGCTCTTGACTTTTTGTGCTCATTGAAGATTTGATAAGAGACCGTGGACATGGACTTTTCAGCTTCTGAATTTTACATAATGGCTATCTCATGTATGAAAGGTTGGAGATAGAGGTATGCAGAACACAACTTTGGTAGTTTCACACTTTTTAGAAAACTTTTATTTTGTGTATACAATAATGATCTGAGCAGCTAGCGTAAGTACAGTAAGTGCAGATCTATAACGATAACCTGAAGTTCTAGAAATAGTTTTAGTGACTTGAAAATAAAACCAATTATCAGTGTTTGTCATTCATCAGTATTTGTCACTGTACTTTAAAAGCAGTGGAAAATTCTTAAGAACTTAAAATACTTCATAATGTAGTAGACAAAGGAAATATAAATATTAATTTAGAAGGATTTCTGTTACAATAATACGCTCAGGATAGCAGCCTGTAATTTTTACTTAAAAGTGTAATGCTTTGACTTATGTATTTAATAAATTATATTCTTTAATATTTTTGTTATTAAATTCCTCTAGGGAGTACTATCACTTGCTATGATAACTATTTTGATACACATTGTGTAACAACCACAATTAAAGTTTTTCTTAACTAAGTTAGAGAAGTCACATGGTCTTCAGTTAAAGGAAATCCTTTCAGTAAGTTCACAAACAGCCTCTTCAGGACTTTCCTGTCACTGCCAATACTCTCCTATAAGCAATAGCACAAATTATATTTTAAGTAAAGTTAAAACAAGAATTTTGTGAGGTTTTCTTTTATCAGTGTTTTCCACTGCAAGTGTACCACTGAGTTTTCTGTGGCTTTTAAAATAATTTCAATAAAATAATAAAAAAAATAATAATTTGGTTTTCTTGAACTGTTGGTTCAGGTCTTCCAAATTCATTTAACAGGAAACTGAAATTTCTTGTGGCTTTGTTTTTCGAAGGGTGCAACAGGGAAAAGAGTGGCTTTGCAGATAGGTATACAGTGAAGAGGAAGATTTTGTGCTTAAGGAAAAGTATAGCTACAGTAGAGTACTGTACCTGACTGTTTTGGGGTTGCATAATAGTACTTAATTTTAGCAGTAATCTTAGCATATATCAAAATCACACTGTAAATTTCAGATTAAAAGAATATATCTCTTTAAAGCATTGCTTTTATCTATAAAGGGATTTTTCTTTGAACAGGTGTGCAAAAGTGAAATATTTGGAATAAAGTACTGTGCACAATACTTGCATTATGCCAACAGTACAATCCGCTTCACAAAATGTACTATATTTATTGAGACAGCTGAAATTTCCTTGGAGGCAATGTGAGGAATCTCTTATGCCATGAAAGAGGTGCCTGCAGAAGTCTGCTTTCTGTGATCCTGGCTCAGTCAGTCTCAGGTTGTCTCTTTAGATGCACAAAAGTGCTCTGTCTTTCACAGATGCTTCTGGTTTTGACCAGAATGGCTCAATACAGGAGAGGAGGAGTATGGTACTCTGCTTTTTACTGATACACTGGTTTCAGGCAGTTGGAATTCAAGACAGACTCACAGAACAACCTTTTACTTGTGTTGAATGTATCTGTAGTCTTTTCAATCTGTTCCCAACAACTGATTGAGTTTTCCACATTTATATATGTATCCATCTGTGGGCAGGGAGAGACGGGGGAAGAATGCTGGAGTAGTAGAAATGGCCAGAGCATTATATGTAGTCTTCCGCTTCTGCTGAACTTAAAATGTTATGGGTAGAGTATATTGTTTTGCAACCACAATATTAGAATAATAAGTTTTTGAATGAAAAATCTGCATGTTTCAGAAAAAAAAAAAAAAAATGCTGTCCTTGGTCAAGTATCAAATAAGCAAGACCTTGACCTTCTGTTTCCATCCTCTGAAACAACTCTGAATCCCTTTAATCCTCAGTCCAATTTTCAATGGAGCAAGTGAGGCCACTGAACATAGCCTGTATATTTACTTGTTAGTTTGTCATCACTGGTCCTTCAAATGGTCATAGCTTCACTGGATTTTAGTTTTTAAGAGCTTCTTTAAATCTGTTATATATAACAATGTTGTTTAAAATCTACATAGTTTAAGACAAAGCCTTAATTGCTGAAGAGAGAGAAGCTCAGTACGTGGACTCTTAACGTTGGAAATGTTCTGTAAATTGCTAAAATAAATTTAGTTATTTGAAATTAATCACTTTAGACAAATGTTACTGAACTTCTGAAAGTTGGAGGACATAATTTTCCTATTAAGAAAATAAATAGCAAATCAAATTATATTTGTAAATGGAGTAATATTTACCACATTCAAGGTGAAATTGGATTTCTTCCATTATAGCAGGTTTAGCACTACAAATTCCTTTTGGATTTAACTAGTCATCAGTTCTGTGAAACAAGCTCTAAGAAATATTTTTTAGGCTATAAAAATCATACAAGATTTTTCTGATTGTAGAAGACTGGTAAAAGCATGCTTTGAAGGATAAAGTTAAGAACCCTGTTTTATATGTGCCTATATTTAACAATTTTGAAGTCTCTTCAACCTCCTGCATTTGAGTTTGTAAATATTTTGTGAAGTTACTTGTTCAACTCTACTTTTTACTTAGTGTGGAAACATTACAGTGCTTGCAAACTCTTGACAAAATTAATCTCACTTGCATGGAGAAGGCAGTAAATTGGGTATGGGTCCATATTCAAGAAGAGTGTCAAGAGTATTGAGGAGTTGGATGCTTTAAGTTTTGCCCTTTTGCTATACCAATCGAAGTTGCAGCCCTCACTTACATTTGCCCACCTTTAAATGATATGAAGTAATTTGTTTTTGTAACACAAGTGTTGAGCAACTGTAATTGGCAATATTAACTCACAGATCAAGACAGATAGGCCCATGGTCCTACTCCTGAATATTATTTCTGGCTGCTAGGCCATGTTTTTAGATCCAACTGATGTGGCTGCCAGCTGCTTCTGGCACGTGGAGTGCTGGCACAAAAAGAAGCTGTGGTGTTGCCAAGTGCTGAAGGCTTATGTTTTTATGCTGCATCACTTTCCTCTTCCCCATGACCTGTTGTAGTATGGGAGCTCTGCCACTGGGCAGTAAGATTTTGGGGCCTGTCTATGAAGTGCATGTTCAGATGTATGTGGCTTAGCAGCCAATAAAGTATTTATTTCAAGGACACTGGGGAAACTAAAGTCTTTAACCTGTGGTGTTTGCAGATTACTGTGCTAAGTAAAAATATTCAGTGAACTGGAAGAAGTTGTAACTTACACATTTTAAAACTTATATATAGTCTCTTTTCTGTTGAAAGATCAATGAAAATGTTAGTGCAGCCTTTTGGTTTAAGTATTCAAGCATAAGAAATCAAGGAAGTTTGAAAATGGATGAAGAGTTGCTTGAGTGATCTGTTTTCCCTAACTAGAAAGAAATGAATGATATCAAAAGTAAATGGGTACACTTTTGATCCAGGTAGTATTACTATGGAAGCTTTAACTTTTGAAACCTGTAATACAACTTAACATCTTTTCAGCCAGTAGCAATCTTTTTCATTGCTGCTATTAACCTTTGCTTTTATGCTGAAGTTAAGTGTGCTTATACAGCATCTAATGCAAAGGATCTAAAGCTGTTCTTTGCATAAAAATAATTAACAGGCCGGTGAACTGATGCATGGATTTAGCAAGAAGGGAGTCCAACTGGGAGAAAACAAGAACAAAACAAATCTGTAAAGCTAAGGATTAGAGCTGACAGAACAAATTTCCATTGAGTAATTATTTTACCTTATCACTGAAACACTTCTGAAAGCCCAAGTTTGATAGTCCAAGTAGTTTGGCAGTTTCTTTCAATTTTGGACCTTGACAGATTAAAATGGTTTAGGGTTTACAGTTTCCACAAGGTTTGTAGACCAATTTCAAGTTATGATTTCTGTTGTATAGAAAAATCAGATACTTCCGAAACTGCAGTTCCTATGGACATTATTTCTTTATCAGTTTTGAAGAAATAGTAAGCAATAAGCAGGACCCAAGAGGACAGAAATAACAAAGTTTTCAGATATTAATATTTGCTCTGGAGTTAAGGTCAAGAAAGAGTTCTCTGCTGGTACTGTTACTAGCTTTTGGGTTTTGTTGGCTTTATTTTTTTCTATCTGTAACTGGTCTTATTTCTTCTTGTTTGCCTGTTACCTTTCTTCCACCTTTTGGCAATGTAGACCGTGAAGCATAGGATATCTAAAAGACTTTAATACCTTTTCTGGTGGCTTTCTCTTTCAGGATTACATTTTGTCATCTGCCTTTCCAAAGTAAATGGCTATACGTGGGCACTGAAAGAGGAAACATTCACATTGTCAATGTGGAATCATTTACTCTCTCAGGCTATGTCATCATGTGGAATAAAGCCATTGAACTGTGAGTTTAATCAAGTATTGTCTGTTGCGGGGAGGGAGCAGAAGTATCCCGGATGTTATTAACATCAGTTGTAGAAAAGTCATTGTTACCTAGAGTGGCCTCTATATTAGTCTCCCTACACCAAACGCACACTATCAATGTACAAAAATAGTCATGTAAAAATTTTTTATTTTCATAAATGTGAAATGTTAATGTATTATGTTTCTGCCTATAACACTATTTTATCATAGTGCCTGCAATAGACATAAAAATAATTATCTGTGGTGATAAAGAACTAGAATAATATGTGGTTGGTATTTGGGCAGGCATGTCACTTCTGCAGTTTTGGGGTTAAAGCCCAAAGTACAAAGATACACATGCTGAGTATAAAATCACTGGCTGAAAGTGTGGATTTAAATAAGCTTATTTCAAGAGCAAAGTCTATTTTACAGCTATTGTCATTGCTTCTCCTTTATAAATAATAAATTTGTGCATGCAAATACAGTGTTTTGTTGCTGAAAACATTTACTTGTGTGCTGCTGTTCCTGTGCTGTTATTTTGTTTCCAGAATAATTTCTTTATCTTGAAAAGGTCCGTGAAGTCCATCACTTGCCAAAGGCTGTTTCAACAAACACAATTACCATTAGTCCATCTGCTTCAGTAGCAGGAAGTCAACATAAAGTCTTAACTCTGTGGTGTTTTAACAATGCCCAGCTTGGGCAGTTTATGCAAAAAGGCAAGACCTGTTTTCCAGCATAAAAATAAATGCTTTATCCAACTATGTCAATTCTGTAACAAAAACCAGTAAGACAGTGGTTGTAAAAGTAATGGCAATTTTTCTGTGTTGCGAATAAGCAGTAAAAAAGTCTGTCCTTCCTATAAAAAAACAGGAACTAGGTGCCTAGAAATAAACAGAAATTTATGGGATTGAAGATAAAAGTGATTCCATGCTGAAATGTCAATAGATTGCTTACATTGGAGTGTATAGCTGCAGAATCTGTATTACTTGCAATCATTTTGTGATGCAGTTTGGGGCAGGAGAGTTGTTTTTTTTTAATTAAATGGAAATATTTCTTGTTTAGGTCGTCCAAAACTCACCCAGGACCTATTGTCCACATTAGTGACAATCCAATGGATGAAGGAAAGGTACGATATGTTTAAAGACTATTCAAAAACTTTCAAGCAGGACTTCTTTTTTTGAAGTATTACTACCACTGCTTTTTAAGGAAGGATTAAGCAGGGATGAGTACAGTGTTGAAAACAAAAGAAGGCTAAATCAAAGTTGTAGGCTCTGAATATAACATGAAGCAGGGTGCAGACATGACTGTAGGACACAGTACCAGCATAATTGAATGTATCTTGTATTCGGAAACACTTGAAAACACAGTTGAAAGTGTTTAATTGTAAAAAATCTTGGGAAAAAAAGCAAAGAACTTTATTTATGGTAGTAGAAAAATGAAGATGTTACCAAAAATGTCATAACCTGAGTGCAGAAATAGTGGGATGGAAATTAAAGAAACTTTAATGCTCTTGGGTGTTGCTGTTTCCTAATTTCAAAATGCTTATTTATATGGAATACGATGCACTTGGTCTAGCAGCTTATGGAATTTGAGGTTTGACATACTCCCATTTAGCAAACAGCATCTATTGATTAAAACTTGATTGCTTAAAACTTAACTGGCCTGTAGTACAACTGGATACTTCAGAAAAATAAACTAAAACATGTAGGACAGAGCTATGTATTAGACTTGTCTCTTTCTTCTTTTGAGTTAGTATTAACGTAATCTTTTTATCTTGACAAAAAGTTTTACTGTCTTGCGAGGGCTTCATCAATGTGTAACTTTTATGTCCTGAGATATAGCAGCCACAAAGAAGAACTTGGGTTATAAAGTCAATGGTCTTGAGTTCCTCCTGTATTACTAAAGGAAATCTACAGGTATTAATTACCCTTTGCTTTGGGACATTGGTTATGAAGCTTATGCAAAACCAACATAGAACCCATAACTTTAGTTCACAGTGAAGACTTCAAAAATTAAAAGAGAAAGCAAGGAGTTAAAGGCAACATACTAACATTTTAGGTGACAGTAATTACTGTAGTAGAAAATCATACATTCCCCACTAAAGTCATGATTGTAAGACTGTGCTTCAGGTAACAGACCTCTTCTACAAGTCTTGCGATGGGATCACATAACTCACCCACTCTATGAAGGATCTTCAGCCTCTTTAATTTGTGTGTTCCATATAGCTGTTTAGCAAATCTTAGCGATCTACTGTTGTTCAGATCCCCTGGTCCACACTGAAGAGTAAACAAGAAGGGTTTTCTTTAATTTTTACAATAGGATTAAAGCAAAAGATGAAAGGATTTGAAAACAGTAGTCTTACCTGTGTCTTTAACAAAAGTTTGTAGACCCCTGATAAAAGTATCATTATAATTTAGCCAGAGACACCTTGATGCCACTTTAAACACATTTTCATTAATGACTCCACTTTAGATTAATCAGGTATAAGTGATTGAAAAGATTGATGAGTTAAATTCTGAATGATTTTTGTCAGTGTAATGTCTCAAAAATATCCTAGAGTTTTGAAGTGCCGTTTGTGAAGAATCTTGAAGAAGGAGGAAAATAATTTTCCTTACTTCTGTACCATATATGCAGGAAAAAATATATTTTATTTAGTTGCCTTTCATTTGACATGTTAGTGGTGGATAAAACTGAAGAGAAGGGGAATGATACTATTGTCTCAGCAGTAGTTTGAATGTTTTAATAGCATGCTGGTTAAAAGCTTGTATCCTAGACACCTGAGGTTTCAGTCCAACAAAAAGAATTTAATGAGTAGAGTTTTCTCACTGCAGTAAGCTTCACCCCAATAAGTGCGTAATGAATGGATTTCTCTGCAGGATTAGGTTTGAATCACATTCCAGAGTCATGAACTCTAGGATATGAATGCAATGAAGCTATGGTAACTTAAGAAAAGACAAACTACTTATTCTGGTATATTCCACCCCCACCCCACATTTAGTTATTGCTAAATAAAGTTTAGGAATTACTTGTTTTATCAACCAGGCTATCAATCTGATGTTTTAGAATCTGACCTTGCACTCATATTCTATCCCATAGGAAAAATATTGCTGAAAAACCTGTACAGTTGCAAGAACCTCCTGTGTACTCACTTTTAAAATCTGTTCGTGCTATTAGCCTTCTAATCACTGTGATTTTTCTAATGTTTAAAGTTAAAACAAAAAATACAAAAGAATAAGCAAGATCACTTAAAATAGTATATATGACACTGTAGTGAGGGAAAAAATCTAATACTTTTACTAGATCAAATGTGTCTTAACATTTTTAGCGTATTCTAGTGCTATATAGCACTGTAACAGATCAAATATTTTATCTGTAAGGTGGAAAGAGATCCTGTTTTATTTTTCATACTGGAAATAACACTACACTGTAAATCTTAACATGCTGAAAAGACTGTCCAGACAAAACCTCTAGGTGCCTTGATTTAGATCTCTATCCTTGACTACAATGGCATGTATGTGAAGGCAGTGTTTTCTTATATGTGATACAAAGGCATTCCTCAGGGCACTTCTGTTTGCTCACAGGAAATTGGCTGCTTCAACAGCCGGTAAATCCCAGCAGCCAACCACTTGGGGTTTTTGTATGTCCATGCTGGGAAAAAGAAATGAGAGTGAAGGCGTGCTACGAAATGCTAGGAGCTGCATCTGCTGTAGCAGCATTGCTCGAAGGAAAGATGTCACAGTAGATCCCAGCAGCTATGAAAGATGAAGCTGCATTGCCGCCTTCTACCTAACAAGTGCCAGCTTTGTTACTACTACCTTATGTTGGCCTTGTTTTGTTTTCCTTGTCACTTAAGATTGTTGCGTAAGTATTTTACTCTCCTATGTTAGACAAATCATTGAGCAATTTGAAAAAAAAAAAAAAACAAAACATGCAGAAAGGGTTTAATCTTACTTCTAGCAAAAAGATTTAGAAAATTATCTTGTTTAATTTCCCTCTAGCTTTCTTTCTCTTAACAACTAAATGTTCTTGGTGTTCCTTTAGTCAGTTATCTCAATTGTGACTAACATCTGGGGAAAGCTTATATGTTGCATAGTTTCTTTATAGACAGCTTCAGGAAGGATAGTGTGTTCTTCCAGCAAATCTAAGCAGAACAAATTTCAGTGAAGAAAATCCACAATAAAGTTCTCTTTTCCAACCCCCCCATTATCACTAAGGAAGGAATACACTTAGGAAAGCTTAATATTAATCTTTCTGGAACTCAAAGGGATTTCCAAAGACTCTTCAGAAGAATACATTATTTTTTTTTTTCTAATTTTGCTTGTATGTGAGTTGTATTTGCTGGAAGTTTAAGAAAATGATGAGTACAAAGTAAACCTCTCTGACATTGAGGTTTTCACTGCTTCTCTCTAATTTTTTTGTCTTCATAACTACTTTCAGTTACTACATGCTGTAATACTACAGGTATTACAAAAGGTATTATTTGGCTTATCCTTATAAAGACTTAATATATCTGCTTATTATTGCAGCTTCTGATTGGCTTTGAGTCTGGAACAGTGGTATTATGGGATCTGAAGTCAAAGAAGGCAGATTACAGATACACACATGATGAGGTAATATTTTTCATCTATATTACTTCCTATGAGGATTTGCTATTCTAATAATTATTATTCTTTTAGTTTCTTCTGCTTCTGTCACTAATGGATCAATAAATATGTCTCTTGGATACTGTAGGTACTCACTAAAAGAGCTATAGTGTTTGAATAATAGAAACTTCAGACCAAATAAGTGTTCACTGAGTTGAAGACTGTGAAGCAGTGAATGGTGGCATGGACTGGATTTCTTTACTAACTGGGGGGGGATGGCTTTCCGATATTTTTTTTTTCCTGGTTTGAGGAGTGTGACTTTCACCTGGGTTAAGAGCTTGAGTCTTAAGTTAAAGCAGGGTGGTTTAGCAATTATTTTTTTTTTTAATCTTTCACATATTCTGAAAAGTGGAGGGGGAGGTGGGAAGAAGCCACTAAATAGTTTCACTAGAACATTTCTATAAATACACCTTTTCTTTGTAGGGTGAGATCAAAGTTTGAAATAAAACTGGGGGAGGCTTAAAAAAAGGCAACTGAGTGGCATTTATTTCTATAAAACTTGATTCTTAAAAGAATGTAGGCTTTTTGAAAGACTTAGATTAAGAAAAATCAATCAACATAGTACGCAAGATGTATTTTATTTAAAAAAACATAAAATCAGTCTTAACTACATTTCATTGATTGTGAAGACTATCATTGTTCAGTACTAGCTAGGCTTGTTTCTTGTATCACAGTGTGTGTGGTTTTCTTAGCTCTGCACTGAACTCACAAGACAGGATTTGTTGGGGGGTTTTTTTGTGGTGGTTCTGGCTCAGTACTCATGCCTCTGTGTGTTAGTTCTACCAATGAAAGGTTTCTTTGAAGGGGGAGTCTCTGAAGTAGTCTAAGCCTCAGATCATCAGAGCTGAATGAGGTATCTTTGTGTATTCAGAAATGTCTGTATGAGTCTCAAAGTATGTTACATGAAAAGAAATCTTCTACTTTCTGGTTTCACTGCATGTACCAAATTAATTCCCTCTGTCATTTTGTTTCATAAACTTAGTCATATCTCTACCATCTTTTTCTAGTCTTAATGGAGTTCTTCCTGTACATCTTTCCTCTAACTTTCTTTTTTTTAACCATTCTATTTTTATCTTTGTTTTATAACAGAGAAACATAGTATAGCATAGTCAAGATGTGGGCATGCTGGATTTATGATGTGAAGTAATTGTTTGGCGTTGTTTTCTTTCTCTCTTGATATTGCATTAGCCTTTTGATACTGCAAGCATTAAGCAGATACTTCCTTGAACAACCTACTATAAAACTAACCTCATTCTTCAGTGTTAATTGTCAGCTCAAAGTCCACTGGGTTTATGCATTGCTTCACATTTACGTAGTTGGACAAAAAAAAATGTAAGTCTCTCTGCAGTTCTTCAATGGAATCCTGATTTCTACCTTGAATATGCCTTAGCAGTGTCAGCAGACCTATCACCTTAATATGCTTGTTCTTATTTTAGTTATTTATGAATAAAATGAGTGGCACAGATCCTTGAGGGTCTCTACCTATTGACTTCATCCATGAACTAATCAGTTGCTGCCAGCCTGTCTTTATTCTAGGTTGCTTTACTTCTTGATACCTTAACCAATTATTCATCTGTTCAAGGATCTCTGGTTTGTTTGGGTTTAGTTTCCTTTGAGAGGTATTGTTGAAAGATTTTGAAAGTTATGCAGACAACTTAATTGGTGTTTCCATTGGCTGCATTGCTTGTTAACACTTGACGACGCTTGTGGAGGTTTGTTGGATATGATTTCCTTTTACAAAATGCATGTTGACTTCTCTTACCTGCTATATTATGTTCATCTATATGTCTGTTAACTCTGTTCTTTATTAAAGTTTTGCTGGTTTCTCAAAACTTACCCAGGGTAGACATGCTGCTTATCCTGTTTTCCTTTGGGTTTTGTGTAAAAATTGATGCCATACTTGTCATCTTCCTGAACCAACCCTGACTTGAGAGGTTGCAAACAGCAGCGAGTAGTTCAGCTGTTTCATCTTTGATTTACTTTAGGATTTGTAAGTGAATGCATCTAATTGTTCAATTTGGGTTTAGGTTGTAGAAGAGGTAATGAAATACCTCAGGTCAGATACTTTGATAAAGAAATGTGCATTATCATAAGTTGGGAACAGATAGGAAGGGAAGAGTTAAAAAAATAAGATCTATAGAGTGAATTTGATGAGTTTCACTTTCTCATTATTGTGAATCAACATACATAAAGTTACTTAAAAATACTGGCCATTCAAGTCTTCAAGTATGCTTTTTCTGCGAGTTCAGATTGGCCTTTTAAGAAAAATACCTTTCTGGAAAGGAAAAAGAATTACTGTATGCAGTAATAATTTCTTGGTTCTCATCCATTTAACAATGTATGACAAGGAATTTCTTCTTCAATGGGCAAGTTATTTATATCTAATATTCTAAGAGGGAAGGCAGAATAGAATAATCTCCCTTTTTTGAATTTGGATTTGATATAGTTAGGCAGTTTCAAGTTCTTCTGGATTCTGGACTGAATGGCATGGAAATAAAATGATTAATTTTGTGTAACAGAATTGAAAAATGTGTGTTTGTTGAAAGATGCCATTGCAGAGCGTGCTGTAATTGTTTCTGGACCAATGGCCTTGAGAGAAGATCCTATTGGGTACAGAAAAGATAATGAATAGAAAACTGCAGAAAGTGGGTGATTATATGTATGCTATATATAGAAGATATCTGTCCTTCTTGTGTGTGTGCGCGAGTGAGGTGGGGCTTCTCCTGTATCGTTATTTCATTTTATTCTCCAGTGCCTCTTCATTTTCTATTTAGCTGCAAAAATGGAGAATCTCCCTCAGTTTGTCAGTGAAACAATTATTCAGCTCCATAATGTTGTCTTTCTAATCATATTATGATCAGTGCTGACTAGTGGCCTATATAAATATACTGTTCTTGTTTTTCAGCTAGCACAGTTTCAAGTAAGTGAATGTAAATGTTAAATGCAGAAGAAACAGGGTTTTTTATTGCATTTTGAAAGAATAAAATGATGTTGCCAAATAAGAAAAAAACTGCTAGTTTTTTATGAGCAGCTTCCTTAACAGAAAAAAGCATTCTCACTTGCTTAAAGCGGAAAGAGGTTACTGTGTAAAGGTGGGTAACCTTTTTGAGTCTTAAACAAGTAATACTGTAATTGATACCTTGAAAAATCCTGATCGACATTATTGGAATCCTGTTAATAGGGTAACCTGTTCATTCTAGTTGAATAACTTAGCAATTCAAATACTTAGCCAAAAATGAAATACATATATATATATATATAGTAGGCAAATAATTCTTTTCAGTGACAGGCTAGTACAGTTTTGTAGATATTAAAGTAAAATAGAAAATCAGAAACCAAGGGTACTGACTGAATTGAGCAGGACACAGGGAAGGTAGAGCTAATTGAGGCTGTGAGTAAGAGAGTAACTAGTAGACAGTTCTAGGGAGAAGTGATTTCATGCGTGTCCATTCTAAATTTAACTGCACCTTGGGGTTTTTTTCTTCCATATTTGAGGCTGATATTAGGTTTTTTCTCTGAACATGTAATATTGATTTCAGATTTGAAAAAATTTGGTTAAGAAAGATGTGACACAATCTGATTTTTAAGATATGAAATAGAAGTAACCAAAGTATTTTTACAAAGATGTAGCCAGGATGTAACACAATTCATAACTTTTAGAGTTAAGCTTGATCTTGAATGATTTTCTGCAATATCTTTTCTTGTTGGTTGGAGCAGCAAGACATGTGCTCCCTGTATAATGAAGGAGCCTAAAAAGTTGGTGGCCATATTAATTTCTGTAGTTCCTTCTCCCTTCTGTCCCCAACTACAAATAATTAGGTAGCGTACCATAATTCAAGTATTGTATTGCCTTTCCAAGAACTTTATTGATTTAGCTTAGTCTAATCTAAGATTGTTGTGCTGCCCCAAAAGGCAGTCTTACCCTGAGCACCTCAGCAATACCTTTCCATAATCAATTGTGGCTGCACAGGATCAATACTGTGACTATACAGGAAGTCACAGTATAATTGTCCCCTGTTTCCATTCACCCAAGAAAATTGTCATTTGGAAAGACCCATTGCATGTGAAAACTGAAAGTTTGAGGAAAATCTTCAGACTTTCTGGCAACATAGTGGTTTCGTTGCTCAAGAGAGTGCATACACAGCGTCCAGCAGGAGTGGGATAATGCCTTATCTCATGAGATCTCCTCTGCTTCTGGAATGTGTGGCACAGAGCAGAAAAAGCTCTCTGCCGCTTTGTTACCTGCTAGCAAACTTTGTAAACTTTATTTTCTATGCACAGTGTCTTTCTAGCTTTTGTTTCTTGTTAATTTCCTGGTTTGGTGGCTTTACCACAGGTGGCTTTTGTATGTTGACTGTAAGGGCTGTCTTCCATCCATGGAGGCATTTCACCCCTTCTCTCACAGAGGGCAACACTTGTGACATCCTGCCCTGTAGCAGGAGCAGGATTTTAAACCTTGGGGCTTATGTCCTTGGTTCTCCACTTCTTGATGAGAGCTCTTCTAAGCATGGAGTTCACAACCAGTAAGAAGGAAGCAACATAGTCCAGTCTTGTCACATTTGAGATCTGGTGCAGAGCTGCTCATCAGACACAGGAGATGCCATCTGGTCTGCCTTCTTCCCCCCTGACTGTACCATCTCAGACCGCTGAAGTTGGGGTGGGGGGTGGGGGGGGGGGAGGCAGGGGGAGTTGCAGAAGGATCTTGTTTGGTGAATCAGGCCTGCTTATTCTGGGGGAATAATAAACCAGGGAAACATTCTATGGCTCTAACCCTACTGAAAACAAGTAATTCTTCTGGTACTGGTTAAATGTGTAGTCCCATCAGTTTCATAAAATCCATCACTACTGAGTTGCAAAGGTGATGACTGATTCTGTGCCTAGTAGAAATAACAGTGCTCTACCTGGGGCGTGAGCTTTGTTGCTGCTGGGAGTTGCAGGACTGACATCAGCAGAGCCTGGCACTACAGTACAGCTGCAGTTCTGTATGACATCGAGACACAAGACAGAGCTGTCAGGACCCTGGACCTGGATCCTCTCCACCTGTGCAGTCATAGTCTCATAGCAGTACTGTGAAATACACTTCTCTGTTTTGAGTGATGGCGGTTGTTCATGGGTGACTAGGCTTCATCAGGTATCATGAACAGGATGGCCAGGCACACTGATACCATAAAGACTGTTTTCTAGTAACTTTGCCATTAGTCTCCCCTGTCGTTGCTTAGTGGTTGATGTTGGTCTTAAAACATGTAACTTGAGGGACTGTGCAGTCTACCACCATCAATTGATGCAACTACTTTTGAATCAAACCTTAGATGTGTGAAGGGATCCAAATGTCATCCTTTATGATCTTCCTCAGCTGAGGAACAATGAAGGTCAAGCTTCCTGCATGGTTAGAGGTTTACGGAAAGACATCTGTGCAACTTTCTCAGGGAAGAAGCTGAATCCTATTATGTTTTTTGTAGCTTCCTGCTTGGTTTCATTCCAAATTACCTGACCTTTAGGAGGCTTTCTTGAAGCAAATTCCCATGATGTAGTGGGGCGGTCTCATTTGTTTTCTGAAAGCTAGGTTAGTGGAACACAGTCCACTCTTTCTTCCTGTCTGAACATGTGTGCTTGCCCAGCACCCTGCTCTGGCAGTTGCAGCACAAGAACACTAGGAGCACTCACCCCAAGGACAGGCATGCTCATAGGGTGGTTAAAACCACCACCCCTAAAACCCTTGTAATCGTATTTCTGCTTAACCATGGCTGGAGGATGCAGCTCTAGGTTGTGATTAGTATTAGTTCTGATTATGGAGTATTCTTTCTTCCACAGCATTCTAGTTTGTAACAGGAAACTTACTTAGGCTTTATTCTTCATTTTCCCATGTTACAAATGAGAGGTCCTGAAATGCCAGTGCTGTACACTTTTTATAACAAAAGTAATATGTTGTGTGTTTAGAATTAGTTAGAAGCATGCACAAACGTAATATTCTTTTTCAGAGAATTTGGAAGGAAATTACCTGTGACAATGGAACTGTAGTGAATGAACTTTTCTTTAGAAAGCTGCTTGGAAACCCTTTCTTTATAAAACATCCTTTTTGTCTTGGGCAAGCTCAGTGGAAAAATAAGATTATCAATTCTTTCTGTGTCATTCTTTTATGTTCAAACACTGGGAATTTAAAAAGAAATTACACGTTTATGTAGAATACAGCTTATAGTGGGAACATTTCCCGTACTGTATTTTCAGTCATTAAAGAAATAAATTTCTCTCCTATTAACTTGTTTCTAAAATACTTGAAGTGCAACTTCTGAAAATTAAAACTAGTTTTTCAATAAAGTACATCCTTCAAATAGCATTTTTTGTTCTCATTTAAAGTAAGCTTTGATAGCATTAACTCAGCAAATGTATTATAGGTTACTATTTTTAGACTCAATGTTCTTGTACATGACTGAGTGTAAGATTATTTTACAGCATTAAAAGCATGTCAAAGTAGCCTGTGGGATTAAGAGGAGTGGGGAAAAAAGCAACCCTGATATGTGACTTGCCAGAAACCAAAGCATGTCAGTGCAGTCATTAGGCACTTGCACATTTCATTGCATGAAAGCAATCTTTATGACATATTGCCATTTAAGCCTCAGTAGCTACATTCTTTTTTTTTTTTTTTTTTCTTTTGGAGCATTTTTTTCCCACTTTCTTTTTTAGGCTGTTGACAGAAGAGTTAGCATAGGTACTCCCGAGTTAGTATGTTTGCTTTGAATATTTTGGTAAACTTGCAGAAAAGCAGTATGTGTCATCATCTGTTCAAGTTTACCAGAAAATACTGTCCCTGTCAATGGAAATAAGACAGTGAAGTCAGAATAGGCTACAGTGAACAGTCTGGTTTGCAGAGTAACTAATCTTGTATTAACTGTCATGCACAGTTTATTCCAAGCTCAGTTAACAGCATACAAGAGTAAGGGATCATGGTCAAATTCAAAGAGCAAAGAAGGGAATTCTCCATGCTTCTGGTGCATTCCTGTGGGAAAGTATGCAAAAACATTTTGCCAAAGATTGTGTTATACTTAAAGCAAGGAGGTGTATATTAGTTTATTTTTTTTAAAAGCTGGTTTACTTAGATATTTTTTTTCTTTTGAGTTGTAGCAACTGTATTTGCAGCAGTCTAGACCTGATATTAGAAGAAAGGGGTTTAAAAAGTCTCTTAGAAACAGGGAAAACTGCTTAAATTATAGCTTTTGTATTCACATCAAAGTGTCAAAATTCTGCATGTATTTTGTCTTGCAGGAAGATAGGATATGAAGAATGGTCTCAAACTGTTCTGAATTAAAATAAGTCTGCAGGAATTGAAAAGAAAGGGATTTTTTTGTATATGTTTCATGAATTGAAACAGTTAAACCTCCTTGGTTGAATACTATGATCAAAAATCGGGTCTTTATTGATGAACTTATCTCTTGAATTGAAAGGTTGTATTTGTATTTAGAGTTATTGTACCTCTTTAAAGAACCAAGAAATAGTAGTGGTTTCTGGGGATACTGACAAGCTATTGCAGCAGCAAAACTGAATTTCATAAAATGTTGTTAAACCTGCATTAATCTCTTCAAACATGAGTGATCTACTTGGGATTTCTGTAGGAGACTTGCATATAAATGTTTTTAATTTTGTCCCTCAGACTTTTTCAGTTTCTTACTTGTGATTGTACTTCACAGTCCTACAGTCTTCCTCAGATAACTGTTGCAGGCACTGCAAGAACATTTCCTTTTAAAAATCAGGTATGGTCACTTTCTTTGCAGGCAGTATAGCAGTCACTTTTCTACATGGGATAATCCTTCTGGAACAGCCAGTGAAAGTGAGGCTTCCGTTCTGCACAGCCTGTCTCCACATAATATTCTAGGATGGTTAGTTTCTACATTTCTGGTTAAGTTTTGGCATATGTAGGACATCACAGTTAATTGTGCTGGGCTTGTTATTCAAAAAAGTAAGATTCAATTATGATTTATTTTTTTCCTAGAAAACGCATAACTATCTTCTGTGTAGTCCAGAACAGCTACTTTAACTTAGTGTCAAAGTGAAGGGGGTAACATGAATACTTTTAATGAGAAAACTTTAGTTATAATTAAGTAAATATAAATATTTATTTAATACAATTTTTCTTACAGAGCATTCTCACTATGTAAGTTCCTGTAAAGATTCCCTGTATTTGGTGCATGTTTGTAAATGGAAGTATTCAGAATATTAGTGGGGTCAGGATTTGGGTTACCAGTGCAGACACCTCCTCTTAAAGATACAAATGCCTAGTGCCTTAAATATAGCAACAGCCCTCTGTGGTACTAGTGCATGATCCTGTCATAAAGGGTTACTGTCTGTTTGGAATCTGTATGACCAGTGGTACTTCCCACAAAAAAGTTTGAGACTCAGCTGAATCAGCACCAGCTGATTTAAGCATGCTGCTGCATTACAGTACCAAAAGGGTACAAGGTGAAGTTTTTGCATCAAGATGAGAATTATGATGAAAACTTTGAGTTTTATTCTGAGTCAGCAAGTTTTGTGTAAAATACTGGGGGGAGGGGGGGGGGGGGGGGGGGGGGGGGGGGGGGGAGATTTTGCTCCTAAGGGCTTTTTAGTGTTTAAGAAGCTACGTATAGATTTGCAGCCTCAGTGGATTCTGCCCAATTTTTCTGTCTTGGATGTTATGTTTTCCTTCACATTCTAGCACTAACATTAACCATGGAAAAGATGTCAGAACTTTTGCTCTTGAGTATTGGGATTGATTTTTCAGTTACGAGGTTTTTTTTGGTCGTTGAAGCTGTTGGTATCAACCAGCTAGTGCCATTTACCATATTCAGCCCACAGAATTGTTAGTTGGAGTATCTTGAAAATACATAAAACATGCTGCTTTTTTTATGCTTTAAATATTTAGATGTATTGCTAAATGTAACCAGATACTCTATAAAACTAGACCATAAATAGCCTTAAAGCCAAAGGCTTCATTCTCTTTCAGTATTCTTTCCATCCCATCAGGTTCCTTGTAGAAGTTAAGTGATAGCAGTAATCATTTTCCTTTGTGCTCAGTTTATCAGATCTTTTTATGTTCTTAAGAATTAATGCTGTTTGAACAGTAATGGGTTACTGAATTTCTTTCCTTTTGACCTTCTTTTCAGGATAAGGAAAAAGTGTTCATTTCTCTGATTTATTCTTCCTTTTATAAAGTTTACTTTCTTAGTGGTTATTAAGACCTATTTCTACATAAACGTGCATCAAAAACTGTTCCATTTACATTATGGGTTGCCAACTGTTGTCAACGTTAGACTCCACATGGGAGAGTATTTAAGACTTACTGTGTTGTATTGTTAACCATTGGATAGATGAATTCTTTTATTAGTGAAAACAGCATTTTGAAATGCAGCCTTTGCTTTACCAAATCTGCACTTTCAAACATGCTGATCCTTGTTGTTGGTGCTACGTTGGCAAATAAAAACAATTTTTAAATATTTGGTAATACGTCTTTCTATACCTTTTGGGTAGTAGATAAATACTTCAGGTTTTCATTGTTTATTGATATTTTCATGCTATAACTAAAATTCCCTTGAACATTGCTTAACGGTTTCGTGATGTCTACATGTACTAACAGAAATGCTGGAAACAGAAATGGTACTAATCTTTTACTAGTTAACCTCTTTGCCTTATTTGTACTCTTTGCTTCATTTTTTTACTTTTCTCTCGCCTTAAGGCAGAAACTAGATGTCATTAAATCTGCTTTTTTCTGCAGTAAGATTTCATGTGGCATGGCTTTATCGTTCCATTTGTAATTTCATGATTATACAATATGTTTCTGTATTCATGGAAAGGTTTAGTAGTAGATTCCTACACTTTCCTGTACCTCAAAACTGCCATTGCAATGTTAGAATGCTATTCAAGCTAATATTTTATAATCTTCAAAAAAATCTTACCATTGCTTCAGTTCTCATTTTGGTTATGTTCTCAGCCCATGCTTGCCTCTTGTGCATATCCACAGATACCCCAAAATGCCATTTGAAACTTTGACTTAATTTCATCAAGTAGAATTTTTTTGTAATGGCAGTGTATTTTTCCCAATAACGAAATGATTCTGGTTGGCAAAGCTCAATAAGTGCTTGCAGGTATTCTCTGCTTTATACTTTAATGCTACACTCTGAGGAGGATTTTATTTTTTTACCCTTAAATGTACATTACACTACAATGAAGGCAGTATTTTTGGATAAAATATGTCTGAAAGAAGTACTTATGAATGGAAAACCTACCATGGATGAATTAGGACATACTAAGAGCAGCATGATGTAATTATTACTTTCTTTAATTTCCTTTTGCTGTCTAATGTCATTGAGCAAGGAGTTAAGGATAAAATGATACTAAGCTACTCAACTTATGCTGTACTGGCTTTTCTCTTCTCTTGCATAGGCTATACACTCTGTGGCTTGGCATCATGAAGGAAAACAGTTTATTTGTAGTCACTCAGATGGTACTTTGACCATATGGAATGTAAAATCTCCTACCAAACCATTCCAGACAATCACTCCACATGGTAAGATGAAAATGGATACCTACTGTGTGTGACAGCTCTTAAAACACGGAGAACTTAAACATGGATAACTTTTAACAGTAGTGTGTTTTGCAAAACGAAGTATTAAAAATGTACTTGCAGCGCAAGTAAAAAAAACTTTCTCTGTCAAATGAGATTCCAATAATTTCATTAAAAAGTCTTCATGAACTTAGAATCCAAATCAGTGCAGTTTTGTCTAAATCTCTGAACTTAAGCTTTCCTTTCACACAATGGCATTGATCTCAAAATTACCTAATGCATATTTTATAGGACTTACTTTTTGCTTGACATTACAATCCCATATGTTGTTTAAAATACATATAATCAAGCATCTGTTTCATGTATAAATGTGTATGTTACCATATAAATTCTTGGAAAGGTTTGTAACAGAGTAAGACTAGCATCTGTTAAGATGTTCCCACTTCAGAGAAGCCTACATTTATGTTAATCTAGGGAGTTAACATTACATGTTGTTCTGTGAAATATGCTGCTGCTCATATAAAAAAAGAAAAACTATACAAATGCCAGGTTTACGTGGTATGCATGTGTCTAAGTCATGTCTTACCTTATTTACCTCAGATTCTGAAGTGTGAATCTAACAGCTCAATCTGTGAGGTTACAGTTGTAGTACAAGATGCTATAGTTAAGCATCCTGATTTACCTATCTGAGCCTCCAGCAAGTTCTTGTTTACTGTGCTGGCTGTGGGCTCAAGTGCAAAAAGGAAGCTGTGGATTTCTATATGATCCTGTGGTGGTCAAAAAATAAAAAATGACTGCTACTGTAGTAGCAAAACTAGTTAGAGAAGGCTATCTTTATTTTCATATGCTCTGGCCTCTTTTAATAAACGTTTTTGGTTTTATCTTGGGCTGCAATTTTCTGCAACACTTTATAGCTGTATTAGATTTCATCAATGCTCAGGTAGAAAAAATGCATATTTACACCATACTCTTAATTTCTACTGACTCCATGGGAAATGGTATCTGTAGAAGCTTTAGTTGCTAATAGTGCCCAGTAGAGGCAGAGTAGGCGTCCATGTTCAAATTCAAGTCTTAGCCCTTAAGGATAACACTTAGAGTAAACCTCACTTCACTTGTAAGCTGGCCAATTCTAATTGCAAAATGGTAGACATGAGAAATTTTAAATATCCCAGATTTAAACCAACTGGTTTAGGAGAGTATTATATTTTTGAAAACAAATACTTTACAACAATTTAAAAAACGACAACAACAAAACAACAAAAAAATACCACCCCACCCAACAACCAAAAAAAAACCCAAACACCCTGCACCTAAATATTCTAGGTTGGTATATTCGGGTTTTTAAGAGGTCTTTAATGATATTATTCCAAGGTATACTCTGTAACTATCAGATGCTGAATATAGGTTTACATGAATGTGCTATATTGCAAGTTGCATAGTGAATGTCATCATTTTTCATCATGTTGTGGAACTGTAAGATTAATATAAGAAAATAATTCACTGTAGGAAAGCAGCTGAAGGATGGAAAGAAGCCAGAACCCTGCAAACCTATCCTTAAGGTGGAATATAAAACAACTAGAGCTGGGTAAGACTTGTTTTGTATGCAAAATTAGCTTATTAAAATAAATGCAGCTCTCTAGAAATGTACTTTGTTTCCCAGTTGTTGGGATACACATCCTGATGGCACTGAGCTATGGTAACAACTGGAGTAGTTTTAGTAAATCTGGTATTGTTGAATAAACTACAGAAATGTATGTGAACAATTATACACAAACCTTAACTTAGATAATGCATTAGCATTATCTCTATCTGCGTGCTTTTTGCATGCTGCTAATCTTCACTCAATCTTTTGAGAATATGCTTTATCAGCTTAGTTTCTTTAATAGAGGACACCAGAGCACAGACCTGAAGAACTGAACTTTGAGAAACAGTACCCTGATGTGATTATTCTGAACTCTGAATACATGTTTTGCCCCCCAAAATGTTACTAACAGAAGCTTTTCTGGTAGAGTGCAGTAACTTAGCATCAAATTGTGCCTAATTATGCACATTGAGAATGTAAGAAACCAATAATTGTAACAAGAGGCTCAGATGGAATTAGTTTCTTGAGTAGCATGTTTTATTACCAAGACTGCAATTGCAATTGAAGGATTTCATGAACTGTGTGGAATTTATTTTATTTGTGGTTCTAAAGTGCTTTAAAGTGTTTGAGTAAAAAGTGCAATATAAAGATGAAATATTCATGGGAACCTGTTCAGCTATTTGCGAATGTTGATTTTTTTTTTTTTATATCTATATCTTTTCTTCTTCTGCCTTTGGGGACATTATGTAGTTTTCACTTGCTTCCTAGGCATTCAAATCTATAGAAGATTGTTACTTAATTGATATAGTAGAGTTTTCCACTATGTATTGGTGTACCCATACATATAACATCGGTGGCTTTGTGCATTTTTCTTTGCTGAAAGTGAGGTAAACAGAAATTTAAGACTGTGGCTAATTCCCAGACGTATGAATATCTATGACCAGTTGGAAAGCTGTATTTTACTTGCAGCAGTCCACATATGTTCCTTTCTCAATTTCATGAAAATATGAAAAGTTCATACACAAACCTGGATTAATCTTTCTGGCAGACTAAAGTAAACTGTCAATATTCATTTCATCTGTGAAAAATCCATGTGACAGATCCATGTAACCTATTCTTTGTTTTGTAAGGATATAGACGCTGGCAAACCTGCCCGAAACAATCTGATTACCTTGAGAAATAAAACCAAAAGAAACCAAAATGCAGTTTTCACTGGCGTATGAAACTTAAAAACTGAAATTTATCCCTTTGTTATTATCAGTTGACCTTGATGAACCTGCAAGTCTGATAATTACTGCAAATTGTCCTGGCAGCATTATCATTTTTAAAAAATAACTTTTTAACAATATTTATTTAAATAAAATAACATTTTAAAAAATATTTTTAAAAATAGACAAAAAATGAGATACTGCAAGTACATCACACCAGTATTTTTCTTTTCATTGACATCCTGAAAAATATCAGGTTAAATTAAAGTTTGTCCTTTTGAAATTACTTCATGGACCTGACAATAAAAGATTGTGTGACAGTCCAATATAAAGAATTGAGATTAAATGAAAACTTGGAGAAAGCATTCCTTCGCTAGAAATGCACTTTTGGCTACTGTTGGAGGTGGGATATTGAACTCAGTGGACCCGTGGCCTAATTTATGGCCATTCCTTTGAGATCACTTCCTCAGCCAGCAGAAGAACTCTGATCCTATCAAATCTTCACTCACAGGGTTTTCTGAAGCATCAAGCAGATTGTGAAATAATTGCAAAAACCGAAAGCTTATCTCAGCCTGCTTTGCCTTCGATGCTACAAACACGAAGCATGGTTCAGCCAAGCCTTAAACTTATGAATGGTAGCATGTGCATAAGCTACATCCTTCATGCATTGTTTTCAAGAAGATTTATCTAGTCTGTCACGTTTTTGTTTCAAATGCAAACTAGTGAAAACCATTTAGATGGCATGGGAAAGATGGTATTGTAAGAAAAGACAAAAAATAAAAGATCTCTTCAGCTCTTTCACAGCATGTCAGGATGGTGCTTTTCCCCTGCAAATTTTCTCCAGATACTGACATACTAGCAGCTTCCACAGTAAACACAAAGGGATAGGATTCCTGCCTAAAGTAAGCATAAAAGTAGATCAGAGGAATTTTGCACCAAGTGTCTGTTTTTCCTCCAGAAGTATAACCTGGAATTTGAGGCAATAGTAATGTGTAGATTTTCTTGAGCTGTATACTTACAAACATTCAGTCTGCTCTTTAAGAGGTGTTATGCCTTATTTTAAACATGAACAGTATTAAAATAAGTGGTAACTTTTGATAATCAGGAAAGAAGAAAATACCTATTAAAACAAACTTAACTTCATCTTGGTTTTCAGTAAATGAAATACTAAACTGTATACTATGTGCATAGTGTTGGGAAATGTGTTTCAATAAAGACTTATTTTTTTTGTAGGGAAGCTTCTGATCTTTCTCAAGAGTAGAAGAAACATTTTTGCTTTGCTGTACTCAGCCATTTAATTATGCAGTAGGAGGAGCCCTATGACATAGTAGTTCCCTCCTACCACAATGCACAGAATTCAAGGGAAATGGATAAAATGTCTAGAGTAAATGTGTGATGAGGGAACCATGGGCATGTACTTATGTCCTTGCTTCTTAAAAGATGTTAGGTCTTTGCTTATCAAGCAACTGGTTGCTTCTCCATAAGTCGTATTACTGTGACTGCAAAATTACTTTTTCACTGTTTGAAAAACTGTTCATCCTTCAAAATTTAAGATAATTCTGTACAGGAAGTAAAAGAGACTATTTTTTCCTGATCCTGCTGGAATATTGTGTATTACAGATAAGTGGGGCTGTTGGCAAATCTGAATCTGCAGTTCAGTAAGAAGGAAACAATTCTAAAATTTAACAATTAAAAAAAATCTCATCTCTTCAAACAGTTACAATGATTGGTTAAATAAACAAAATAGAACAAAAAGTTTGGAAGAGATGCCTGACTTAAGTTAGTCTTTGGACTCTTCGTTTTTAAATTTTGAAATGCATAGCCAAGCTGCAGCTTGCTTGGAAAGCTAGTTTGCATTATTCTTAACATATCTCTGCATAATGATATCTTATTGAACTTTATTACAAGGTTACAAAACTGCCAATCTCTTTTAACATATTATCTTGGCTTGATCCGAAATGCCTCTGCTTTATTCCAGGGAGCCTTTCATCATTCTCTCAGGAGGCTTGTCATATGACACTGTAGGAAGACGACCCTGTTTAACAGTTATGCATGGGAAAAGTACTGCTGTGCTAGAAATGGATTATTCTATTGTTGATTTTCTAACCCTCTGTGAAACACCATATCCTAATGGTAGGTTCTGTAAGGATTTTTCTCAGTACTTTGACCTCTTCTCTCTGGAGTTCTATCCCATCAGAATATTCTTCACTATTGCCTTTCTGGTTTACCTCTAGGGATCAGACTGCAGCAGCAACATCTGTTATCCCTATTGTCTGAGCATCCAAAGCATCATGGTAGAATAGTTTAATATAAAACCTATTTTTCTTCTAGAAAAATGCCAATTACTGGTTGCATGGTTTTTGCTTTTTTAATCCCAAAAGCATGTGCAGACAAAAAGTAGCATTAGAATTTTAAGCTGTAGTTACTGCACCAGATGTGTTCATAAATATTTATTTGAGCACGTAAGACTTTTTCACTCCATGCTAAATCTTGATTAGCATTTGTGTAATACTCCTCACTACTAGTGATTTTATTCTATCCAATACTCATGTGAAGTTCACCACTAACCTGTAATCTAACTTCTGCAGAAGGGTATTTTTTTATCATAGTTTATGTGGTTGTCCCAAATTAATAAAATCGTATTGTCAATGACTCCAGTGTTTTTAGTTGTCAACTTCCATCAGAGTACATAAAACTGCTTAGCTCAGAATTTGAGGTCTGCCTGAAAGAGGGCAAGGTAAACTTTGGAAATGCTTCCCATTTTCTTGTTTCAGTGTAAAGTTGGCTGTCTTTCAATCTATTTTGTAAGCAATTAAAATTTAAACCCCTTTGAATACAAGGAAAAGCAGTTTGGGGGTAGGAAGATGATTGTTCAGTAATTGGCTCGTTCTCAAAAATACTGCTTACGCAAGTTCCTCTGCATGTTCCTTTTCCTGTTGTTTGAGCTTTTCAAACGGTTCTAGCAAATTGGAAGAGAGCTGAGAATGTAGAATTGAAGGGCAAGCATGGCTTTTCCAAACTTGGAGTATTCAGGGTGGTGAGTGTATAAAATACCTTCAGAAACTATAATCAAAGTGGTTTTTCTAGTCTTGACTGATAAAGTGCAAGGACTGATCACATTCTTGAGACTTGTGTGTGCAAGAACTATGTTTACCCATAAGAAATTTTCTTCTTCTCAGACTTTCAGGAACCATATGCTGTAGTTGTTCTCCTAGAAAAGGACTTAGTACTGATTGACCTTGCACAAAATGGGTAAGAATCTTGTGTAGTCTTTTTTTCATGGTTGGCTGCAGTGATCAGCCTGTGGTTCTGCTCTAGTTTTTAAATCTACTGTAATACCTCCCTGTCTAGAAAATAACATTCTGAATATTAAATATAAGGTTTATTCAGCGGAACTTGGAATTGTTACCAATCAGACTTTCTCTAGTTAATATGCAGTAGGTGAGTAGAATATTATGCAACTTTTTCCAGATTTGATTGACAGAAATTACTCATTCAAACAATTTTCTTGGTTTTACAATTAAACATTCAAACATAGGTCACCACTGCTTTTTAATTATCACAATTTATCTTGAAGTTGATTCCTTAGTCCTATGAGGGGAAGTCAGAATTTGCAGAAAGGGAGCAGAGGAAACAACTGTTCAGATAAGGCAGGTAATTTTGGCTGACACTGAGTGTTGTCATCACATAAGTATTTTCTGATTTTATTGCCAAATGAATTGCTATCTGTATTGCTCAAAGTAACTCAAGTGATGCAATAAATATCATGTATACCAAATTAGAAAGGTAACATCTACTCATTGGTTTACTACTTTGCTACAAGGTTGCTTTAAAAGTAGTATCCTATTGGTTTTATAACTAATACTTGCCTAATGTGTTTTGACTCTTGTTACTTTGTCCGTGGAACAGTCTGTATATTCCGTTAGGTGGTGGCTAAAAATTCTGGATCCTACAATTTTTTTAATCAAGGATTTTGATATTAGTATAGGCAGTAACAACTAACTATTAAGGAATTAGTACAGAGGAACTAGATGGCTAAGATCTTTGTAGTATTCCTGGTTAAAAGTCACCAATGGTAAATGAAGGAAAAAAAATCCTTGTGAAGAATGTCATTCTAGAGCAAAACAAAAACCTGTAAATATGTATCTTCCAAGTTGGTGGTGATACCTTAGTGAAAACTATCAAATTTAGAAGAAGATAAAGTTTAGTCCTAATACCTCTGCAGCTAATGAGCAATTTCATTTAGATTTTCCCAATGTTACTTGTCCACATGCTGAATCTGAAACTTGTTTCTGATGTATCAATGGCATTAAGCTTCCAACACTCATATGTTGAAAGATGGTATAACAAGTTTTAATGAGCTTCAAATTAAAAAGCCTTGTACAAACCTTTTTAAGTGAAATAGTTTGCAGTGCCTGAAATTTGAAGTTAAGTCTTGTTCCATTTCACGTTAAAAAAATCTTCAGCATTTCTGTTTTTAGAAGACTTAGAATGGTCCTTGTTACAATTTACTTGCAAAGTATTAATTCTTTCACACCTGAAAAAAGTAACAAAATATTAGATTGTTTTGCTACAGGAGGTTTCCTTTTGCCCTGTGTTGTCATATAGATTTGTCATATATTGTTAAAATTATGCCTTTTCCTTCAATTTTTACAAGATTGTTTTGGCTTTTAAGATAGCTCTGTCTAAAGTTATTGGTATGCAGAACATTTTCGTCTGTTGTTACTAAGGTTTCCTTTTAGATGGGTTGAGAAGCTGTGTCCCTTTTCACCTCAAAAAAAATCAAAACGGGGGAGGAGTGTATGCATTTCTCTGGAAATAATATGTTCTTTGCACACAGATATATTTACCTCTATTATTATTATTGGCATTTTTTCCTCTTTAAGTCTCTGTCACTTTTCTAATGGAGGTGGTAGTGGGGAGTATGTGTGTGTTGGCTTCTAATTGGTAATTGAGTGTTGCTATCTATCAGAAAATTATCTTGGAGTTGCAAGTAGGTTATGAAAAGTGCTGAACAACTTTCTCTTTACATTATTATCTGTATTATAACAATATAGAGTGTGAAGTGGAATCTTTCTTTCTCCCTGGAACAACAGACTGAAGACTTAGAAATAAATTCATGGTGCCACATTACTACAATTAGGACTTGGTAACTTCAGTTTTTTCACAGGCCATTAAAATAGAAAGCTTTTAAAAATATACAACTGCTGGGTGAGTGTACTGGATGAGCAGTATATATATTATGTAGTATATATACTATATATAGTATATTTGTTCATAATCTAATTCGATATGCATTTATTTTCCTCTATACGAAAAGAATGTAAATTTAGTCTTCAGTGTTTTACTTGTGTTCTGCATTTAAAAAAAAGTATGTTTTTCCTAGATTAATGGTCCTCCCCTTTCATCCATTAAAGGTACCCTATATTTGAGAATCCCTATCCTCTGACAATACATGAATCTCCAGTTACCTGTTGTGAATATTTTGCTGATTGTCCTGTGGACCTCATACCTGCACTCTATTCGGTGGGCGCTCGACAGAAACGTCAAGGTTACAGTAAGAAGGTACATCTAGTATTTACACTTGCATTTGGAAGTACTGAAAACCAGCAGCTCTGAACAATGTAAGAGTGGCCATACTAAGACCAAATCTCCATCTGATTCATTTTTCTGTCTTTGATAGTGGCTAATAGCAGATGTGTAGGGAGGATATAACATACGTCAAGCCTATAGTCATGCTTTCTTCATGTGCTCCCATTGATTGCTGTATCACTGGAAGTTAAGGAACTTCCTGGAGCAGGGGTGGTGTTTATAGACCTTGTTAATCTTTTTTTTTTTTTTTTTCTTCCCCCTGTGATGGGTATGTCTAATTACTTTTTGAAGCCATGTGAAATACAGGAATCTGCAGTAATTTCAGTGGCTTAACTTTGTACTGTATGATACTTCCTTCCTCAATGTTATTTGTTGATCTTCTAGGAATGGCCTATCAGTGGAGGCAACTGGGGTTTGATCACTCAGAGCTATCCAGAGATAATTATTACAGGGTAAGTGACACCACAGTGTAGTAGTAACTCTCTTAGTTGATTAAGTGGAAGTGAGAATATTTTGTTCCTCTAAAAAAAACCACAAACCACGAATGTTCTAATAGTGGTTTGAATGGTTTAAGAAATCATGTTCATCAGAGAAGTCATTTGTATATTCTTGAGGTGCTAACAAGAAAGTAAAGCAAAACATGGAAGAGAAGGTAGGAACAAAATAATAGCAGGTGATTTACAGGGATTATTATTATGACATGGGATTGTGATTATGTCTGCTTGCTATCAATATATCCTGGGTGAAACTTACCTTTTACTCTTTAACTTTAGGAAAGTAGTCAAGTTGTGTTTTGAAACATAGGAAGTCCATTAAATAATTGAGTTCAGTTCTTCGAAGTGCAGGTTTTTATTTCGAACGGGACAACCAAATACTTAAGTGTGTTCATTTTGATCTCTTTTGAGACTGATCCTTCTAGTACTACTCTAAGGAGCATAAATAAAATTTGATTTATAACCGTGCAGTGCATCACTGAAAGTGAGAACATTGCTGAAGTTTTTTTAGAACAGCCCATTAACCCTGGTGAGGATTACTGTAACTTTATGCTACACACTGCAGAGACTTTGAGAGACAGTCCTGAAAATATCCAGTTATGTGATTCTCAGTTTCAAAGATAAACAAATTAACTCATTTACACTGAAATACAGTATATTTAGGCATGTCCTTTGCAAGTGTTACTCTGAATAAAGGGCATATTTAAGAAACACTGCACGGTAAGGTATACCAAATGGGAAATGCAGGTAACTGAAATAAATACTTAAAATGGTAAATTAGTATTAGTACAGTTGAATTTCAGGGAGACAGCCTCCAAACATTTTTTTAATCCCTTCTGTACAAAGTAATTGAGGCACATGTTTGTAAAATATTGGGTTTTCAATAAATTGTGAAAATCAAGAATCATTAAGAATACTAATAAAAATAGAATGTTAACCATATATTTTTCTAATCAGTAGCAAAGAGGTCTAACACTCCAACTAACCGTTTTACCATCTTATTAATTTTTTAATATTTCATAGGCATGCTGATGGGTCAATCAAGTTTTGGGATGCCTCAGCAAGTAAGTGTTCTTTCCTGTGCAGTAGGAGTCTGCTAAATTTACTGATCTTTTTCTAATGGAATGTAATTGCAGACTAGTCATTCTCATTATTTCCTGCCTCATGTAGAGTCAGTAACTCCATAGGAAACTTTGAATTACTATTAAACAAAATTAACATTATTTCTTAGTTAGATGTTTCATGATTTTACCACCTCAGTGAAAATGCACTGGTATTTCAAGGGCCAGCTAAAACGGAAGAGTACTAAAATTTCTCCTTCTAAAGCACATTGAGTATAGAGATGCATGACAGGCAAATGCATTCCTTTTTAGTAAACTTGAATTTCAGTAAGCTATTTCTGTC
Organism: Falco naumanni; assembly: GCF_017639655.2. Lineage (NCBI taxonomy): Eukaryota > Metazoa > Chordata > Aves > Falconiformes > Falconidae > Falco > Falco naumanni. The sequence goes on from NC_054059.1 coordinate 44,002,166, forward strand.
CTTTTAGACAGAGGCACATGTTTATAAGACATCAGCTCCCCATAAATTACAGTATCTAAACATGAAAATTGGAACCAGTAATAGCTTCTGCTAATGAAATGATCTAGGCATTTATGAAGAAAGGCAAGAGAACAGTAAAATTAAGACTTTTTTCCTTTGGCAGAACACTGAACAGGCCTGAAGAGTCTGATATAACTTTACATTTCTCTTCAGTTAAAGGGTCAATTGCATCTGGTGTTCTACACAGTGAGAAATGCAGTAAGAATTCAAATTAGAATGCACTACACAGTTAGATGTTTTAATTAATCTAGTTCTGACTAATGTTAGTCTTGGTGCTTAAAAGCTGTCTGAAACAATCTTGGAATCGTTGCCAGTTGTCTTTCAAAACTAGTGGAAGGCTGGTGAGATTCCAAAATGCAAGGGCGTGTGTGGGTGTGGGAGGGAACAGATGTAATATATATGTTTAAAACCTGGGAGGAGGATTATTTGGAGTGTGTTAGATCTTTAATTTCAGTTTTGGATGGGGGTGGAACCTGGGGTGGGGGGATCAAACCCGATTGATTCTGTGTACTTAAAAATTCTATTCAGCGTAGATCTGTCAAAAGGAGATCCTGTTAAAGACATTTAGTTTTTCTAAAACAGATAAACCAACCTGTTAAGGGAGAAACTGCAAGTACCTGTATCTTGATTTTAAAACTTTTAAAATGTCTCTAATAGCATAGTCTTACAGATGAACTAGGAAAGTGTGATTCAGGTAAACCCACTGAAATATGGAAGAGGAGATAGGATGCTCTAAATGAAATTTTCCTGATGATACAATTAGTATTTGCAGCAGTGCTTTGGGTCACTGAATGTGACTGTGAGAATGTGCTCGTGGAGTTTGAAAGCAACAAGACAATTGAAAGAAAACGTAAGAAAGAATCAGAGTTACAATTGAGAATGATATTGCTAATTCTTGACTGGCATCCAAGATGCTTTGTTTGAATGTAGGATCAATGATTTACGCTCAAACTTGTCTGAGTTTGACAACCCGGGGGGGGGGGGGGGGAGGTCTAAAGGATTGCAGTGTCAGTGCTGCACAAAAATCCCCAAATCAATGGGATAAATAAGTGGGATTATCCGTAAAACCAACGTGGAGTGATTCTTTCATAATTTTAAACTGTGGCAAGGCCTTACGAGAACAGTTCTAGGAAAGACACTATCAAGAAAAATGTGGACTGATCAGAGGGCAGTGCTTTTGAAAGATCAGACAGGACAAAATAAAAACTGGAGGAACTGGGGCTGTTAAGTCTGACAACACAGGTGAGAGGCCATGGATTTGAAATAATGTAAGGAGAAAAGAAAGGAGCTTCACTTTCTCAGCAATAGACAGACTTAAGTTTTGGGTATGGCATATGTAACTAGATGTTATTGTTCTAAAGAGATCCCAAAGTATAGTTAAGCCTTGGAGCTGTGGGGGTTTAGTTTGTAACCAAAGCTTAATATAGATCTCTCAGGAAAAGTGTTGTTTAGTTGGTTGGGTTTTTATACTAACCAATCCTGCATTGGGCAAGTGGTGCACTGCACAGGCAGAGTCAGCACAGATACTCAGTTCTTCTACTCTGCCCTTTTTTGTTGAATATTGTGGCGTTATCTATGAAGAGAAGTTTCGAAATACAAAAAAAAAAACAACAAAAGGAAAAATATCTGTTTAGATCAAAACTAATTTTTATATCTCTTGGTTTGTTCCTAGTAACACTGCAAGTACTCTATAAGCTAAAAACAGCCAAAGTATTTGAAAAATCACGGAATAAAGATGACAAGCAAAACACAGATATAGTAGATGAAGATCCATACGCTATTCAGATCATCTCATGGTGTCCAGAAAGTAGAATGCTGTGCATAGCTGGAGTTTCTGCACATGTCATTATTTACAGGTTCAGCAAGCAGGAGGTGACAACAGAAGTTATTCCGGTAATTAGTATAACAGTTTTTACCTTTGTAGGATTTAGCTATAATAAGACTGTTGATGATTGATTGTTGAATGTTGTAAAAAAAATCTAAATTGTTTTTACAAATCAGCCCCTAGTAAATTATTCTTCAGTACTAGGAATGCTTTAAAAAAAAGTACCGTATAGTCCTTTGTTTCAGTCCAGGAGTTAAGCTCTATGTAATATGAGATGAGAATAAAACAGTGGGAAACTTTCTTTACACTGTGCTACCATTAATACTAATATTGTTATAGATCAGCAGAAGGAAATCTGAAGTCACGATGAACTTGGTTCTTTAAAATGTATGGTCTAGTTCAGTGCAACATCAAACATATGAACTAAGTCCTGTATGTACAGAGCTACAACAGTATAAAGTGTAGCTGTTTATGACTTCAACTCTTCTTAGTTTCAGCATTCCTGAACTACATAAAACAAGTAGTCTTCATAACTGAGAATTTATTATATGCACAGAATAATTAAATGGGTCTTGTATCTAGTATTTTAATTTCTTGACAACATTAAGTGGCAAGCTTTTAAATATTGGAAATGGGCTAGTTTTTTGAGTTTTAGCAATCTTCAGATACTCAGTCTGTATTAGTTAACATGGCTTTGTGTTTCTGAAGGCTACATATGTGTATTTGGGTTGCACTTTTTGTTAAACTACTGTTCTCTTTCAAAAGATGTAAAAGTCCTTGATGTCACTTTTATCACTGGTATCTTCAGCTGACTTCATTTATTTCATATCTAGTTTTTTCAAAGGCAGAGTTTACTGATAATTTTTTTACTTTTAATTTACAGATGTTGGAAGTGCGCCTGCTATATGAAATAAATGATGTTGAATCTCCAGATGGTGAGCAGGTGCCACCTTTACCAACTCCAGGCACAGGTTCCAATCCTCAATCTATTGTTCCCCAGTCTCATCCATCTACTAGTAGCAGTTCATCTGATGGACTTCGTGATAATGTCCCGTGTTTAAAGTAAGTATTTTCTGTTATAATTCTGTTGAATGTGAAACTTTACGAGAATATGTAATGAGAATATATGTACTTTAATATCATTACAGAGATGTCGTTGTTGGTGAAATTTTTTTATTCCTTAGAGCAACATTTTCCAAATACCTGAAAGTTGAGTTCTGCTTTAAGAAATTAATATTGCAAACTCAGTCATAAGCTAATTTTTTAAAAAAATCAGAAAATTCTTGCCTTATGATTGCTGTCTGCTTTAGGAAACTTTGGCATAGATGTTAGTGTAGTTACAGATGCTCATGCTATAGAGGGAACACTTTACATAGCAGCAATATATTGAGCACATAGGTGCTTTGAAATCTTATTGTCCATTGATATGAACAGGCAACATAATGTTTTGTGGCTCTCCTTAACTTTAGGCCAAGGATGTCTGAATAGTTTTTACCTGTTAGTTTTCCAGAGCTTTAGTGTGTGTAGTGTAGGTCTTTGACCAGCGTTCAGGTTTTTTAAATTGGGAGATTTTTCCTTAAGGTTCTTTGTGTGTGAACTTTTACTCATTTGAGAAATCAAAGTTAAAAGATGACATTTGTTTCCGCTCTTCTACAACAGCACATTGAGGCTTCTGGACCAACTCCTTTTCCTTGAAGAATGTACACGGAACTTCATTTTCAAATGCAAAATTGAGATGTACTTCTTGTTTTCTGAAGTTTTAAGGTCCCAACTTGTACCTTAATTCTTTGAGTGCACCCATCCAGAAAATAACAAATTCTGATGGGGGTTTTTTCTCAGGGTGGGAGTTTTAGTATTTTATTGGTTGTACTGAGTTGTAGAAGTGTCTTATTAAAGAAAACTGGAAGGAGTGGAAAAATTGGAAATTTATGAATTGTTGTTAAATACCAGTAAACGAAAATATGCATTAATGAGAATGAATGGGTAAAATAAGCTCCTTCGGTTCCTGAATTCTTCTTATGTTCTAAGTAAATTTTTTTTCACCTTAAAAGAGGAGAAAGACCTAATTCTTTCTGCAGGATGTTAGTTTGTTCATCAGCACACAGACAAAATCTTTGAAGGAGATTCCACTCCCCCATTCCCAGGTTCATTCCCTACAATTGGTCTACAATTATTATAATTTACTTTGCTTTTCTTCCCCTCACCTCCCCCCCCAGTATTATCAGCCTTTTGTTTGTATTTGTTTTAATATATTGTGCTTCCATTTCCCTCTTCCAGTATACTTCTTCCATGTACACCTCTCACCCCCTTCCATTCTCTAAATCAGAGTTCTTTTAGGAACTCTGAAAAGAATGGGTAACACCTTCCTTGTAGACACTGAACGCCTTTATTCAAGTCAATACAGCATGCTAATGCTATTATGCCTAGCTCTGAAGAGGGGAGAAATGAAGTATTGGTGGTGATTATTAATTTTCAATTAAGTAATGAATCAGAAGGGCCCTTAAAGAAATGAATGACCAGTTTCAGTGTGTGGTTTTTTGCAGTTGCTTCTATGTTTGTGTTGATTTTTTTGCAGCTTTCCAATTTTGTAAAATCCAGTGTGATGTAGTATTCAATGAATTCCAAGCCCATAAGGAAAAAAAATGGATGGCTCTGGAGGGTTGCTTTGTTTATTTTGCAGAGTTAAAAATTCTCCTCTCAAGCAATCTCCAGGCTACCAAATTGAGCTAGTTATCCAGCTAGTGTGGGTGAGTGGAGAACCTCCTCAACAGATAACCAGCTTAGCAGTCAACTCAGCATATGGCCTGTAAGTATATTCTATACAGTTCATTATTCTGTTAAAGTGTTTTAAAACTATGTATTAATAATTAAGTATCCATGTGTGTTCACATGAGCTACACAACAACACAAGAGAGGCAATAAGTCCTCTGTGCTTATAAGATAATTTCTTTTGGGTCCTGATGATGCTAACATCAGAAACAAATCAGCATCACTCTTCCTCACCTGGCACTGTACAGCCAGGAGTAAGTGTCATTCAAGGCTCTTTCAGACAGGTAGGCATGTATAATGACAGTGATCTGTTCTACTGTCACGTGTTTTTACAAGAGAAAAATAAAACAATACTGCATTCTAAACCAGTAATTTAAAAATATGCATAATTTGGGTTAATTCATAAAAATTATGGAAGCTTTAAAATGCTGAACAGCAACAAATAGTGGTATAAAACTTTACCAAAGTTTGATTAGCACTATCTTTCCTTCCACTTCCCTTTTTCCAGAGTAGTTTTTGGAAACTGTAACGGTATTGCCATGGTTGATTACCTCCAGAAGACAGTGCTTTTGAATCTAGGCACTATTGAACTGTACGGCTCCAATGATCCTTACCGCAGAGAGCCACGGTCTCCCCGAAAAACTCGGCAACCGTCTGGAGGTTAGTGACCCAAAACTTCTTTTAACGAATTGTGCCTTCCTTCTGAGCTTATCTGGACAATACAAGCACACTTTTCTCCACTGTGCTTTCCATCCTTTCTTCTTGATCTGTCCCTAATGTCACTATTATGGGTTTGTTACTTCATGTTTCCTTTAAAACCATTGCTTAGTGAAATCTGCTAATGTTTGATGTCATTACTTAATTTTCAGTGTAATGTATGTTTTAAGGAAAAGCAGATGAGAAAGCTTATTTGTTTGAAAAGATATCAGTATAAATGTACAATGGATTTATGCACTTTACAAGATTCTAACTTAACACAGCATGAAGAAGTAGAAGTGTCCTGATGTTTCTGATAAACCTAGTGTCTGTATCACATGCTTGGATAAACAAACCCATTAATGTTTGCACATTGCCAGTGTTTCTGCAGAGAACTTTTGGCTTCCTACTTTAAACTTTGACTAGAAATGTCCCTGATAACATAAGCTAAAGCATATTATGTTCTGTATGCTGTTATGCTTGAGAGGAAGCCTTTGATTTAAATGAAAAGAATAAAGTTCCAAAAGCAAACTGATAGAATACACTTGTGGGTTTTTTTCTTCCAAAAAAGGACTTGGACTTAAAATATACTGAAGGAGGGTGTTCCTTTGCAGCTGAGGAGGAAAGTGACTTTTTGGTCAAAATGGCAAGCTTTTTTTATTGCCAAAAGGCAAATTTAGTATTTTTAAATTATTTTCTCCTCCTTGTTATGTAGTAGTTACTTTTAATTTGGAACATGGCTGAAGACAGAATGATTAACAATGTCACTGCTGCCCTAAGCAATTATTTTTCAAAAGGAATTAAATTGTTCAAACAACTTCTTCATGCTCTAGTGTTGATTACTTTATATTAAGAGACCCAGAAAAAAGTCCAGGTAAGTTCTTTAGATAATATTTTATTCAAATTGAAATGGATACTCTTAAGATGTATTTTTTTAAATCATTGGTTTCAGAAAAGCTGACTACTGCTACCTAGATCTATTTCAACTGAGGAAACAGGTCTAAAAATCATTAATGTAGAGCAGAACATACACAGCTGGTATCCTTTCAAATAAAATAATTTTTTCTAATAAATAAAAAGCTTGTTTAAAAAATTAATTTTTGAGAGAAATTACTGGTTGACTGTTAACTCCTCTTGGGAGTAAAGAGCTTAAATTCTGCTTCATGTGTTTAGATTATAAACTGTGTTTTGGAGTGTTAAACACTACTTTGTTTTCTTGACTTTTTTTAATGTATTGGGTCTGCACAACTGAGTTACAACTGTGTCTCTAAGACACTCGTGAATGAAGTCCTTTCTGCTCATTAATATAACTGTTACAGGAAATCATATATTTCTTCATCTTACGTTTTAATAGTAGTGACCTGCATGGCAAAAGCATTTTATGAACCTAGTATACAAGTTATTCTGCTGGCTTTTCTGTCTCAAATGTACTGTTAGTGTCTCCGTCTTTCCTTTTCTCATTGCTTCATAAAGGTATGCTGACTGTGGCTTCTTGCATGTGCGGCCTTTCTAACTTATATTCAGAGTCTGTGAAAAAGCTTCGCACCTCTTATATAAGTAAGTCATCTCATGGCATGAAAATACTTTTGAACATCTGAATTAATTTTTTTGACTTGTTCACTCACCATAAATATTTTTTTTAGTCCAGTTTAATTGTTTTACTTTTAGAAACTGATTTTAATCCCTTATACATCTATCGTATTTCTTGTTCATGGCTTCTTGAAAATAAACTTTAAGGGAAAAAAGCAACCATAATAGTATCTGTATTTTGTGTTATTAAAAAAATAGGATCTCTTTTTGATTTTGATATTCATCTCGGAAGTTACTGATGTCTACAGACCCGAGATCTTACTCACCAAACTTAGTGTGGTTTTGAGATCTACAGACCAGGGATCTTACTTGCCAAACTTAGTGTAGTTTGTTTTGAGATCTGAGGCTAAAAGCTTCCCTTGCTTGAGCCCTTTTCTGGCAGAAAAAGCTTCACTACTCTAGTATTAGATTATTATTATCTGTATTAATAATGATAATATTTAACATTGTAAAAGACAGTGATTTGTCTATTACAAATGAAAAGTTGCTTCTACAAAGGTGCTGTTTGTAGGGATTAAGGCTGGAGGTGTTTGTGTACTGCACAGCCCTGTGGGTTTTCCATGCAGTCTTGGAAAATATAGGTGCCTCTGTGAGTCAGGTAGCCCATCAGAACCATGGTGTACCTGAGGGCTTCTCTCACTTAAGCCATCATTCACATTTGGAGAATGTAAAGCTGATTTTTAAAAGTGTAACGTTGTTCCTTTCCCTAGGATGCCAATTTTCTCCAGCCCTTGGGCAGAGGTAGGTAATCTCACCCCACTTTTTAATGAAGGAGAGGAGAGTAAAACAAAGCTAAGGGGAGAATGACCTGAAATTTAAAAAGTACTTGAGATTGTGGTCCAGTTCTGTAGTAGTGCTATTTTTTTTTCCCAAAAAAGAAAATAGAAATATATTTTAGGGAGGGTAGGCTCAATGGCCAAATACTGCTTTCTGTATAGTCTTCCATCCTCTGCTGCAAAGTGAGGAAGGGAGCTAGACATAAAAGAAATGCCTCCACCTTACGATGATACAGAACTGAAAACTAGGATCTGCCACTGATTTGTTATTGTGAAGGGAAACAAAAAAGTTCCCCAAACTGGTTTCTGAACCCAACAATTGTAAAGCTCAATGTACCTTGACTATTTAATTTAGGAACAGGTTATAGCAGGTTTTGTAGGAAAGAGTTAATTTCTTAACTGTGTAGTTAATTCTCTTTCCCTCTACCAACCTGCCAATATCTTGGCTAGGTGGAGCCACGGTCTTTTTAAAAACTGAAAATAATTTCTCTGGAGTTATCATTTAATATTTCTCATTCTTTGTAGTGATGTATGTTTTGCCCAGACTTCATTAGCTTAAATAATAAAGCATTACTGCTGTGTAACTTTCCACAAGTAAGACTGTTAAAGAATGATCCTTCACTGTATTTATAGGATTGGAACTGTAAGAGTCAGAACACTTGTGGATCTTGCATTCTCCCTTTCTTGAACATTAGTATTTGCATTTAGTGTTTTCAAAAATGCAAGGAACTTACGCTTCCTTGTTCTTTTTTTTTTAAAGATACGCTTTCACTGAATTATTTATATTGAAAACATTTGTATTTGAATACTTCTAAATTTATTTTTCTACAAATAAGACATGTTCAACTACTGTACTGCTTTAACCTTTAGGGATTAGTAATACTTATAAATCTTCCTAGAAAAACTGCTTATGTATTTAATGTGGTTCTTTTAGAGAAACTGAGTATATATCCCATTCTCTTTGAGACAACCATCAGGTATTTAAGAAAAAAAATTATAATAGCCTATGCATGCATTTTGACAGGTTGTTAATTACATTAAGTTCCGCTTCAGACAGCATGCAACAGAGCAGCATATAGTTATTGTACATTGTATTCCAACACTGGCAGAACCAAAAATTAAATTATTTCATTATAGAGAAGTAGGAAAAAAACATTCTTTGTTAACCGCTTCCATAGGTTTTGCCCAAAAAAGGCAGAAAGAAGTGGTCTTTCCTCATTAAAAACCCTGCTATTCCGGATGTTCCAGCATAAAATATCTATTAAATAGATCATCATATCTGCTTACATAGTTATAATTTAGTAAATGGCATGTCCTGATTAAACCAATTGAAAATTTAAAAAGACTTTTTAAAAATAGTTCATAGAATAAGTTATGTATCATCTAAAATATGAATGGAAATAAGAGATTTTTTTCCCTTCATTTGTGTTGCAAGAATATGATGTATGTTTCTGTCATCTTATTTTTTTCTACTCAGAAAAGAAATTCAGATTCCCGTCTTAAAGCAGCATCTATTTAGAGACAAGGCTTTCTACACTAGCTAGAATGTAAACTGTCATTTGAGGCTAGCTCAACAGATACAAGCTCCCAGTTGAGATCGTGTTTTGGAATTTATCAGTGATTCATACCAGGTATACTACTCACATGTTTTGGGTGGCAATTTATAGTTTGTGAAGCATGCAGTTATATGTGTTTTGTGAAGGCCTGCTAAGACAGTGTCATCAGGTGCTTGTCGGGGATAAAAACAGTGTCAACCTTTGCCTTCAGATCATACTAGTGAAGGGAAAAAAAAACAAACAACTTTGACCATGTGCCAAAAGACATAAAATATGTAAGTAAAAGCTTTATCATGTCATGAAAACTCTATACACAGTAGAGGCTTACACTGTTCAGAAACCTTTGCTTGATACACTGTTTGCTAAATATAACAGGAGCCTTGAAGAAAGTCAATATTGATACCAAATGATAAAACAATTAGTAATTTTATGACTAAACACCAAAACTTAGGGACAGCTGGTTTTTTTCTTGCTTAGTTACATAATGAAGTTCACATAGGACACCAGTCTTAACACTTGCAACTTACTATTGGTGGGAATTTCAAGACTTTATGTGACTTCTCAACTAGTACAATATAGTATGACTTTTTGGGAGTTTGTATTTCATAGTGCTACCAGAGGCAGATTAGGATTCTGACAAAATAGAAGCAGTTCTTGCATGCATGTGACTTCCTATTTTTATTATGTGTCGAAAAAAGCCTTTTTTGAGTGTAATCTACAAGGGATTCAGAGCTGGGGTTGAGTCAAACTGAAGAAAATACGTTCCTAGAAATCTTCAGGGGTTGCTTGTTCTAGTTGTTTTCCCTATCCCCTTTCTCCTTGAACTGGACACAAACTATTTGATTTTTTTTAATTTAAATGTCACCTAAAGCAGACTAACAGCTGTGGCTAAGCCAAATCCTGAACTGAGTCAGGAAATTTGATTGTTGGGTTTGAGGATTTTTGACTCAGTTTTTCAGATTAATTGTTTTTAATTCTGACTTTTAAATCTTTGTATCAAGCTAACTGTAGTTGTAACTTTTAATTAGGCTGGTTTCCAGTCAAGTTGTAGTTTAATCAGAGATAATATCTCCTTAAAGCTTAAGTGAAAAACTGATAAGAGTCTCATGAAACTTATACAAGTTAAGAAGTATAACTTAAACAAGTTAATTTCAGCTGTTATTCTAGGAAGTTTTTAATGCAGCATGGTAATTTTTAGGTCCTTAATGACACTAACTGATTTTTTTTTTATTTTGGGGATTTCAGATTTCTTGCTACTAGAGTTCAGAGAAATAAAACATTAGAAGGTCACTTTTCCATACTTTTGCGTTCTAGCAGGTTGTAGTCTTTGTAGTTCTGAAATGGAAACTCTTGGATCAATTGTCTCTTGTAATCCATAGCAACTTGAATTTTATGCTGTAAGCCTGAAACCAGAGAACTTTACTAGAAGAATTGTCTTACTGCTAGTGCACACACTGCTTCTCTCAGGGTACCTGGGGTGTTAAGATGAACAGCAATAATGATTGTTAACACCAATTTCTTCTTATTAGTCATGAACAGACCCTCATAGTTCACAGACTTAATTCAGATCATTCTTGTTATTCTCTGCTTAGTTTAATTAATTATATATATTTATATATATAAAAATAGGTAACATTACTTTTTATCTATTCCTGTCCCTTCTTTGCTCTTTCCTAAATAGCAGCAGCGATAGCTGTGCTTAATTTCAAAGGTTTGTGTGCCATAATAATTGTCATAATGTACACTTACTCTTTAGTGTGGGATAAATCTTACATAATGCATAAGGTTAGTGCATAGACTTATGATGAGAAAATGTTTTGGTGGTTTTTTTGTTGGATCAATTGATCAGAGTTATTCGTTAAGATGTATATTAATCAAATCATAGCCTCAAGACAAAGAAATCAAGTGTGCAGGTGTGTGACTTCATTCTTGGCTACAGGCTATTTCTGTCAATGCAGGAATTTTCATAGAAAAACTACTGTGAGAAGTTAAAATTTTCCTATGAAGATAATTTCCTCTTTCCCATAAATATTTTAATTCTTTAAGTTCCTGAACTATACACGTTTGCATTTGTTTAGTCTGGCTCCCAAAGGAGCATGATCTAGAAACACTAGAAGCTACTTCTAGAAGCACAGTACAGGTGTGTCCTCCCAGCACTACTACTATCTGAAATTTGTATTGCTTGTTGGGAGAGCAGCACCTGGATTTCTGAAAAGTCTTTTTACACAGCTCTGTCTAGTACAAAACATTTTGAATCCCATGCGTGTTAAAACCTGCTTTCAGAGGTCAAATTGTAATTTGTTAGGGAATAGATTCCGTGATTACCCCATAGTGCTTATTGACTTACTGATAAAGAAATCAGGGGGTGGGGTTTCTCCTGTGTGGTGAAGGGTATAGCTTCCCCCTGGGATTTCACCATATGTTCTATAATTAAAATCCGTTCCTGAACTGTTAAGTGTAGACTTAACCAAGCCTTAAGGTCATTTGACAATTTCACTTCAGTCCTAGTCATTGAGTTTTCAGGTTCAAGCTGTACATGCTTTTAGTAATCTTAAAAAAGACAATTTTGCATAAACTAAACTTTGTGTGAATGCAACATACTTTTAATGTGTTCCGCATTGGTATGATATTTCAGGAGAACCTTTTTTCCTTTAAATTATTAACTTCTGGTTTAGTATTTGGAAATCTTAAAGCTTTGATAGAGTAGTGCTTTTCCCTTCTTTTTGTTGTCTGTGTCAACACATCTGTACAGATCAGTAGTGAATGTGTAGTATACAGCTGTATAGACAGGCTTTGCATGTGCAAGCCCTTGTTGCCTTAGCCATTACCATTACACCTCTCAGGCTTTTTCAACACTTGAAATATTTGCGTGCATGCCAAAAGATTTCATTTTGACAAATATTTCTTAGCCATTACTGTAAGTATTCCATGCTTGTTTGCATTAGTATCACATCACGACATTTCTAGAGGAAAACTATTATATAAATTTAAAGATGCATTATTAGCCTTAAAATCACTTAATTATGGCCAGTCTTGACAGCAATTTCTTATCAAAAGGAAAATAGAAAAATTCCTTGTATACTTCTATGGACTAGTATTTAGGATACTTATGAGACAACTTTCATCTTTAGCATCTGACTGTGGACTCCTGTGCTTTATTTCTTTCACTGGAATGTAAGGAATGAGCTTTTAGATATTAGCATATTGCAGTCATTCAAATGATCAGATTTGACAATGTAAGAATTTAGGAAAATTCCTTTGGACCAGGAAGAACACTTTCATAAGCACTAGAACCTAAAGTCTGTAAGTGACTTCAATAGGGAGTTTTGCTGGAAACCAAACTTGGCAATGCAGCAGCAAATACAAAGCATATCACTGTAACTGGGAAAATGCTTTGAAAAAAAGCACTGTAGTTCCACATATCATACTGCGTGCGTGGTTGTAAACTTCCAAGATCCTCTTTCAACTGACTTTTGCAATTACAGAATGGCACAAAATCTCAGAATAGTCAGGGTTGGAAGGGACCTCTGGGGAGCAGAGGACTAGCTGAACTAGATGATGGTTTTTAGTATAACTCTAGGATTTTTTCTAAACAGAAATGAAGTTTGTACTTAATTATTTACATGCTATAGATATATATTAACTGCTATGATGTGTCTGTCTCACTGAAAATATGGTCGTTCTCACAATATGAAGTTTAATGAGGAAGTGTATTTTGTAAAGAAAACTTTAGTAGAAAAAGTAAACAACTACAGTCACTGTGGGTAATGTCCAAATTAGAATTTGTGTTATTTTTTTTATCACAACTGCCCGGTTTGTAGCTAATAAGAAATGAATTTCCTGACTGCAGTGGAAGAAAGGATAAAGTAGCAGCTGTATTTATTATACACTGTTTTTGTGTTCCAGCAGGTCTCTCTGATATTAATGAAGGTACAATGGTGCCAGAAGACCGCTGCAAATCACCCACTTCAGGTAATCGTAACTTCCTCTGACTGTCAGCTGCTTATTTGCCCAGAAGTTGGCATGCTTTAAGTCAACACTTACTAGTTGAGTAGTTATGTAAGACTGTTGTCTTACAAACTGAGCTCTCATAAATTTTGCAGTGTTGCACAACTGCATTTTTAAAACAAGGCTGATTTAAGAGATGCAATAGGAATATGTCATAAAGACGAGTGAAGAGATAATCTGAAATATTTATGCTTCAAGGAACATACTGCACAATGGAATTTTGAAACATTGATATAATGCACAAATTCCTGTAATAGTTCATGTGATTGTGTTTCAGTCCTCAAAAGTGGTAAAGATTGTTTCTGTAAAAAAGAACCTAGTTTACTTCAGCTTCCTTGTAAGAGGTAAATTACTGTTTTTCTTTGGAATCAGAGGTCTTCAGGAACTGGCATCCTTACAAAGCAGGAGTTCCCTACTTAACATTCCCCCTGCTTTTTTTTAGTTGCCACTATCATATGTTAATATTTTAAATGAAAGCTTCAGCAATATGTAATACCATTCAGTATTTTGCTCAATATTCTCGAGTTGAGGCTATAGCCAGGTAAATACTTAATAGTGCATGTCAATATATGCATGTCAATGATATGAATATTTCATGTAGTAGCTAAAAATTTGTTGCTTATCTTCACTATTACTCTGAGAACTTTTAAAGTAATACGTCACTTCATCTGCTTCATTCAAAGCAGTACTCAAAGTTAGGCTAAAAGACAAAACTGCTGGTTTACTCAAGTACATAAAGTAGTATGTGCACTCTTTGCAATGTAATGTAAAATGATAATCAACATAGGAACCTGAAGATAGATTCCTTTTTTTGTAGCCTGTACCTTTCAAAGCCAAGTTGAAAGCCTAACAAAACATATTTTTTTTTTTTGGTAGCTCTAGTAGAAATTGTAACAAATTTTAATTTCTGATTTGACAACTGCTGTCTTTTGATGATAATTTTAAATTGTGCAGAACCCTCATGTAGAACAGGTAATGCCATTTTCTGTTTTAGTAATCCTTTCTTAGACTAAATTAGATTTATTTATAATTAAAGCAAAATCTGGCTGGAAAACTTAAGTAAAATTTGTAACTGAAGATGTGATTTCATGAAAAATTGTGTGTAATGTTAATTATTGGCAGGTTGAATTAGTCACTTTCAGCATAATTTTTACTGCAAGCATTTTTTGTGGTGTTTAGAATAAAGTGCATCTTTCCTATTTTTTTTTTTTTTAAATGAAGAGCACTGTCTGTAAATAACTTACTGTGCAGTGCTGCAGTTGCACAGTAAATCTCTGTCAAGACTGAGGAAAATGATAATTCTTACTAAGGTATTTGAATTGAACCCACTTAAAATGTCCAGGCTAAGTCTAGTTTCTGATAGACTGCTCTAAAATGTGTACAATGGACAGCTAATAATTTGTAACCCTTAATCTGTATCCTTTTTTCCCCTTTCTCCAGCACCACTCAAATGTCAGCCCAAACCACTTCCATATGACATTGCCAGAACTTAAAACACTAATTTTAATTAGAAGGTTTCTTTCATAATTTGAGGTAGAGCAAAACTTAATTCACTGTTTCTGCTAAAAGTGCAATGAAGGCAAGCCCAAAGACGAAAATCAAGATTTATATGGAAAAATACTAAATTTGACTATTTGCCTCCCCTCCCTCTCTGCTTACTTCCCTCCCTCCCCTCTGAGTTGTGTTAGCTGAAGTTGGGTAGAAATTAATGCAGGTTGGATATTTCTTTAAGAGGATCAAAAAAGGAGGCAACTTAGAATAGTTGAATTCAAATGTCCTGAAAGAAAACAGAATTGGGGGAAACTCATAATTCTGCAGAGCTCTAGAAATCAATTTCCAATTTAAGTTGGCTATGAGAAGACTATTTTGAAGTTCGTTCATATTAGAATAAAGTCAAGATGTTTGGAGAACTGAATATTCTGTAAAAAGAGTATATAATGTCTTGGATACACACGATACTAAAGAGGCGCAAGTTCAAAGTACCAAGAATAGTGAATGGACAAACGACGGAGGTGGAAAGCCACTGCTGCATCCTCCTGTAAACTGGAATCTTGAAGGAGCAAGGCTGCACGGTGCCTTGCTTCCCTTGGTTCTGTCCTTCCTTCCCAGCTCTTGGTTGAGTGAGATAGGTTCATGGCAGACTTCTCCAGTTTCCTTTGAGAAAGGTACTTGGAGGGAGGCACCTCGGAAATCATTTGGTGATGTTTTGTGAAGAGAGAAAAGCTGCAGTTCCTTAGGTTTACTTTAAGCTTTATATCTTTTCTGGGCAAGAGCACAGGACTGGAAATGGTGTTCAGTTTTCAGAGAGGTAAGAGGGGACATTTAGGATAAATCAGCTGCATAGTATTGGTGAGTTTGAGATGCAGGACGGGCCAGATTTAGATTAATTTCTTCCAGTCTAGGCACGCTCTACTTTAAAGGAAAATACACTAGCACAAAATATTTGCTTGTTACTAGCTTGAAGACTAGAGGATGGGACTGGCAATTGAGTGCCTCTTTTGAGTGTTACAATATGATGTGTAAAACAGACCAGCCACTGTTTGGGCTGAAGTCTGCATTTGCTCAAGTGATCTAAATCTTCCACCTCTTCCACTTCTCTGTGCCCAGGTGAAGGGAAGTGGAAGCTAGTGTCCATTAGACTTGTTCCAGCGGGTGGTTATACAGTTGAAAGAACTGTGAAAGGGACTACCTGCCTATACAAGTTAGGAGAGTATCCTACAGTTTCAATAGCATGGAACTATAGAAATACAGTGAAAATGCAAGAGAAATAATAACTATCTGGTGCTTTTTCTGCAGAAGTTAGGCGGTAGTAAGCTTAAACTCAGGGGCATTTATCTGACTCATAAAACTTCGCATAGCATTGTAAACTGTCAGGTTTTTGTGTTCATGAGTGTCAAAATGTTTGCATTCTATTCTTATTTCACACTTCCACAATATAAAATCCAAAGAAATTCAACATTTTTTTAGTTGAACTGTTTTAATTTCATGACAATGGTAATCCCCAAGTTGTGAAGTTTTTCATTATTAAGGATTCAGAAAAATCCCAGGTGGCAGCACTGGCTCAGAGTTATCTGCAGAACAGTTGAAGAAACGTGGCCCAATGGTGACTTACTGCATTCGAAAAAAACCAAATATTCAAAACTTGAGTTTATTGTTACAGCAGTGTTCTGTGAAACGTAATTTAGGTTAATCTTTGTGTCTGGAACCATGATTAGAACAGCAATCTAGTTGTTCAATGTAAACATTTCATTCAGTGAGGGAAATATTTCTAGGAATAAACTTGCTGCACTGTGCAACATTGTACCTTGCATTATAATTTTTTTGGTTAATATGGCAGAATTCCTGTCATACCCAAACAATTTGGACTTTATAGTGTCTAATAGAGTTACAGAGAATACCAGTATCAGTATTTGATACTTTTTGTCATCTTTAAACTCAAAGCTTGTATTAATACATTGGGTTTTTGTCAGATGCATGTTTGTATATCCATTTCATTCTGTCTTCACTCATAGGTTCTGGTTCACCAAACAATTCTGATGATGATCAAAAAATGAATAATTTTATAGAAAAGGGTACAGTATTTTTTCTTTTCTATAGTCTTATTTATTATTCAGTTCATCCTTTGATACACTTAGATTGATCTTTTTTTATTAAAATATTATTTACAGTGAAGACCAAAAGCAGAAAGTTTTCCAAGATGGTAGCCAATGACATAGGTAGGCACTAGAAAAATTCTGCTCTGTTCCTAATCCAGTGCCTTGCTCTATGCAACACTAACCCAGCGGCAAAAAAAAAAAATAATATAAAATTCAAATTTCAATCCATTAAGTTATTAAATTTTCATTCTTTATGCTAATTGGTAATTCTGTGGGCTGCTTCTTTACTAAATACACTGAGCACAATTTTTAAAATCGAGGATATTGCTGGTTTAAATTCTCTGATTTCACAATTGCACTTCTGTATTTTCTGGATGGGTGAAAATCTAATCTGTACTAAGAGTTCAGTCTATGCAAGTCACAACATTATTCCACTACTTTTGCAAAGGTACACTCTCTTTGAGAACAAGTGGCTTATGTAAATTCTTTCTATGTATTGCATTCATAGTCATATGGTCAGATTTCCATATGACTATGGTAAAGATAGAGATAGTATCATGTTTTCATTTAATCATCTGGAAGCGGACTTGGTTATATATATGTGTGTGTGTGTATATATATGCACACACATATATATGTACACCCCGTTACTGTTCCAGAACTGTATTTACATTTCTGCATCCAACAGTGACACAATACCCTACCAGCTCCAGACTTGTGTCTTAACAATTTGGCAACAAAATTGCCTTGGAATGTGTTGTTTGCAGGTAGATTGAACCCTTTATGATTGAAATGGAAATTAACTCTGCTTCTGGCAACTGGATCATTAAATAAATGAAGGCGAGAGGCTGTATGATTTAATTCTAGGAAAAGGATCCTTCTTCCTTAACTGGGATATGGTTGTTTTCATTTCAGAATCACTGTGTTATTGGTTCATTTTTTGTTTGTTTAGCACACTAGTTTATCATTGTTGAAGGATTTCACTTTATCTCTTTAGTTAGATCAAAGGTTTAAACTACTTTATATAGTAAAATTGTTTGCTAAACTGTTTCATAGGTTGTATGGAACCATATCTTAAGGCTAGGGAGAAAGATTTCTTTTCTTGTAGTCTCCCTTTGGTTTTCTGTTTGGCAATTTAACTTTTATCCTGAATCATTTATCCCTTCCATTGCAATTCAGTAATTGAGACTAAAGTATAATTCAAAATTTGGTGAGATAAATATAAGTATGACAAAGTAATCTTTGGCATCTGAGGTACAGAATGAGGAAGAACAGGAATATGCCCTTTGCTCAGTACTATGTTGAGCCCTCCTTGCAGTCATGACAGAAATGTTAGGGAGGATGAGTTCTGAGGCAGTGGAAGCCTGAATGTAATTCCAGAAAGCAAATGGCTGTCGATAATATATTATATCAATTCATCTGTAATAATAATAAAAAAGTATCATTTACATGAGTATTGATTAATACGTTGTCCTACAGAAATTCAGGATAACTAGAACCTTATGTTCTAGTTCTTCTAATGAGAAAAACAACACTTAATCTTGTGCATGTTATTTCAATGCTTATTGAAGTAATGTTTCCCTTTTGTCCCAGAGCAGTCCCTTCTGAAATTAAGGTAGCCTGTCTTGTGCAACAAACATAGTATGTGTGAATGTGACTTCATTATTTTTTCACTTTTTTCAGAGCAATGTTAGAGTATTAATGAAACATCCCAATGACAGTTGTATAGAACTATTGACACCAGTTTCAGCTTGAAGGCTTTCAACCGAAAGTATTGTGAATGTTTTTCACAGCTAAAACCCCAAAATATTTATAAGTAATGCATTTGTCAGGGTGTAAGTTAAATACAGAGTTAATTGAGACAATAATGCATTTGATGTGTAATTCATAAGTGTCTCCTATTCAGCCCATACTGTGATTTGTGTAACTTGCATGGTTCGTTGGAAGTTTAAAGAAACCTCTTTCATCAGTGTTCTGTTAGTTTTGAGTGGTTTGCTGTGCACTGAATGGGTTTTTTTCACTGCCTTGTCTTCTACACCTTGTCTGGCATGTTTACTTTGCATGGCTCTTCCTGAATTTACATTTTAAGCTCTTCCACATAAGTAAAACTACTCTTATTCAGTGTTAATAGTTGCATGGTTTTGCATTTGATTGTTTTGTACTGAATTGCCAACTAAATGTTAATGAACAATGATTTCTGTAACTGTGTCATTCACTGTCATTAACTTCACAATGTTATATGAAACAAATTGTTTACCATCAACTGTGTTCACATGGATGACTTTGTATGTAGTATTGGTTATAGCTCTTTGCACTGGTACATAGCGCAGTCAGTTCAAGTTCTTTCCATTCTTTGTCAGTGTGAAATACAACCTGTCAAATGGATTGTGAAACAGAACAAGAATTACTTACATTGGTAATTCCAGTTGCTGTTAATCAGTCCTGTGTTTTTTGTCACATGGGAACAGTGAGTAAGGGAATACTGCTTGCAAAGTGCAAAGTAATTTTATTTCAGTGATAGGGCTGTAAGGTGGTAACATAATAAACATGCATTTAGAGTTCTGAAGCCATTGTCAATTTAATCACTATTGAAAATTATAGACACATCTTCATTTCTACACTTTTCTATCATTAGTGACAGCATCAGACAAGGAGTCTTGCTCTGTTAAAGGATCAAAAACCATCTAGGACTGCAAGAATAGCAGAAATCAAATAAAACGTAAATGCTTCATGTACCAACACTTCAGCTTTGCCATATATACTGTTAAGATCAGTTGGTATTCTGTGTTTTTTTTCCTAAATACTCAGTTCTGAATGGTACGTGCTAAGGAATGGATAGTAACTCAAGTTAAAGACCTATTGTGAATATGTTGCTTTTGGGTCACATTTTGCTTTTATTTCCATCAGAGGTGAACTTTGCAAAAGTTGCAGTTACCTTGGATATATGGAGGTACTTGGTTTAACCATTCCTAGAAATTATAGAAAATACTGGCAGTTATTCAGAGCAGCCATTTATCTTAGGAATGGCAAATACTTGAAACTGCAATGTGCTGTGAAGTAGTACAGAGAAGCGTACCAAACATCAGTGAACTTAGAAGAAGAAGATTTGGTAGAAAGTATTTAATTTCTAAGGCCATGTCATTTTTGTAGAAAGAAGTTGTGATCCAACTTAAGCAGAAGCAAAATCTTAAATTCATTACTCGTGCTCTGGTCAATTATTTGGCTTGAAAAGATATGTGATTAAATATATAGCTACTAATCAGGTCAGAAGCTAAGAGGTATTGTTAGCATCCATTTCTGGAAGAAGCTTTAGTAAAGGTGCGTGCAAAATACTGTAGACTCAAAGACCTTCATAACTCTTCCAGTAGGCTAATGTCAAATACTCTTCAGGAAAATTGGTTTTATTTATTTTCTGCAGCTTATAAATTTTTAAAAAAAGCAAACAATATTAGTAGGCAGATCTAAGCAGAGTAGCTCTAATTCTAAAATTCCATAGTTCCTGCTGTTACTATTGACATAAGGTTTCTCACACTTTTTACATTTTAAGTGTACACCTGGATTTTTCAAACAGTGCTAATGTCACTGACTATTAATGTTGTTTTCATGGAATCAAATTTTAAGATACTCATAATAAGTTCTCATTCGCCCTAATGCCAGAGTAAGACTATTTCTTGCAATGTGTTTTTAATACTTTGATCTAATTCTGAGTATATCAAGTATGTATTTTCTTGTGTTGTCTTGTAAAATAGTTTTATTATTCTTATATCAAATTTAGACATTTCAGCGTTGATACTCTATTTCTGTATTGTACCATCACTAGTACTTTATTCAGTTCTTTAAGCATCTTGAAATTGGTAATGTAAAACTTTTACATCTGTGTAGTCTTCAAACAGAATAATTTGAGAACTTTGTCGAAATTCTAAGCTGCTTAGCTATTTCTCATGAAATGTTACATAAAATAGGCTTTAGGTAAACTGTTCTCTTTTCTGTCAAAACACCAAGATGCTAGTCTCCTTTATAATCATTAGAATTTTTTTGAAGGGTTTGTACTGTTTTTTTAAATAAGGAATGGATGAGAAATCACTCTAGCTCAGGATAACCCACTGCAAATATTGATAACCCACTTCCTATTGATAGTTCAGCCATCAGATTTTCTTCATTGAGTTGGTGGGGCCTCCTATGCTGAAATGACTTATTAAGCCAAGGTAACCTTTCGTATTTTAACGTCTGCCTCCTCAAGTCTGTCCTATGAGAGATCTCCAAGAATCCTGAAGGTTGTTTTTGCCAGTTCTCTCATATACTTTTATATGATACTTCTTTAATTAGTTATGTTAGCAACAGAAAGAATGTGTGCATATCTTTATATAACTCTAGGCCGTCTAATTTAGAGGAGTCTTAAATCTAGGGCTAAACACAGACAAAATAGTCATTGCTGCCTTGAGCAGCAGCACACCAGGAGGAGCAAAACAGCCCCCCTGTCTGTCTCCTTGACTCACACCAACTGCAGAAGGGTGGTCTTGGTGGTGGCTGCTGCAGCCTTTACAACCAAGAGAGGTATTGAACTCTGATAATGACAGCTACTACTTGAGGCCAGCACACCAGCAGGAGCGGTCAACATCACCTTTGCCCTGTTGTACAAATGGAGTAAAAAACCTGACCCTGAGCATTCTGTCTGTAGATCTCCATCCTATCTTTCCCATTTCTCTCATTTGTATCTTTTGCATAGAAGTTGTCTAGCATGTTGCTGGTTTTCATCTAAGGCATGGCAAAACTGAATTTTCTAAAACTGTTGTAGACCATAAACCAGATATAAAAAACTCCTGCTTGTATTCATACTAAGTAATGTTAGTTAAAAACAGCTTACCTGGCAAAATATTCCTATTTTCTTACTGTATCTTTAGGCACTTTTTTCTTTAAACACAAGATGGCACTACTGCTATTTAAATAAGTTCTTGTTTATACTTCTATTTATACTTGAATTATTGAGGCATTTGACACGTGTATGTATTTTTTGCATAGCACATTAATTCATGATTTCTAGTTATGACATCCTTTTTAACAATTCATGTATCCTCATGTCCTGTTAATGAGTCAGTTCAGTGTTTGTAGAAAATGTCTGACAAATTTCTTTTACCTTATCAACCTAGTTCACACAACTGGCCTTTCACTAAGGAAATAAAGCTAAAACTGCAGATTGACTCTTAGACTCCAACACACTCACCTGTAGTAGTTATTACCTGCTATATTACCTGTTACTAGTTACCTTTTTTTGGTCAGTTTTCTCCTGGTTGCTAAAACTGTGTTAAACATTTGTGTTTGAAAAGCCAAAAGTGAATGCTCTGGTCTGCAAAGTGACTTGGTTAATTAATCTTTGCTGGTATTCACATACGGTAAAAGCTGTGAAAAGCTAAAAGTAATGCAAAATTATCTTTTGCGTGCATAACTGAGCTTTTGTTCAGCATCTCAGCTTTTGTAGTTTACATGTCTAACACAGAAAGCAAGTCTTACCCTGAAGATTGCCCATTTTGTAATTCACAGTTCCAGATTAGGTTTCATGATCTCTTTTCAAGTTGATGTAAATTCAAGCTAACAGCAAAAAGATGGGCTCCTGGTCACTAGTGCTGTTTTGTACCATGGTTTTCTGTTTGTATAGCTGAGCTCTGACCTGAAACAGGAGTTATCTTGTTGAAAACAACCCTTGGCAGAAACTTTATGTAGATGAATTTTGGCCTTGCCATTAAGCTAGGCAGGTACCAGTGCCAGTGCAAGGATGAGGGTAGAAAACATGTAGTCAGACTGCCCTTTTCAATTTCAGCTTGCACTAAAATTGAAGTGACTGGCATTTCTGTCTGAAAGTAAGTAATTTCAGTTTAATTTGAATAGGACATACTTTGTAACATTGACATGAAGGAAATTAAAGATTATTTCTGGAATCTTATTCTCAATTTTTTATAATGTATGACAGGAATAAAACTGTTCAAGTATTCAGATAACTAGCATTTGCAATATTGATGAGCATAATTAATGATACAGTGAAGTATCTCACTTTTTGAAGGAGTGGAAGTAACTTTAAATCACATGCTGTTCTTCACGATATGTAGAAAACGGAATGATTTCTGTTAAAATGGGAACTAGAATGAGTTAATTCCATTTTTAACTGAGAGAAGCAGCAAGATTCAGGCTGCTTCATGACTGGTATCCATTACTATGTGCTTCTAGATTTAGGAGGCTATTCTCAACTTCTTCTTTAGGTAGAGTAGTATTACCCTTAAAAGATAGTGAAAAATTAAATAAAAAAACCTCAGCATTTGGCTGGGAAATAATTTCAGAATCTAGCCCAGGTCTAGTAGTTAAGATACATCAAAATTATTCCTTCTCCAGTAATTGCTGGAAGAATGATGGAAGGGGGATGTATGGCTACTAGTGACTTTCATTACAGCAGCATTTTTTAGTATTGTACTGCATTTTGAAGGGATCTCAAGATTTCTATTTCTATAAAAAGAATGTTCCGGGTCAGGGAGGAGTTCAAGTGCTATTTTGTACTTCAGCAATACTATCAAAATGATGCTATCTTTTGTCTGACAGTGGTGCAAGTGTGTGTGTGCCGCTGATTTTATAATTGCTCTGTAATGTCTTCATTCTTCTAAGATTGTGGATTGCATCTCAGATTACTGGCTTTTTACACATGCAAATTAATGTTGTAGCATAATTAAAGATCATCTTTATTATACATATCTCAGGTTTGAGCAAGAACTAGGGCAGAAGAAGAGGGGATGGGTTGTTAACATTACGTAAACTTCAGTGCACATTCTTGCAATAGCCCGAAGTCTGTATTCTGTCCTCTCACTTGAGAAGATAAAACTTGAGGCTGAGCCAAAGCAAAATCCATCCAATTCCTCAAGTTCTACGTGAAGCCCAAGGAGAAATGAAGCTTGGCAAAAGTCATAAAATGCTGTATTTGGGGATTTTTGGTATCTTCCATGTTGTACTTTGAACCCATCCCCTTGTAGAAGTGAGGATCAGCTTTACAAGAAAATCTGTGAAGTACTGCAATTAATGTAATAAACAATGATATATTACATACTGGGAAAGAAAAAAATAAAGGCCAGCAGAATCATGTTTATTCTTTTTTAAAAAAAGATATACTTCACTTTTCAGCAAAGATGTCCAGGAAGCTAAGTTTGCCAACTGAGTTAAAGCCTGATTTAGGTAAGTTTACATAGTTGATTTTATTTTTACTAAGACTGTTTTACACAATGAGAATATATTAGAGTCCTAAATTACATAAACTATCATGACTTCATTGCATTTATGTGAAGTGTAGAACTAAAATTTTAATCCCACTCTTCTGGGGGGCTCTTAGGCACAAGGTATTGCTGTCATCGTAAGGTAAGCCTGCAATTGTTACAGATGGCTTATCACACTTTTGTCATAATCTTTAGGCATCTGTCACTCACTTTATCAGTAGTGCTGTGACACCAAAAGCGTGAATAATCAGGTAATGTAAGGAAAATGGCTGCCTGTGTAGAACCATCTGATAAGTTTTAAATTGAAAAATGAGGTATCTTAAGAATAACAGGATATGAAGTCCACTCAAAAAACAGTTGGACATAGTTTTACAAATGTTAATTGTCTTGTGACCACTCTCTCTAAATTAAAATAATATACATCTGTTTGGATGGATGACCAGTCTGAGAATTTCATAATTTTTTTTGAAAAAGCACAGTAACTTTTTTTATTAAAAGCAATTCAGTTGTGAAGCCTGTAGTGCTCACTCAAACAGCATGCAAATGAATAGATTTAATACTCTTTTTAGTACTTTGCCAGCCTGTAGATCGGGTCCAGCTTCCCTGTCTTGTGCCCTAAAAATGATGGGGGACAGCCATAGACCTACAGCAATAGATGCAGCCTGAATGCAAAAGCTGCCTTCTGCCTTCCCACAGCTCGTTCCCCTCCTGCAGCAGAATTCTTAACACAACCCCAGCAGAAGACAGACAGGATCGGATTGGCAGCTGCAGAACTGTATTATTTGACAGCTGCTGCTATCAGCAAGGAAAGAGTCCATGGCACAGGGATATCCTGAAGCTGAGCTGGACCACCCTGATTTGCAATTACAGCTTGCTCCACTCAAATGTGAAGTTGGAAGGAACCCTCAGACATTCTTTAATCCATTGTTATGGCAAGGATCCAGATGTCCAACAGTTTAACTTCTCATCTATTCATGAGCCTCCAATAAATAAGTTTTTAGAAAAATCCCAGACAGATAGTTCAATGTTTCAGTCAGTTATATAAATTCCCTGTTATTTAATCAGTCTTTCTTGCATCCATATTAACTTTTTCATTGTTCTTTCCACAATGAACAGGGATAACAAGTGCTCCCTATCTTTTTGTCAGCCATCTCTTACGCTGTTGAAAAGTCATCGTATCTCTAATCTTTCTTTTTGCAGATTATTTTTTTTACAGTATTCAGTTCCTTCTTTTTTAGGTTATCTTGTCTAAATCTAGGATGGTTTCTGTTAATCTTCTGTGTACTTAGAATTTTTCATCATCTTTCTAAAACTCTTGTGCCCAGAACTAGAGAGATTAAACTGTGGCTGTGTTGGCATGAAAGAGCAGAAAAAAAATTGTCTTTTCAGTCAGTTGCTGTTCTTCCTTACTACGTTTACTAATGGTTTAGGGATGATTTCAGTTCAGGGTGAATTTTATCATATTTTGCAAACTGGAACACATTTGTACTTAAACACTATCAGATTCATTCTAACTTTACTGTTTTACTCCCAGTTCTTCAATAGCAGTAAGTAATTAAATTTTTTTTTTCTAATGAAGACTGGAGAAAAGAGAATGCTGAAATCCTTTCTGCATTTTCCCATCCTGAATGAGTTTCAGCATTTTCTACATTGCTTTAATATTTGCTGTTCTTTCTACTGAAATAATGGAGACTTTTTTTCAACTCACTTCTGGTATACTCATGAAATAGTTTGTACCTTCTGAATTGTAATAGTCTTTGACTGGTTTTGCTTGACTTTGCACATGTGTGGATATCTGCACTTGGATGCCTCATTTTTTCCTGTGTAAAATTCTTCTAGGTTTTCAGGTTTCCTTAGGCAATTATAATCTTTTCTTAAATTTTACTTGTATCTTTTCTTCTAGCAGGATAGCTTTTGCATTGTCCAAAGACTGTGAGGTTGCTTGTATTTATTTATTTATTTATTTTTATGCTTATGTGGTCATATCTACTGGCTCTAGGAGATGACTGAAATGCCTTTCTCCCAAGTTTATTATCCTTACCGTTTTCTGTCCTTTCTTTCCATGGCTTCTGAAACCTAATCTTTTGTGATCTCGTTCTTTCAAATTGCTTTTCTCTTTAGATCTTTTACCTACCCTCTTTTCTCCCTAAATAGCCAAAACAGAACCACATACTTTAGATTTTCTATTTTAGAAAGTGGAAGATCTCGAACATACTAGTCTGCATTATACCATTACTTTTCAATGTTGTAATCAGATGATGCAGGTGCCATTGTCACTAGGTCCTACCCTTTGGTTGAGTTGCTCAAAAGAGCCTCAACTTTCCATCCTTCTGATGAAGTGATGTGTAGTGGGTGATCACACTGTTGTCTCTCCCTATTCATCTGAAACTAATTTGTAAACAAACCATAGATTCTTCCCTGACTCCAGGATAAATAATATGCACTAAAGAAGTTAAACATTTTACCCTTAGTTTTCTCTTCTGAATGAGTTGTCTCCTCTCCATGATGTATTGTCTGGCAAGTTAATTTTTATGGGGTTTTTTCCTGTCCATTCCAATGCTTCTGAGATTTGCACACGTGCTTTTCAGATACTCAGCCAGATACAACTTAACAAATGCACATTTAATTGTATGCCTATTGCAGTTAAAGTATTAATATATTAAGACTGATTAATCCACGTTAGAGTTTAAAAAAAAGCATTAAGTTAATAAATATTCAACCCTGAAGAAACAAGGATATTAAGAGGTTGTGGTCATTAGAATTATAAAACAAATGATTGTTCTTATTGTTTCACTCTGGATTTGATTTTTTTTAAATGTGGAAACTTAGAATGTCAGCATCTGAGTGGTTGACCTAGTAGCTTCTTTCTATAATCCATGTTTTACATTTGGCTTAGAAAAGTTATTGTCTTGCTGAATTTTAGCTATTGTTGGAACGAAAGAAGTATCTCCTGAGAAGATTCGCTGTGTTGAGTACATGTCTGTATTTAGACAGTTGAGAGCTAGTTTTTATACTTTTCAAATGCATGTTAGATGTCGTTCTTAGAAAGTTTTGCAGGAAGTTAATGAAGTTAGCACAGTGATGCTTCCAGAAAGTATGTGGTTAAGTGTTACTCTTAGGCTCTTAATTCTGCTTTAAAGATGCCAATTGCATCTCTACCCTACCCAAAGATCCAAGACAGTAACTTTAAAAAAATGAAGCCATGGTATACATTGCATCAAAGTTTTACTAGTAAGGGTTGTCTTGTACTAAAATTTTGGCATGAGGAGTTAAAGCAAATGATTAATTTGTGAATGTGCAGAAATCAAGACATGCTGCGGTGTTAAGTATCACCACATGTACAAACAGCACACAGCTAGAATGGAGCAGCATGGTTACTGTTTTTTGTTAATGTTAGGATTTATCCTCTCTTGGGAGAACCTTATTTTCTAAGCAATGAGTAAGACACCCTGAAAAGCTTTAGTGCTGTTTCTGGCACTACACTACAGTATTCAACATGGAAGTCTTCAGCTTTGCATACCAGTGCCAGGTAGCATTTGATGTTTCTCTTACTAAAAGTTTGGGTGTGTAGATAGCCTGCTAGACCTCCTCCATACAGTTTCCTGAAGTGGGACAATATTTTTGTGAGTCATTACAGGTTACATTATCTTGCTGTCTGGATGTCACTGCAGTTCTTACAGTAAAATAGCTGCATCTTCAGAAGATGATCAAACAGTGTTCTGTGGAAGCCAGTATTGTTTAATCTCAGCAATCAACTAGTGGGCAAAGAGGTTTATAATTCACTTTTTTTAAAGGAGGAGTCCAGTTTGACTCTTCTCTGTCCCAAGACAGAAATATGCATAGCAATTGCTCATGACAATTATTTAATGGCAAGCTCTGCAAAAAATGATTGGGTGCTTTGTTCAGGATGTGGTATTGTAAACTGGGCCCAGAGGAAATATGGCTAAGGAAGAATACAGGAGCAATACTCAATAGAGTGGTAGTTAGTATATACTTAAAGCTAAAGAACAAAAAAGAAAATCTGAATTCTCTTAATCCCTGCGTTTTGCCATTCTTTTTAATTAATACTGATTTATTTTCAGATGTCAAAGACAACTCTTTCAGTCGTTCCCGGAGTTCTAGTGTAACTAGCATTGATAAAGAAACACGTGAGGCAATTTCGGCTCTTCATTTTTGTGAGACTTTCACAAGAAAGGCTGATACATCACTTTCCCCATGCCTGTGGGTTGGGACCACACTGGGTACAGTGCTTGTCATTGTACTGAACTTACCCCCAGGAGGAGAGCAAAGACTTCTTCAGCCAGTTATTGTTTCTCCCAGTGGTATGTACAAAGCAGACGGGCTAAAGTATACTTTGATAAAATATTGTTGTCTTCATGTTTTTTAAAGAAATTTTGTCAGCTGTGGATTAATCAAAAAATAATATAGACTCCATTGATCTAGCTACTAAGGTTAACAGTCTAGATTGGTTACTTCATTACTGGATTTTTAAAGTTGCAAAATGGAAAATATGATCTCATATAATACAAAAATTCCACTTTGATGTACACTTGCTGAGAAAAGCATGTTTGCTAACCTTAATATAGTACCTGGCAATTATTAAAGAGAAATAGCAGGAAAGATTAGTATTTCAAATGCTCAATTTATTTTTTTATTGGTTTTATTCATGAGATAGTAAACTGTTTCCTGTGTGATGAATAGGGAATACAAATTAAGGGTTGTATATTGAATAACTAGCTTTAAATATTAGTGATAAATTTTTCCTTTGGATTGCTGTGAGAGGTCTTTTATCTTGTTTTTCTGATACACACCAACTGATTTTATTGTAATTATGTATTAATGGTTTGTTGAATATGCTGTTAGACATAGATTTAGCTTTCCTGCTACCACTGTCTCATGCAGAACATGCTGCTCTGCTCCACTTTGCTCACACAGATGGTATCAGGAAATGCAAATTGTGATTTTATTTGATTGAAATAGTGATTTAAAATAGTGTGACCTCTAGACCATATACGTGATTTTTGCTTATTGAGTATGGTATTGGCAGCAAGATTCAGTTTTTCATAACATCTGATCGTAAAGGCAAGGCTGCAGACTAGACAGTATGTATAATCACTAGTTCTGCAGCATAATCTTTAAAAGATACTGCCTTTTTTTGTGTACTTAGCAAATGTTTGTGTTTTTACACTACGTGTGAATAAATAGAAGTACAATAAGAGACGTATCAGCTTAAGATCTGGCCTACAGAGACAGTGATTTAAACAGTGGGGAGGAAAAACTTCCTCTTTCATTTTATGCTAGAGAAGTGATTTCAAGCTTAAAATGCAGGGGGAAAGAAATCCACATGTTCCTTGTTTCTGACCCTGTCTATATTGAAGAAAACGGAGGTGCTCTCCTTTGACTAATAGCGTCTATTGTTGATATTAAGCACACTGTGTACTCCTCAGGAGAGAATAAAATCAGTTGCATTTGTGACACTGAACGTGAATCCAAATGTGCATTCCAGCTTGGTTCTCTTAATAAAGGTATACATTTCTGTTGATGAAATGATTCTGTTGATTCTCTTAATGAAAGAGTATGCATACACTTAACCCTTGAAAACTGGTTTAACATCTTGTTGAATACCTGTGTGCTTTTGCATGTGCTTCGTTGCTTTTAGATAAATGTCCAAAGGCTTTGGTACCTCTGTTTTGCTACAGAAGCAAGCCAAAGTTCTTTTTTTCTTTTCATTGTGCTAGCTTCTTAGAGGAGTGTTTTATAGCTTGAAAGACAATTTAGGAGAACCATTTTAGGAATGGGCTCAACTTCTTTTTTCCTAGGAACCATCCTGAGGCTGAAAGGGGCAATCTTGAGAATGGCTTTTCTGGATACCACAGGATCTTTGATCCCACCAGCACATGAACCCTGGAGAGAACACAATGTCCCTGAAGATAAAGATGAAAAAGATAAATCAAAAAAGCGACGACCTGTCTCAGTATCCCCTTCTTCCTCTCAGGAAATCAGTGAAAACCAATATGCAGTGATATGTTCGGAAAAGCAAGCAAAAGTTATCTCACTGCCATCCCAGAACTGTATTTATAAGCAAAACATAACAGAGACTTCTTTTGTTCTTCGTGGAGACATAGTGTCGTTGAGTAACAGTGTCTGCCTTGCATGTTTCTGTGCCAATGGACATATTATGACTTTTAGGTAAGGCGTGTTTGATATAACTTAAATTTTAAAAGAAAAAAGTCTTCTGCTAGATAAGTGTCCTTTTCCATAAGAATATAAATCTACATTCGCTCAGTGCTGATGAAATTCTAACACTTGGGCCTGGGTAATTTTGTTTATGCATTCTTATTGGTTATGCCTTTACCACATTAAAATTTACCAGTTTAGTTGAAGCTACCCTGATTCAAGAAATAGTTCCAAATGTGTGATACAGGTTGGTGAGTTGATGAAGTTTCTCAAAGGTGAATTTATTCCCCGATGGAGAAAACTCCCTTGAGTCAGACCTTCAGCTGGTACCTGACCACAACTCTGCATATTTTTGTGCAGCTGTTTGCATCACACTCATGCCTCATTACTGTTTTGTTGTGTAGTTTACTCATATCTTAAAGGCCTTAAATGCAGGCTCTAAAGGCATCGTTAATTGCTAGCAGTTGTAGTATAGAAATAAGTCACCTAAAGTGTAAAAAAAAAAAAGTATAAAAAGCATGTGTAACAATATTTTTTTAATGTATTTGCATGTCACCTGTGTGATTTTAATTTGTCCTTTTTTTTAATATTTCCAAATGCTGTTTTATTGGGGACAGTAGTGTATATACCTATACTCTTGCACCTACATTTTAGTCGTGGCTAATAATAAGGTGAATGTGAAACATGGCTTTATAAAATTGTCAGTAGAATTCCTACAAGATTATTTTTAAGATCGTGAAAACAAGCTCTCAACTTGAGAAAACCTAAAAAGACACTTCTTCAGGAAGTTGTTAGGAATAAAACTAAAGCTGACACATAATAAAATTAAAAAATAAGTTTTGATTGTCTGTTAACTCCATTGATGTATCCTGACGTATATTCTAAACATCTCTACAAAGTGCTGCTCACCTTGCAGGGTAAGCACAGATTTTTCCCCAATTAAAATGGAACTTAATAATGTTCAGGTACTATATATTGAAACAAACCCAGTTTTCCTCAGGATTAATTGTTTTCTAATGAACTTTGCATAAAGGTAGGTGCTAAATTATAAACATTGAGTTGTTACATTGTGTGTGGAAGTTGAACTCCCAAGGATTAACTCCCATTTTAGAAGCATGTATTGTTGCTGGGGAGTGGACTTCATGTGCTGATGTGTGAAGTTGTCAGAGCATTGTATCACACCCAGAATGCCCAATGCTTGTCTACTGATATATATTTAGACAGGAGTCTGCAATTCTGTTACAGATTTGTTTGATACTGTGAAAATGCTATCATAGATGTCATGCTTGTCCTATCTGATCTAATGGGTTTGTGTTTTGTGTTGAAGCTGTAACGATGTTTGATGCTTCTATCAGCCTGAAGCAAAGCACTTCCCTATTCCTAAATCACTTCTAAGAATATTCTTATTTTAGATATGTGCACAGCAGAAGTATCGTTTCCTGGGTGACGGGCTTACAAGAGAATATTGCTTGTTATTTCTTACCTGTAGAAATTGCCTCCAAAGTCACGTTACCAGATCTTCCTTTCGTTTGTTGTAGGTAGAGTCTCCTGCTAAGAGACAATCCCCAAGCTGTAAAATGCAGGCTTAACATTTAGAAATTTCAGTACAAATGAAAAATAGTAATCAAACACTTACTGTTGTGGTTTACTACCTCTTTCTTTTTCATTGGTTTTGGCTTCACTTCACCCCTTTACTACTTTCTTAGTTTTTAAAAATAATTATCTTATGCAGATGGTATCTGCAGCAGAAGCAGATTAATGTATTGTGCATTTACAGTTAACATCTTGTGTAAATTATGTTTTTATGGAAATCTCACAGGGAAAATTTTGGGACAGCAGTTTGTTTTGGGTTCTATTTATCAAGCTATCAGGTGTTCGTTCACTTCTCATATTTATTATTACTTTGAGGGAGAGGAATGCTTGGTAGCAATAGTTATAGCCTGTGTGTGCTGCATCTGTTCTTCAGTAGCTTGATGCAGTAAGTACTGCAGTTACATGTGCAGAATCAGAAAATACAAGGTAAGTGAACTTTGCTCCAAGAGGACTTCCTCTTAAATATGCAGTCAGACAAAAAAAAGCTGGATATAATTGATAAGATTGTTTGAGGCTACTGTTTGGAAACACACCTCTGTGTATTTCTAAGTAGTCTTGAGAGACCTTTTAGTCTTTTATTTTTAGTCAAGGAGAAATTCTTCACCTGAGAGAAGAGGCAGAATGTTTAATTGTAAACTTTTGGTAGATACTTATCAAAATCCGTCGTTACTAATTACTGAATAATGCTTTAAGTGAAACTGATTTACGTGCTCAGAGTATCATTTAAATGATGCTTTCAAATGCATCTGTGGTGCAGATGTTTAAATTTCACTTTTGAGGTGCTACCTTGAAAAGTCTTGTATTTATGTTTTGAGATTTTCTAATTGCATTAAATGATACCCTGTTTGTGGTACTTATGCAGATGAAGAGAGAAATGATGTATTGCAGTTTACAAATGAGCCATTTGATCAATAGTAAACAATCCTGCTATATTTTATTTTTTTAATAATTTTTGTAATAATTTATTTATTTTTTTAAGTTTGCCAAGCTTAAGGCCACTGTTGGATGTATATTACCTGCCACTCACCAATATGCGGATAGCCAGAACGTTCTGCTTCACTAACAACGGACAAGCACTCTACCTTGTCTCACCAACTGAAATACAGAGGCTAACCTACAGTCAAGAAACATGTGAGAATCTTCAGGTAATGAATTAAAAAAGTATTTCTCTTTTCTAAGATATACTTGGAGATTCTTCTTTCTGGATTTATGATGCTTATAGTAAAGAAGCTTGTCATAAAGCTGAGCACTTCATCTTTTGTATCTCGATTTATTTGGGGGGGGAAGGTTCTCACTATAGAGTCTTAATTCAGGATGCATCACTTCTCAACTCTGAAATTTTGTTGGTTTATCTATCCTCTTGTATTTGAAACAGTTGCTCGCTTGATTTCCTTTTTGATGGATAAGAAATTTCCTTGTTTAACATGTGCAGTTAACTCGCTTGTTCAACTGGTGCTGGTGGAGGTGCATGCTGACATAAGTGGGGAATGCTAGCTCAGGCTGCTTGAAAGAAGCTATTATGTTTCATGTCTGTTAATAGCTTGGAAAGATTCTCAGTCATGCTTCAGCTTGGAAGTTGTGTAGAGTACTGAAATAGCAGAGATGCCCACTGTAAGCTCTACTTTGGTACCACGCATGGATATGAGTATTTGTAGACATAGTTTCGACAGAACAAAATCAGAAGTGTTGCTCAAGTTGTTGAGGGGCAAATACAGCTTTGTTTGAACCCATTTCTTTGCTACTGACTTCCATGAGCTATAAGCTTACAACTATCAGAACAGATGGTTTGTACAGATTTCTTAATGTATCTTTATTTTAAGTCACCTTGCAAAGACAGATGTCTGTTAAAGCATATTCATTTTGAAATTCAAATCCACAAAATAAATCCCTAAAGTGAAAGAATGTTCTATTAATTTGTGTGTGAAATAACATATGCCTTTTCTCTTCTTCACTGCAAAGGAAATGCTGGGTGAGCTCTTCACTCCTGTAGAAACACCAGAAGCACCAAACAGGGGGTTCTTTAAAGGCCTGTTTGGAGGTGGGGCCCAGTCACTTGACAGAGAAGAACTCTGTAAGTTTTTAGCAGTCATTATTTTTCTGCTATTTCTACCCAAGGAAGCCAGTGATCCTTGAGAAATGTTACCTATGTTCATAGAACATTACACTTGCAAAGAGAAAAGTAAAAAAGGGTATGACAAATACTTTTTCATAGCTTTTATGCGTTGTACACTTTACCAAGACGACCAGAAAAGCTTGGTACTGTTTTCTCACAGACTCCTTTACCTCATTTATTCAGGAGTAGATTATAAAACAAGAAATGGGACAACTGATCTTGTTTTTATTCATCTTTATGAAGTGTATAGTGCTGACCGTGATTTTCTTAAGCTGTTGAACTGAAAAGAGCTGATTCTGGAGAACACTGTTCTAGACAGTGAGAAAATTAAAACTCCATTCTACTTCAGTTCATTTGCTGGATTCCTTTTCCTCATTCAACTTGTGCAGAGACACAAAAAGAATGAGGGCAAGGATAGAATTGTATGATAGTTCAATCCAGTCCTCTCTTCATAGGACAATAAAATTCAGATTTGGCAAAGCTTTTATTACTTGTTCATTTTCTCATATTTATTTTTTTTATAACAGCTTTATTTTTTTACTGTGGTGGCATGTAGCATTTTAATATGTTTAAGGAAAATAACTTCCACTTATTTGAATATTTCCTAGATGAAACACCATATTACACCAGTTTATTTGTAAGAAAAATATGAAACATAGCTGTTAAGACAGATGAGGCTCCCTAGCAATCCCTTCTTTTTTATTGGTTCTTTTTATCTATCCGATAAAAATTAACTTCATCTTTACTACTTGTGCCTGTACATTTTGAACAAATATCAAATATTTAGAGGTCACTTTCTGCATTAAAAATTCTATTTGTATTTATATAGGTGTAATACTTTGAAAGGTTGGTCAGGTATTATATTACAGAAATTTGTGCGCACAGATTATGTTTAATAAGTATGACTGGGACAGGGAAAACCTAGCATTTCATGGCAACAGAAGAGCACTCTTTAACCTTAGGTGCTATCTCTTTACATCATTTCAAGTTTTCACAATCAAGTTTGGCTAAATATCTTTTAGAAGGAAAATAGTATTGAATGGGAGAAAAAAGCCTAATAAATTGTAGCCTGAAAGTCAGTTCAATCACAATTCAAAAGATATCTGAAAATGTCTTTAAAATAGTCATATTTAATATGAGGGTCACAGCAGAATCTGTAATAGGTTAAATTATTTCTCCTTTTAATTCTTGGGAATTCACAGAAAGATGTTTATAGTGTTAGTTGAAATCTAAGTTGTTCTTCCTAGAAATGTAAAATCAAATTAGGAAATCTTGAAATATCACACCACAACTTAAGTTAATATTCTTCCTAGAGGTGAAAAACACCTATGTAAACCATAATTTAATTGTTAAAAAGAAGTTAAAGATTATGTGGTTTGACTTCACCATCCAAAAATGTTTTAGTCTTCACTCAGATCTGTGGAGTATACAATTCAGCATGAGCTTGGAATGTCCATTAAGTGTCTAGACTGAACTAGGTGGCTGGTGTCCCATTATGAGCAAAGGAGATGTACTCAGTGTGGTCACTGGTGTCTAGAGAGCTGTTCAGCTGACCATTTGTGGGTGTTTAATTTAGGACAAGCTGGTGTTTTCTTACAACTGTACTTACTTTTCATTATTTACATTGCGCTTTTTTTAACAAGTTTTTTATAATTTGGGAGCATAGACACCTAATATTCCGGTGTCTGCATCTCAAACTGAACTTCCATCAAAGGAAACTTCTGCTGGTGGAGTCACACTGGCTGGCTATACCAGCAAAGCACTTCTGGAACTGACCATAGCTTGTATTTTTTAAATTTTTTTGTTTTGTCTGCTGAACTCCCAACACCTTCCCTGTGAAGTAGCCGTATTGTTAAAAACCACTTCACCATCACAATTCTGTTGATAACTGTGATGCTAGCAGTGTTGAGAGAGTTCTTAATTTCACACTTGAGCTGTGAAAAAGTTTTATAATTTTATAACCTGCCTGGAAACTTGGAAATACGTTTGAAAATCTCAAATTTATGAAATTGAGTAGAAGTAACATCGAGTAACATTAAGTAGTGAGTCTTGCTCACAATCATGCCTATGATTAAGGTGTTCAGTGTCCATGCAAGGGAGTGACACCTCTTTATAAACTAGTTACATTGGTATTTATGTAAAGATGATAGAAAACCTTACTATTCCATTTTTTTTGCCTTGTAAATGCCTCCAGTTGGAGAATCAGCATCTGGGAAGGCATCAAGGAGTCTTGCCCAGCATATTCCAGGGCCTGGGGGTATTGAAGGTGTCAAAGGAGCAGCATCTGGTGTAGTTGGTGAACTAGCACGAGCCCGGTTGGCACTAGATGAAAGAGGACAAAAACTAGGAGAGCTGGAAGAAAAAACTGCAGCTATGCTTTATAGTGCTGATTCTTTCTCTAAACACGCTCATGAGGTGAGTCTATTACATGTTAAACTGAGCATTAAACTGATTTCCTGTCAAAAAAATCTAAGTTTTGCAAGTAACTGACTTTGGCAAAGGCACTTTAGAGCTATCTAAAGGGAATGCAATATCATTAGTAAAGGATACTTATCTATCAGTCATTGCTCCTAATAATTAAGTATTAATGTAAACAGCTTTGGCCTGTGGCACCCTGGTCTAGAGCATACAGTCTGCCTCAGTTCCTGTTACTTAAAGAACTTGTCACTGAATTAGCCAAGAGTAATGCTCTGTATGACATTCCTCTGGTTCTTAAGATCCAGTTTTTGTATGCAAACCCCATGAGTCAGAGTTAGTTTTTTTCCCTCGGTAACTGCATAGGATGGCCATTCTCTTTCACGTTCATGCAGATCTCTTTCCACCCCCTAAGCTCCTGTGCAACCTTCCCATTCTCCCAAAAATGTCTTTTTCTGTCTGAGGCCAGATCATCAGCAGTGATGCTACCATTAGAAAATTCATCTTGCTAAACCGTCACCGTTCAGCAATGTTGTTAAGGTTTTGAGAAGCCTTACTGAAGTCCTCCTTTCTCATGCTGCTTTGTAAGCATGTAATTCATTTGTATCGTTGTACTTTTGGATACGTTATAGAAACATTAATTAGAAATTGTTTTTTGTATTTTTTAGATGATGTTGAAGTACAAAGACAAGAAGTGGTATCAATTCTGATGACGCTCATTGATTACATCTGTTTAATTTTGTCCTGATGAAAAAATCTTGGTTTTTCATTAATTTTGGCAGGACCATTTAAATATAAAGGAGTATTCACCATTGGATACTGTCGTTTCCTAGCACAAATCACACACTGTTTTACCTCAGTTGTGGCTTTAACTGAGGAGCTTTATATTTAGAAGAAACACACACGAAGAAAACCAAACTTGAGTGTTTCTTAGCTGTTGGTTAGCTGAGAGTTGGAACAGAGAAGGTAACTAGAACATGTGAAAAACGGTAAAGGGAAAAAAACGTAGTGTGAGATGGGCAGGGGCAATGCAGGGTCAATCCTGTGTTAATACTTCATATGCCAAAAGTTTTTGTGCTATTGTAATTGCTGCCAGTGTTATACCCTCCTGTGAGGAGAGGCAATAAATCAGGGGTCCAAGAGCTGGAATAAAGTTGTTTTGTCTTGCTGGACAGTAGTTGACTTACACTTAGCCTCTCTAGGACTCGCTATATTTACCATTATTGATGAAGAAGACTGGAAGTTTGCTGTCACTTCTTTCATTGGGAAAGCTGGAAGTTTGGAATATTTCTTCTTGAAAATTGTATACATAGTTGACCTGTGCATAGTCTTTTCTTGGACCCCTGATCTAGTATTCTTGTATTCACATCATATTCTGTGAAGTGCAAAACAAGAGAATACACAATTTTTGCATTAAAATTCAAGTGAATAATATGACTGGAATGTGTCATACTGGGAGTTTTCATTTGTGTTATGGCTGTGCAGTGTGAAATGTGGTAACATCTTCATTGTGCTAAGAATACTTCAACTTCAGCTCAGTTAAATATTATTTTTTGCCAAAAATAGTTACTAGTTCAGTTCATACAACATTTAGACTTGGCTGTGGGTTCCATTCATGCTGTGAATTTTTATAAATGTTTAACAGAATGTATCTTTACAGCCATTAATAAAAATAGCTGAGATTAGTTTTGCTCAAAACTTAAGTTCTAGATGCCCCTTTACTATGAAATCAGATAATCTTGGACTCAGGTTTTCAAACAGTTTTACACTTCATGGAGGTGCTGATGCATGAATAATGGCAATCATCTAATATTTAATATTTGTCAGTATATTGTTTAGCAAATCTTGAAATCCTGCTAGTAGAGCTATTTTACAAGTACTTATCTCACCCCACCCACCTGAACTGAAGGCAGTTGGCCTAAAGTTTGGATCTAGTCTCTAAAGACGGGGTTTCAATGTGGGCAGTGGTAGGCATTCACTAAAATGTCAGGAGCTGGTGAAATAACGTTCAGTTTGGGTGAGGTCGATAATATCGCTAACTTGTCAATGGCTGCTGCACTAAGCAGTGCAGTGGGAATGACCAGAGCTTTTTTTAAAATAGAGGATTCCTTAAAATAAAAGTTCGCATTTCAAAAATTCATTTAGACTTTTTTTTTCCTCAAAGCCAAAATAGTTACTGACTGGTTTTATTTTTATCAAAGGGAGTACTTAGAAGCTGATAGGTCTACACTGTCTGAAACTAATCATTTTGGTTTTCTTCTCCAAACATTACATTGTGTGGGGTTTTTTAACACACGTTCTGAATGTTGCCAAAGAAAAACCTCAGTTTTGTTTGTATTGTAAAATGATGTTGTAAGTACATAGATAAGGCAACCTTACAAAACACTTAAAGGATGCAAAATATTGAAGTAGCTGATGGTTCTTTATTCATTTTTCAAATGAATGGCAAATATGTTTGGGCTTTGTAGCACATACTGATAAATTTTCTGGTTTTATATATAGTAACATTTAATTAGACAAGTGAATTCTGTTGCCAGTGTGAGGGCATGCCATATTATGCCTACTGCTCAAAGAACTTAACAAATGAGAACATGACAGTTTGAACAGGTAGCATTATGATTTCTTGATGGCTCTGTCCCATATTTACTGAGGCCGTGTTAACTCCAGTTACTTAACTCAGCTTGTCACTCAATTTGCCTCTGCATGTTAATTTCTTTTTTTTAGTGTCTAATTAATGTGTATTTAAACTAATACCACACTTTGTTAAAAATCCAGTTAGAAAAAAACCTAGATAAACTACTATCCATACCATTTCAAAAAATAAAACACCCTAGCTGACACTTGTCCCTTCCTTATCTCACATTTATAAACTGAGATGACTGGTTATGATTTGACCTGGTGAAGATGAACTATATTGCAGAGCAACAGAATCCTGGAAAATTAGTCTGGTCAGGCTCTTGGGGAGAGGATTGCAAAAGTACTCTTCAGCAAATCATGGTATCAGTTCAATGTAAGACGACCTTGGCTTGAAAGGAGAGCATACTTAACTTTCTCATCAAGAAACATTTGACAACCACCAGCAAGCAAAAAAAAATGAGACAATGAGAGACCATCTGCCAGTACAAGAAGAGTAGTGGCTTATTTGGTGTTACAGAATTTATCACAGTCGTATCTTTTTTTTTTTCTGTTGTATATGTTTAAAGCATGCTTCTAGATTTGAAAACTAATGAAACGATTGCTCGTGAAATAAATACACAAGTGGTTCTTGGTCAATAAAAGGGGCTATGTACAATTTCAGTGTAAAACCTTCCTTTTTCCTTCTCTGTGGAAGGAAGTTGGTTGTACACACATCATTGCATCTTACTCTGCTATTGGTGATGCACCTTTTGTACAGCAAAGTATATTGAAATCCATGGGGGGAAGCACCCCTGGGTTTTTTGCTAGCATTTTAGTTGTGTGAAACTTTTTTAGAGTGTCTGGAAAACTATAAAATACAATTGAGCTATTACTTTTTAATTTTTTTTGATGGAAGTGTAAGAAACTGCTGCTACCTATCTGTTTATACATAGTGTGTCTCATTAGGAACTGTAAAACTGAAGAAGCTTTTCTTCACCTTAGTCCTGCCAAATTGTGACTTTTGAGTGCTGATATGTGTAAATATGCGTGTAATCCAAATAAGTCTGAAAGTGTAACACCACAGGCATCTCCAGTGATTTGTTCTTCAGCAGTCAGTCAGTTATAAAATATAGTAATGCATAGTTGTGTTCCTTGTCTGTCTTTATGCAAAGATTTTTGCCTGAGGTGATATTTGCATGGCAGGTGATGTTGGTAAGCTACATCCAAAGGAGGATTTTTGGAAACAAGTTCATTTCCTTTTTTTTTTCTTTTTTTCCTTTTCTGTATTCTGTTTTTTCTTTTAATTAATGGCACTGATCTTACCTGAACTTCTAAACTTGAATTTTTCCTGCACTTTAATTCAATCATGGTATTTTATTCCTTTTTTTTCTACATTTGTGCAGTTCGGGTTCATTATTTGTATATAAACACACATGTTCAATAAAGTCTTTAGAATGGATTACTTTCAGGCACATTTGCTAATTATGTGACTATCATTTAGAATGTGTGTTTTCTTAGCAAAATATGTATATACAATATAGAATCTAATGAAAGGCACATATCCTGTGTCAGCATTCAGTTTATAAATTATTGCAACACTTTCAGATTTGTTACTAGATAATACAATGAAATCTGTTATATTTATACATACTGTTTAAGAATATACTTTTAGTTTTAAATAATTTTTATATGTACACTTCTACCTTTAATTTTAAAAAGACTTATGTTCAATTTTTAAGTCAAAGTACTTAAAGTATGTATATTATCCATAGAAGAAGTTGTTTTAAGCTTATGAATACATTCATATCTCATATCGAGATGATACAATTACTAAGCAATGAAAACAAATAGCCCATTTTGCTTTGCAGAAAATAATCATACTTATTTTTACTTCCCATTTTGAACATTCTTAAACAATTCCCAAAGTATCGAGAGGGAAGGTAGTGCATTCAGAAAACTAACCTAATGTAAAAGTTTACTCAGTACCGCAGTCTGTGGCTGACTGGTTTTCTATGATTTTATTTTTTATTTTTTTTGGGTATACACATGAAAGACTCTTTTCAGCTCTATTCCTCAGACTTATAAAATTCCCTAAAATTGAAGTGAGGTTTGACCGATAAGTATTTTCTTCGAGTAACACATTACTCTTGATTATGCATCAGCTTTTTACATGTAAATCAGGGTGGAGTGGCTTTTTTTGCATACTGAACTTGTGTTGGAGAACTTGCAGCCTGCGGCTGAGTGCCCTCTTGTTTCTCATCACGGTTGACGTACCCGAGTGGGCATTGCTGGCAGCTGGAGCTGGTGCAGGGGGAAGGAGTGCGGTGCCTTGCCTCCTGCCGAGTCGCGCAGTAACTTGTCGGTTGAACCTTTTCTCAATCTAGCCAATTTCCTGTATAATTTATGCAGATCTTTTTGGGTGGATGTCGACAGCTTTGCTACTACCACAAAATCTTTAAATACTTTGTAGACAGAAATTAATGGTGTTTGAGGGGAGGAAGTAAGTAAAAGGGGAAAAAAGATGTGTAGGGTAGGCAAATCAGCTAAACCGATTTTATTTCAGTTTTCATTCAAAAGCTAAGTTAAGCTGGGCCAATTTCTTCTTCTTATGCATGTTATAAAGATGTGTTGTATATCATCTACTTTATTACTGTTTAAGCCAGATGAGTGCACTGTGTTTCTTCTATACTTTATAAAGTTTAAGCTTAAAGATGTGGGCATTCATTTTTAAAAAGAAAAAAAAAAAGAGGAAAAAGAGAAAAGAGGCAGAAACAGAACAATCAAATGAAAGTTGTCAATCAGTATTCCTTTTAGTTTTCCATGTAAAGCGCCTAGAAACGTGGAAGTCATACAGCTGTAGGTTACTTTGACACTTGTATTTCTTTATGTAGTACCTAAGTTACATATTACCAGGCAAATAATAACTAGAAGTTAAACTGTTTCAGTTGAAAACATGTAAGGAGTTGTATGTGGATTACCACTACCATTCAGGAATAGGTGATGCAAAGGGTGAGGGGTGGGAACATGTTTTAAATATTCCCTTTTAAAACAGAATTGTAAATAAGCAGTACTGTGTTATTTTAGACCTGAGCTCTGCTATCTGTAGTGGTTAGAACTAGGAAAACATGCTGCTTTCTAGTTATGCTACTGTTTCATTGTACCAGCACCATGGGGCGAAAAAATAAAAAAACATCAGTAAATTTTCCTAACATTGCCCACTTGTGGGTGTGGGCAAGCATGCTTGATGTGTAGCAGTTCTCGTTTATGTATATCTTAGTGTGTACATGTGTGTTTTCTTTTTTCTTTTTGTTCATTGCAACTTATTCTTCAGTTAAGTCTTGCTGAGCCCCACTAGCTCTTCTGAGGGTGATTACTGGAATATGCATTTTAGATAGGGTTGCAAATTCATCTGTCTACAAATATAGTTTCATATGAACTGCAAACTGTACTGTTACAAACACAACTATGTTAGATTGCATAGAGTTATTTTACTTACATGTACTTGAACTGAACTATGTCATCATAAAAGTTAAAAAATTAAGTATGGAATATTTTTGTAAATAAAAATACCTGTGCAGCTGGTATTTTAAATTTAAAATGTATTATACATTAATGTTTCAAAAAAAAAGTTCATATATGTGTATATGAATGTGTCATTATGCTGAAGGGCTCTTGATTGGGCAAAATAAACTATTCAAATCTCTCCTGACATGAGTGGAGCTTACTCCTTTTCTTCCTAACAGATTCTTTTTCTGCTAGCTGGAGCAGGCAGTGACTCCTTGCCAAAACAGGCTGTTTCATTTTATTTAAGTTTGTGAGATGTGCTTTATAACAAGCAGGACGGTGTGTGCTTGAGGCAGTAGCAGCCAGGCTGACAGCGAATAGCCCCGAAGGAGCACAAAAGGTGAAATGGTTCGTCTGTGGTAATGTTCCCAAGCAGGTCTAAAAACATTCTGAAA
The DNA here is from genome assembly GCF_017639655.2 of Falco naumanni. Lineage (NCBI taxonomy): Eukaryota > Metazoa > Chordata > Aves > Falconiformes > Falconidae > Falco > Falco naumanni. Next base: position 44,045,162 of record NC_054059.1, read on the forward strand.
CGCACACCTCAATGATGATGATGTGAAGTCCTGTTATCCTTTGAAGTTATCGGGACAGTTATGATCACTCATTTTACAGACTTGATAAAGCAAAGTGTTTTCTGCAGCTGCATTTGACAGTGTTCATTAATTTAAGATTCTGGGTTGTATGGGGAGAAGAGATTAAGCTGATTATTTTTTTTTCTTTGCTATACTTATGGCACAGTAAATGTAGTACTTTCTTTGGTTGAGGCTCAGCTTTGCTACAGACAGATTTCTAGCTTGCAGTCTGTTAAATTCTGTCATCTGCTGTGGTGGGGAAAGAAACAACCCACCTTTGTAAACATGCTCTGAACGATGCAGAAATACTGAATCCAAAGAGGGACATGGGCAGTAATTCTGCAAAGTGAAATTGCTGCACCTCTGTGAAATGTTTGGAATCTCATGTTGTCAAATAGTAAACTATTTCGGTGCTGGTTGTTTTAGTATGTGGCTGATGTGGTGAGGATACAGTTTCTTCTGTGGGAAAAATCTGCTGGTTCCAGACCGCTCCTGCCCTTCCTGGGTTTTGGTTGGGTGTTTTTTTCCCCCTCTGATATCTGATAGTTACATATGCTGCACTTTAAGCTCTGCAGCACATGGAGTTATAAATCAAGTGATGCATTGGAATAAATTGTTTTACCTTGAACTTAATTGGACTGAAGTTATGTGGAGCTGTAGCTCTGCCTCCAGCTGCTCGCTAGCTCTGCTAATCTCTGCCATCACCAGTAACACAGCAAGAATGGCTCCCTCCTTACTGGGACTGCAGGGCTCAAGGGACTGACAAGAGGGAGGTGATTGTCAGACGGGCTGCGAAGTGAAGCACTTTGATTTAGTGAAAGCAAGGCTTTGATGAGACCTACATAAAACTTGGTCCCTTTGTACATTGTGTGTTACAACAGTTCCAATGCCAACGAACTGTAAATTAAATGCACCCAAAACCTACAAACGTGTGGCGGCATGACCATGAGTATTAAACTGTGCCACCCTCCAAAAGCTTTCCATATCTGAATTCTTTATTGAGAATGGTCCCTGGCCAATTCTGCCTGGGAGGAGGCTGGGAAGCCCGGTAAGGATATGGCAGTGGGCAACCAAGGCCCAGTACAGAGGGACTGTAAACTGGGAAGTGCCGGGGACTGAGTACAGATGCAGGCACCAGGCTTGTGTCCCAGCTTTTGGAGACAGGCCTTTTCATCTAGGCTGGGTTATGGAACCAACTCCTCCTGGATGCTCACTGGCCTGTGGGTGCTCAGTGGCATCCTAGCCCTGATCTCCCCTGCTCCCTTCTCCCACCCTGGTGTGCCTGGGCTACTCGCTTGCCACGTGTCGGCCAAGCAAGAGGCACTGGCTTTCTTCTCTTCCTTAGGAGAAAAGGTAGCAGCCTTGCTGGAGGCATCCTAGTCTGGCCTTAGGGAATAGGATGTTTTCCACCACAGTCCTGCACTGAGATAAGCCCACAAGAGCAGAATGTCAGCAAATGCCAGTTTCTCACCTTCTAGTTTGCTGCTCATTTTTCTCAATGTGTAATTAATTCTCCCTTAGTAAGGGCTTGGGGGCTTGCATATGTAACTCGTTATAGCATCAGAGTTCTGATCAGTTGCTGCAGCAAATGATTTTCTGTGGTTTTTTCAGCCACAGGAGACAGCCTGGGCTGAGGCCTGTGCACAGGCTGCTCAGAAGGGAGGCAGCTGTGCCCCATGGCTGGCTGAGACCTGGGCAGCGCTTCTTTAGCCTCAAACACTCATTTGGAGCTGTTTGACTCCAAAACTACTCAGAAGGGGTGATGGAGGACCGAAGCAAAGCCACAGTCAAGAGGAAAATGTGAAGACTGATGTTATGTTTTGGAGCAGATAACAGTATTTCTGCATCTTGCTGTAGTCAGGGTGTGAGCAGGGCTTCAGAGAATGTTATCGTTCGAAGGGGTTTGCAATCAAAATGTCAGACCATGCTTATGTTTTTATAAGTTTACCAACTTCTCTCTATAATTAAGCAGACATAATAAATTTTATGTAGCTGCAATTTCTGTGGCGCAGTCTGGTACTCCTGGGAAGAATAATGTGGAATGCAGTCTCCTGTGTGGGAGTAAACAGAAAACAATTTCAAGCTGATAACCCCTAATTCTCTTGTGCACGGGCAAGTCTCTTAGCACTACCTCAGTGAGTAGCTTTTATTTGTCAGTGTTACCTACTGACTATGGTGCTTTTTCTTCCAGAATCTTGAAGCACAGTGGGCTGGGTCCTTATGAGGTTTCTCTTTATTTCAGTTACGGTCTTTAGACTGGGTATGGATGTGCCTGTCATTCAAGATGTGTATCACAACCTAATACTAATTTTTATGATGGACTGTTTCTTTAAGATCTATGTCCTATGAAAGGGTTAGATAAAATTCATTAAAAAAAGGACAAATCAAGGTAATTGTGTTAAGTTTTCTCTTTAATATGCTCAAACTCAGAGTCAGTTCTAGCTGTGAGCTTAGGAGGGCCCTGCTTCCCATTTTGTCTTTAAGCACGGCAGTTTCAGGTTGGGTTTTAGAGTTTGCAGTGTCTCTTGAAAGAAATTTGTAAAGTACCTGGGAAGATAAAAATCAATTCTTTTATTCTATGTTTCAGTTAAACTGGAACAGAAAACTTTCTAATTTTTTACACATTTTTGAACAAAATTTGCTGCCAGAGCAGGATCCATGGAAGCAGCATTGAGCTCTAGAGCTTTCCTTTCATTGTAAAAAGGCCAGTAGTTGGTTTAACTCTCAATGTCTTAATATGCAACTGCTTGTTCTTAAGTTTCTTCTGGAAGCGGCTGCTTTTTCTCCAGTAGTCCAGTCATGCTGCGTGCACCAATTTCGGCAAGTAGCTTATGGAATGTAGGCACCAATGGCAACTTTCTCTTCCTGTAGGTAAAGGGGAGCTGAAAAACACCTAAACATTCATGACTAGGAGGCTCTGATACCAGTATCGCAACTACTTGAATGTGTTTAGTAGATGATGCCCTTAAAGGACAACCAAAAATCTCCCCCTGTGCACTCTGCACAGTGCAACGCCCTGGGACTCCTACCCTGTCAGAGCCGGGGAGTGCTGCAGCCAAGGCCTTTTGCTATCCCATCATATTTCAGTACTGGGAGTGTGAACATCTGTCAGCCTGAAGTGGATGCGTAGTTTACTGAGGTCTTTAATGCAGAGCTTCAAGCAAGGAATAGATATGGTCTTCCAAAATATAAAATGACAGGGATTGGCCATGTACCGCATCCTGGAAAGGCAATTTCAAGCCTGAAAACCCTGCTCCTTGTGATTTAACCTGGAGAAAAAGCAAAGCTGATGTGAATAATGGCTGTTTGCCATGGTCCTCCATTGGACTGATGGCAAGTAATAACCTAAAATTTCTCCTGTAGCTGTTGAAAGGAATTTCTTTACATTTGCATTATAAACTATAATGTTGTGGTTTGTTCTCTGTCAGTGTGAGCTCCGTCTGTTGCTGTATCACTGAGGGGGCTCCCCATGGTCTACTACCTTATTATTACAGGCAGTGTAAAAATGTTGGAAAAAATGTTTATCTGAGCTTGGCCCTGTAGACTTCAGCCTGGCAGAAGAATGACTGTTGTGGTCAGAGAGGCAAGGGGGCAGAAACAAGGAGACAAGGTTTGGCTGAGCTGGTCAGCACAACACTGGTTCTCTTCTTGCCATCTTTTTGCAGCTATTGTGGCAAAGAAAAGCTTTTGAGAATGCACATAAAATGAGAAAAAGTTGCTACTTGGGCATTTACAGGTAGCTGCTCCCTGACATAAACACCACCATGGAAAAAGCTAATCTAACCAGGATTGATGGTGTTTAGCGTAGTTCACCGATCATGAGAGATCTGGCATCCCACTAAAGGAGGAGCAATGGTAGCTCTGGAGGGGACAGGGTGCTGAGAAGGCAATAAACAGGGAGACAAACTGCTTGCATTTGCTGCTGTCGAGAAGGGAGAAGCAAAGGGAAGGCAGCACGGGGAGGCAACGACACGACGCGGCAGGCTTCCAAATGATCTCTGCAGCTGTGTTGTGCGAGATGGCGTTTGTCAGAACCAGAGGAAAGGATCTAAATGAGCGCTGACGTGAAGCTTTGTCATGTGGACATAGGCGACAGGCTTTATTTTAGAACTCATATGTAAAAAAGGGCTGGTGAGGCAGCAGGCAGCCCCCGTCATCAGGGCCTGAGGGGACACCTGCGTGGCCAAACAGAGCACCCATGTCATCTCAGTGTGGTGGGTTGACCCTGGCTGAACACTGCGTCCCCACCAAAGCCCCTCTATCACCGAACTCCTCACCCAGACAGGGGAGAGAAAATCTAACAAAAAGCTTGTGGGTCAAGACAAGGATAGGGAGATCACTCAGCAATTACTGTCACGGGCAAAACAGACTCAACTTGGGGAAAATTAATTTATTACCATTCAAATCAGAAAAAAACATCTTACCCCACCCCTCCCTTCTTCTTGGGCTTAACTTAATGCCTAATTTCTCTACCTCCTCCCCTTGAGCAGTGCAGAGGGACAGGGAATGGGGGCTGTGGTCAGTTCATCACACATTGTCTGTGCTGCTCCCTCCTCCCCCCTCTGACCCTGCTGCAGTGTGGGGTCCATCCCACGGGAGACAGTTCTCCATGAACTTCTCCAGCGTGAGTCCTCCCCAGGGGCTGCAGTTCTTTACATACTGCTCCAGCGTGGGTCCCTCCCATGGGTGCAGCCCTTCAGCAGCAGACTGCTCCAGCGTGGGTCCCCATGGGGTCACAAGCCCGGCCAGCAACCCTGCCCCAGCCTGGGCTTGTCTCTCCGTAGCACCACAGGTTCTGCCAGGAGCTGGCTCCAGCGCGGGCTGCCCACGGGTCACAGCCTCCTGCGGGCATCCCCCTGCTCTGGCGTGGGGTCCCCATGGGCTGCGGAGGGGATCTGCTCCACCATTAACCTCCGTGGGCTACAGGTGGGTATCTGTTCCTCCACAGGCTGAGGGGCACAGCCTGCCTCACCATGGTCTTCACCACAGGCTGCAGCGGAATCTCTGCTCTGGTGCCTGGAGCACCTCCTGCTCCTCCTTCACTGACCTGGGTGCCTGCAGGGCTGTTGCTCTCATGTTTTCTCACTCCTCTTTTCCACTACAGGGGTGTTTTTCTGTGCAGATTTTTTTTTTACTCCCTTCTTAAATATTTTGTCGCAGAGGCACTACCACTGTTGCTGATGGGCTCAGCCTTGGCCAGCAGTGGATCCATTTTGGAGCCAGCTGGCATTGGCTCTGTTGGATGCTGAGGAAGCTTCTGGCACCTTCTCACAAAAGGCACCCCTTGTAGTCCCCCGCTACCAAAACCCTGCCATACAAACCCACTACACTCAAGTGTCACTTCACATACAGTCACCACCAGACCTGGGCCACGTGTTTCCAGACGGTCACACCTGGAGCAGTACTGTGGCTTGTGGCAGCCCAGGAGTGATGGACCTCAGATTTGTCTGTCAGCCAGGGCGAGGAGACCACTGACCCCAGGGCTCTTCTGCTGGCAGCAAGGAGACTGAGAAGGAGAGTCTGACATTGCTGCTTCCTTCCCAGCATCCAGACCAGGATCTCTGTCCTCCTCAAAGTGCTACGAGTGGGCTTTTGCTCTTCACAGTTGGTAGGAGGTGTCTCAGGACCCCATGTGTGGGCCTGCTGCCTGCTCTGATGCTGACACCAGGGCTATGACCCCTGAGGTTTTCCAAGGTGGATCTGGTATAAACATAAAAAGACAAATTTGGGGGGGGGATTCTGTAGCCAGGAAGGTGAAAATTAATCAATCTTCGATTTTATAGATCTTTTTCTTTCAGAGGAAAAAAATCTCCAAACCAAATAAACCCAACTGCTCTGGGCCAAATTAACTGGCAATGCTGCTTAATGTAACTGAAGGCACAACGGGTGCAGCTTCCATCAGTGCACTGATGTGTGGCCCCATCTGTCCATAGGGCATTACAGATGCAAGCACCCTCTCGTGTGAAGAAATTATTAGTTGCTGAGTGCCCTTCGAACAGTTTCTGGCTTCATGGTTGCTGTTCTGCAGGTCTGCTTTACCTTGGGCTCTTCCTCCCTGAGGGCATTGCATGTGACACAGGAGCAGATTTTTTTCATTTATTCCCAGAGCTTCCAGTGAAGTGTCACATCTTGGCTGAAGTCTCATGAGACAGGGCTTCGTGGGCATGCCAAATTCCTGAGCTTCACTGCTGGGTCACTGTGACTGGTATCTGCAGCAAACTCACAGGCTCAGCAATGAACGTGCCCTGTAAGTAATAAGCCCCATGGCTCTTGGGCACCAGATGGATGTTCTTGGGAGGAGTACTAGTAATACTGCAAATTAATAAGAGCCATCCCCTTCTCATTGTTACCCATCCCACTCTGGAGTGAAATAAAAACCCCTCCTGCTTCATAGTTTTAATTAAAAGCTGTGCTGGTACATCATTAGGGCTTTTAGGGACGGCTGAAACTGCAGGCTCCTCTTCCCCTCCACTGGCAGATTTATTGTGTAGGCAACTGGGAGTTGTAAGTCTTCCCAACAGCGTCATCCTTTAGTCCTTCGCACACCTGAGTAATACACTAACTAGTATATGCTGTAGTAAAACTTCCCATAAAAAGTTCCCATATAACTAAAATATGGGTCTCTAGAAACTTTTGCTTTGACAGGGTCACTTAAAAGATTCACACACTCAGGTGGTGCTTGTGTTGGTTTTGGGTTTTTTTGCGGGGGGGGAAGTTCTTTTGTTTAAAAAAACTCCTCCTACCTGTGTGTAAGCTATAGGAAAAGCTTTTGCAAAACCTGTTCTCCAGTTTTTAGTGGAGGGTTTTCCTTGCTCACCGTGCCAGGCAAATAAATGTCACTGGGCCACAGGAGCAGAGGCAGGGCAGACATACCTGGGGGAAGAGGAAATCTCCGCCAAGACTTTGTCTCTCCACGAACACCCGTCGGGTGTGAGAAGAGCGTGGTGCGTACGCCGGGAGGAGGAGGGATGGGAGGCTGCAGTGTGGGATGGGACAGTCTTGCATGGCTGGCGTTGGCCAGCCCTGGCTCCATGCCCCGCTCCCTGGTACAGGAGGACATCTCGGTGGGGCAGGGGCAGGCACTGCTGCAAGGCGCTGGGGTGCGCAGGAAGGGAATAGCTGGAGGGACCTGGGCTTGGCGGTGGTGGCATTTTGAGCGCAGGAGAGGGCCAAGCAGGGCCCCGGCTGGCCCTGCAGAAGCCCAGGCAGTGTGCAGCTGTGTTTTGGACAGGTGAGGGACCGGGAGAAGAAAAGGAGCCTTTGGATTGCCAACACAGTGGTGGGCAGCTGGCGAGTTCAGAGGTGGAGGAGGTGGCCAAGGACAGCAGGAGGAGAAAGGTCTGTGTGAGGGGAGTCGCTGCTCTGACTGCACAGCAGAACCAGGTTTTGCTTTGCCGTGACCCAGTGTCCTATTTTACAAATGTTAAGCATCACTGGAGACCTGCGAGAAGCAGTTTGGCTCCCAAGGACAGGAGCAGCAGCACCAGGATGTGGGTCACCTAAAACCTGACCAAATCAAACACCTGGGGATGCTGCACCCTGTATAATCCTACTCACCTCTAACTTGTGTTTGCTAGGAAATTCTTGCTTCTCAGAGGATGCTTTACACGAGTCTGTGGTTACTGCCCATTGTGGGGGGCTGAGTGTCAGAGCAAGGGGAAAAATTTGCCTCAAAATACATAATGAAGGCAACAGTGTGGATCTTACCTAGGTCTGACTGTAATGAAGTGAGCTTTGGGTCATTTAGCAATTATTATGGTTGATCAATAATAAGCACTTCATGAATTAATGTACCCCACTCCTGTGCAAGGTGAAGGTTTTACAGATAGTGACCTTTGCCACGCTGTGACAACTCTGAAACAACTGTCCCAGTCTTTTCTAGCGCTGAAAAAATCAGCTTTTGTCAAAAGCACAATGAGACATGAGGCTTCTGGTCTGGGTTCAGATACAACAACCCTGTGGTTTCTCAGGAGTTTTTAAAAATAAAACCAAAATGCCTTTACTTAGCGTAGGCTGCTATTATAAAATGACATTGTGCGTAGATTACAGATTTTGCTGGAGTTGAACAGTCGATCTTTTCCATATGAGCGCATGCTTTTGGCTGGGAAAACTATTATCTGAATATAATGGCTTGCTTTTCAAGCCAAAAACTAAGTATGGAAGGCACATCCAACTGAAATGAGAAATGCTGTGTTATATCAGTTTTTGTAAAACTGCTCTTATTTCTGATGGAGGTTTTGCTGAAGACAGTGGTTTTGCAGCAGAGATGTAATCTTTCTTAAATAGACTATAAATAATAGCTAAAAACTGAATTGGAAGCAGAATAAATAGAGACAATTAGTTCAACTGAAAAAGGCTAATTTTCATTCTGATTACCCATGCTAGCACACAATCATCACTTAATGCCATTACAAGACTGTAGGATGAGGAACAAATAAAATTCAATTGATAAAATAAATGGTACAATATGCCTGCTGTTGGTTTCAATCTGTCAGTAATTATTCTCTGCTGTGTTACACAAGGATGTTCCCTTCCAGTTTGAACACAGTTTCAAAACTGATTAGAAATTTATGTAGACATATATGTAGACAACGTGGGTGATGCTCGGTCCTCAGTTCGTCAGTGTTGTGTGTGTCTTTCTGCCTCCCCTTTCCAAGCACATACTTGGAAACTCTTTTTGGGTGGTGAGTACACTCATGCCCTGCCTCTATAATCTAAAGTATTTTACTGACGTTATTCCTTAAACCTTAAAATTCCTTAAATTCCTTAAAAACCAAGACAAATCTTGCTGCTTCCCCTCATCCAACTAATTTCCCAAGCTAGCCCACAGTCAATTAACTTTTTGTCATCCTACTGTGCTGGACACACTTCATTCCTACCACCAGATGCCAACCAAAGTTTCTTGTAAGTGGCAACTGTCATCCAAAAACAGATCCGGAGGAAAGTCCATGCTGCTCTCTGTTGGGAGGACTCAGAGGTACGTGCAGCATTTGATACCTGTGTTGTTTTCACACTGCAATACATATTTCCCCTGGTAACCTACTGCAAGAAAGCCTTTTGAACAAAATTCCTCAATTTCATCGGTGCGGTCTTCATTTTCTGTTTAAAAGCTTCGCCATCTAAAAGCTTTATTTCAATGTAATACTGACCTTCCCCACCCTCACTCATTATGCCCAGAGCGGACCAAAACCTGCTCACACCTCAGCATTTCTGCCATGGGGTGAGGGGGTGTGATAGTACAAGTACGTCTGCTTTTCTTGTTCTAGCTGCTGATGGCCAGAGAATGAATCAGAATTTGGAGGGGATTGCTTTTAGCATGATGTGGAATTTGAGTGAAATTGTAAATTGAAGTTTAAGTGCAAAAACAATTTGCTTGGTATAGGCAACTAGACTACATGAGCACATAAAACTTGTTATCCCTGAAAAAATAGGCTAGAGACCCAGTCTGAAACCCTTAGTACCTTTGGATCAAACAGTATCAAGAAATCAATTCAAGAAATCATATAAACAAGAGTACCTTAACAAATATAATTTAAAATACTAATTTCTAACTGGTGCAGCAATGTACTACTAAAAAAAATCTGTTAGCTGGCTGAAAACTTTTCCAAGCCATATCTCTCAGCTTATCTCTCATCTTTATAGACTCTGGGAAGGCATGTTAGTCTCTAAACGATGAATACGATTTGATTTGTTTACTCAAAGAGCTTCCTGAAATCACAACACAGCACTACTGTATGTTATTAAAAGATAAAAAATGTATTACTGTCGGGTGAAGGGTCAATGTCAAATCCTTGTTATATCTGACAAATTCAGATTTAAAGCTGAAGCAGTCTTGAAGATGCTCAATTGAAAGCATCATATTCAGCAAAAATATCTCATGATACCACGTTGTTTCCTATGTCTGGGTCCATCTAGTGTTGTCAGGAGAGAAATATCACCCTAACATGCAGCTGCCCATCAATTTACCTCTCTGGATACTTGGCAATAAATTACAAGTTGTACTACAAAAAAGAAATGTAGAGAAAGACCATCTTTACAGTGCGTGTGACCAGGCAGGGGGAGAGGAGAGCCGGGCTGCTCTAAAAGGGCTTGCAGGAGCCTTTGTCTTTCTGGCTGTGAGACGTGGCTCTGCACTGAAAGGAGACTTTTAAAATGTCATTGGTATGTACTGTATCTCAAGGGGAAGAGGCAATAAAAGTAATTTCTGTCAAACAACTAAGCAGATGTGACTGGATATTGTAAGGAGCTATTCAGCTGGAAATCAGAAGTCATTTTTACATAACTGTTTCCAGAAGAAACACTCTAAGTTTTTACTGAGGGCCTCAATCAAGGCTTGTGTACTTGTCTCTTCATTCAGTTTTACACAGATACCATCTTCATAAGGGTTACTGTAACATATTTTGAGGAAACTAATTATAACCTGCGTAATTATTCTTGCCCTGGGAAATTATTAAAAAATATGAAAAGTCGGCTTGAAGTACTCATAGTCACAGCACTGTGATTAAGGTGAAATAGCACAACGGCAATTTTTTATTCAAAAACTAAACCAAAATGACTGTTGAATTGGTGGGGGGAAGCAGAGCAGTGTGTTAGGACCACAAGGCAATCTGTTCTTTCAGCTAAATTGTAGAAATCCATCATGTTGCAATGAGGTTCTCAGAGGCAATTTAGGTAACTTTGTTTGATATACATCTCAAAACAGTAATGGTAACAATAAACCACAGAGAAAACAATTTACCCTGTTTCTGACAATTATTCTTTCAATATTGCAGTGACCCCATTAACCAACCATGTGCATTAGCAAAATCCAGCATTTCAGCTAAGAATAAGGGGAAGAATAACAATGTTTAAATGGGTTCATTCTAAATCTAATAGCCAGTTGAAAAACCTATAAAGTTTTTATTAAGCGTATAGATTCACCTAAATAGACAATGTTTTTACTTATTTTTCCACTACAGAAAAAGACAAGATCCTTAAATCCATGGCCTTTTTCACAAAGGGTTTGAATTTCTGTTACAAATTTTAGCTACTGGAAACTGCTTTTGTATTGATATTTTTCTGTCAGCAGAGGATCAAATATTTAAAATGCCTAATTTATTGTTGCTTGCATGCAAACAGTTTCTCTCTTCCAGAATGAACAAGTGCAAATAATTACTTATACATTCCTGACAAGAGACACATGAATTTTTCCTCCCACGTAGCGAGGCCATCGACCCATCAGGTATGTCTCTTGCAATTGTTCTAAAGAAAAAAGGAAAAAAAAAAAGTCTTTCAATGCCTTGATATGATCGTGTGTAACATCAGTGGCTTATGATAAACCCTATTCTCAAATGGTTTTGCTGAGACAGTTCTGCTGACTTTCCATATGAACAATACCCATTGACATATTTCTGCCACAAGCAGCTACTGAGGGCGTTAACAAATCACATTTTTTCCCCTGGGACAGCCAAAGCCCGGTGGAGTCTGTGTTATGCCTCATCCTTGCTTTGGTCTACTCGGGCATTTTACTTGGGTTGCAGCTCCCATTTGCTAACACAGTATCCCTGGAACAGACCATTTTCAGAGTGTGCCTATGCAACCCCAACCTCATTTCCATAGTTTTGTGCATTATGGCAGAGCTGCTTGGCTGGTAGAAGACATACAGAGTATAGATTCATTGATGCCAGCCGCAAAGTAGCAACTTGTTAGTTTCAATTCACTTGGTACATAAAATAAAAAAAAAAAAAAAAAGTTTTAGATGTTTCTTTTCAAGTGCAAATGTGATAGAGGGTGAATATTTCAAATTCTTCAAATTCTGTGACAAAACATTACAAATAAAATGAGAACACTGTGCCAGTCAATCTAAGTGTGGTCTATGTAACATTTAGCCACGGGTAAATCATTCTGGAGTTGCCTGTTAGCAACCCCTATGTACACCAGTAAAACAACAGTCACTGCTAATGAAAACACAAGGCAGCACCAGCTCAGGGTCTGGCTGGGCTTACACTGTAGCCCCATGTCATAAAGCTGTTAGGATCAGATCCTCAAAGATATTTGGCTGCTTGATGCTCTTTGAAATTAGTGGAAATCAGGTTATGCTTACCTGTAAAGCTTTATTTCTTTCCCAAAGTAAACTGAGCATTGCTTTTGGGTGCCTATCCACATGCTTGGGTACCTACATATCACTAAGACTCCTGCCTGTGGAGCTAGGATTTCACGACAGGTAAATGGTATGGCGGTAAACACCTGAACAATATCCCTGACACACCAACAACCAGAAGCAGTCCTCCCATGCTAGAGATGTCCTGTTTTATTTGATTGCTTGTGGTCATTCATAATCCCATGGCAGTTTTTATAAAAGACCTCAAACCGCAATTTAATTGCAAGCTTAAACCACAGCGCCAACACAACTGCTATTTGAAATGGTAGATGCGGTCCCACTGGGATCCAGGCAGCGATGGAGCCAGCTTTGTGGGATGACATGGGATAGTTTGGTCAGGCTGAGGTACAGGGGGAAGGAGAGCAGGACAGGAGGGCTGGATCCCACACAGGTGGGTATGGCAAGGCCACTGCCACCTTGGCCCTGCTCCTCCTCCACCAGCCAAAGACAACACAGCCTATGTCACATGCAACTGGTTTTCCTCCCTTCTGAGGGTATAACTTGTGGTACAATCGCTGCAATTATAAGCAAAGAAAAAAAAATTGAAAACTGCAATAAATTAATCAAAGGCCATTGCTGAAAAGCAAAAACAGAATCAGGAACTTTTTTTCAGAGACAGATTCCAGCAATACCACTGTGTACCATCCATTTCTTTTCTTTCTTTGTATGTGAGGCATTACATTAAGTCTTCATGTCAAGCGAAGTAATTGTTTGTGACCCTGGGAAAACGACCGTACAGAAATTTTGTTTTGATTTGTGCTTTCTCTGCATTTCAGAGTAAGACCTCTATGGCATGGTAGCATAAATGCTGTACTCTGTGCTGGAGCGTACACCCCTGGTAGGACCAACCCTGGAAGATACATTTTTCCTCAGGGTAAGTAGAGTTCGTCAACCCATGGTGGTGTGTAGGCTCTCATACAGCTGCTTTGCACTTAGTATTTATAAGCAACAACCTCAGAGTTGATTGTGTTGGTTCTACGAGGAGAAGGGTTTTTTTCACAGAAACACAGCACAGTCAGGGTTGGAAGGCACCTCTGGAGATCATTTAGTCCAAGCCCCTGCTAAAGCAGGTTTTCCTACAGCAGGTTGCACAGGATCACGTCCAGGCAGGTTTTGTCTCCCGAGAAGGAGACTCCACAGCCTCTCTGGGCAGCCTGTGCCAGTGATCTCTCACCCTCAAAGTAAAGAAGTTTTCGCTCAGATTCAGGAGGAATGTTTCACTGAAGAGAGCCTGGCCCATTCCCTTGACACCTGTCCTTCAGAGATCTGTACGCATCGATAAGATCCCTCTCAGCCTTCTCTTCTCCAGGCTGAACAGGCCCAGCTCTCTCAGCCTTTCCTCACAAGGGAGATGCTCCAGCCCCCTCACCACCTCTGGACCCTCTGCTGGACCCTCTCCAGTAGCTCCCTGTCTCTCTTGAACTGGGCAGCCCAGCACCGGACACAGCACTCCAGATGGGGCCTCCCCGGGGCAGAGCAGAGGGGCAGGATCACCTCCCTCGGCCTGCTGGCCATGCTGCTCCTCACGCCCCCCAGGATCCCACTGGCCTTGGCCACCAGGGCACAGTGCTGGCTCGTGGGCACCTTGCTGTCCACCAGGGCTCCCAGGTCCTTCTGCACAGAGCTGCCCTCCAGCAGGTCAGCCCCAGCCTGTACTGGTGCAGGGGGCTGTTCCTCCCCAGCTGCAGGACCCCACACTCGCCCCTGTTGAACTGCATCGGGCTCCTCTCTGCCCCGCTCTCCAGCCTGCCCAGGTCTCGCTGAAGGGCCGCGCAGCCTCTGCTGTATCAGCCGCTCCTGCCGGTTTTGTCTCACCAGCAGCCTTGCGGATGATACAAAACTTCCTTTGAGTTGTCTTCAAAGTATCATTATGATCATACTATCTCCTAACAGTTTCCGTCTGACAAGTTACTTCAGATTTCTGCAAAACAGAGACAGGCAGTCTGAATCCAATTCACTTCACTCACAACCCTTCTTGTCACATCACTCACATCAGCAAAGTGTCTTTTGTGTCAGGCTGAAGGATTTGCAGTCCTTCTTACCGATCTGTGTTGCCATGACCTGACTGCCATGCCCAAGCTTGTGTACTATTTATTTTCCTTACAATTACTCATTCAGCTATTAGGTGTGTACACCTGTAGTTTGGACCTTCACAAATAGAATTAAAAGTAACTAATATTTAACAAAGTTTACACCAAATTAAAAGCTAAAGAAGGAAAAAAATGTGTTGATAGAGAAGCTGTGCCTGCTGTTCATTTTCCATTAAACTCCCCCCAAGATCTGTTAATCCAGGATAAGAGCTTGGAGGTTTCCTTGTTGCCATTTCCTTTTTCTCTGCTTTTAAACATTTCTAGGAAATTTAGTAAAGGCTGGCATAACGGCAGGTGGAAAGTTAATCCACTTCAGGCCACAGAGATCTGTGGGCAAATGGGTCAGCGTGACATTCTGAAGGAAATCCTTTGAGGGAAAACAAATGTTTGGCTTAAAACATTTTTTTTTTCCTTTCAAATCTAGGACAAAAATACAGACAGCTATGATGGACAGTTGAACTCTAGATGTTAAATTATGCTGATCATTTATTTTTTATGCATATAAGATTTATATATTTTTATGCTAAACCAAAACATAGCAAACAGGTCAGAACAGATTGCATTCCTCTTCTGGATAATGAAAATTTAAACCACTGAAGACAAACTATCTTCACTTTGTAGGCATGTTGTAGGAGAAATTCTGGTTACAAGGCAGACCTTTGCTCCTTGTCCCTGTTCCACACACCAGGATTTCTGCCTGTGCCTGTCCCCACCACTGCCACCCCAGCCTGCCCCAGTGCCCTGGGCTGGCTGGCTGGGGATTGCAGGCCCCCACCAGAGCAGTGGTTTGTCCTCATCATAATCACCCTGCTGGTTCTTCTGCCCTGCAGCTCATCTCACCAGCTACGCCTGCAGCACCTCAACATTTCAGTCATGCCCTCATCTCTCCTGCCTTCATGCCAGGAGGACCCTAGGAGGTCCAGGTATGGTCCTATTAACCTTGCTTTGCTGTTTATCTCCAAATCTCCAGTGTCTGTATACCTGCTAGGCTCTGCCCTTTCCTCTGCTCCCTCTCTAGTTTCCTACCCCATCAGTCTTTTATAGTTTCTGCCAACCTGACTTCCTTCAGATCCTGCCATATTCAGGTTTTGTCTCCAGTTCCATAGTCTGGTGTTGGCTTCCCAGCCCCAGCTAACCCTCCTTCAACCCAAAAGGGTTGAACCAATAATTTTCTGCCTGAAAATAAAAAAAAAAACCTTGATAAGCATTTGCTGAATTGAATAGACAAGGTTTAACAAATTATTTTACATTCACTGATTCCCTCAGCATTCCTCACAATCGAAAACCAAAAGGAGTGACTGAGGCTCACTCTGGAGACCAGGATCCCTCCTTTCACCAGAAAGCCTGCTGCCAGGTGTAAAATGCTCTGTCCCCTCCTCCACCCCACAGCTTTGCACAGCCCTAGTAATGGGCCTAAGCTGGCCCCCATGGGAAAATCTGTTTTTTGTCCACTTTAATAATTGCTCCATACAGCCATGTCCTTTCAGTCATCAAGCCGTAAAATTGCTTTTGTTATTTATGTTATAAAAGCACCTTGAGTGCAGCCTCAGCAGAGCTTTCTGTGCTAGGTAGTCGGCTTTTTTTCCTTTTTGCCTTTGTCTCGCAATTTATTGATTGAGGTCCTTATACAGATGATTAACATCCGAGCACCTCCCAGAACTACTGTGTGGAAAAGTTGCATTTACCTCTTTCTGCAGACATGAGGTCAAAGGAGTGGCTTGTGTATTTACCTCTGAATACAGCAAATGTCTTGGTCATCTCAGTACCATTTTGTAGTGAGCCACAAACCTCATACCCCTGAACCAACTGACAAGAAAGCAAAAAGAAACACGGGCACTCCCTCAGTGCCACTGCTGCAGAGGTGAGCACTCGTTGTTCTGATCCGATTACAAATCCCAATTCCATAACCTGTTGGGCTATATAAATGCAAATTACAATTTGTTCATGAAACAAGATGAATCAAACCTTTACTTTGATTTGTTGTTACATACAGAATTGCTAAAGACAGCAGGGCTGGGGTGATACCATTTTGACAAACTGTACTGCCTAGCACGTGTCCTTTGGTCAGCAATGCTTTGCTGGAGGCAAACAATTTACATTCATATTTCAGGTTTTCTGTTTAAAATGGCATTTATCACACAGAAGTCTGAATTCAGTAGGAAAACTGCTGCTGCTTTTCCAGATGTCAGTCAGAAGAGTATCGCTCTCCTTTCTACCGAACACTCCCATGAGACTCTTTCGAAGCCTGCAGACTATCTGAAGAATTTTGCTGGACAAGTAATGCAGTAATGACATTTCTTTCCACACCACATACTTAGCAAATACCATAAAGTGATACCTTAATTAGGATTAGGCATTTTAGAGTTTCTATCACAAATGATAAGTCTTTTCAGAAAGAAAAGAATATAAAACATTTACTTTCTGCTACTGAATTTCACCCTCCTGAGGGCAGGATATCCACACAAATGAATTTTTTCCATTTGTTGCTTAAGAGTCTTCTGACAATTCAGGCACCTCCAATTTCTTCCACCAAGGCTGAAACACGCTTGGAGATTAGGACTTTTAAAAACTTCAGTGAGGTTTGCAATTTGAATTGAAAGCCCAATTCTTTAGGTGTTTAGAACACCAAAATGTGTGACTGCAAGTGTACTTACTGGATTGTACTACATGGTTAGCATCTATTACTGTCTTCTAGATTTGTTTTCATATGACACACAGAACTTCTTAGCTACCTGTAAGCCTACGTACTTAAGCTTCCTTGAAGGTTTCAGACTTTTCCTTGGTCTAGGTCACGGGTTCTGGTCATCCTGTGAATATTGTCTTCTAGGCAGTAGGGTTGGGTTCAGTAAACCATCTGAATACTACCTGCTCTTCCAAAAGACCAACAAAGCTTGGTGCAGGGAATTTTAGAATCCTTGGATCAAAGGAAAGACCTGATCTAGAAGAAAGTCAGTGCTGGGCTGTTAAAAGTGAATAGGAAAACTGCTGGTGATGACAATGGCACAAAGTCAGGCACACCTGACGTTAAGGTAGATGATTTGAGGTGTAAAGTCTTCAAGGAGCCACTGAGCTGAGAAAGGCAAGGGGGGAGGGGGGGGGAAAAAAAAGCACTGGAAACTGTATTATATGTTGGGTATAATGACTATTTGTTTTGATATTTTGCCTCCATTTTTGTCTAACCACTAAACTGGCCTGAAGCCATGTCTCACATGGCCTTCAATTCTTTAGGATTTAGGAGATGGTGTGTTCTTGTAAAAGCCCCTTCTGGCGCAAAAGTTTCTCTCCTAAACCTCAGTGCTTTCTCTCTCATAAGCATTTATAGGATTTTTTTGTATGCTTTTTGAAATTTGATGACCTTGTGCCATTCCCAGTCTTCAAAGTAATATGTATTGGTGGACAACGAAAAGGCCATACTGTGGGGCTGTGATTTAATTTCAGAGATCTGGTATTACGACAGCAAGTTAAACACAAACAGCAACAATTAAGTCTCCCTCTCCTCACCTCCCTCCTCATAAAGCAGCAGCTGTGACTTCAGAAACAACACCCAGCACCAGATACTAATTCAAGTCTGAGGATTTTCATTTCAACTAATTACATGAGCAGTGTTCCAGGGCACTGTCTCCATTTCTGAGCTTCATCTATTTAATTTCTTCATTCTCAGCACTTATCCATGTGAATAGCAGATGACATGCAAACCTAGCAGTAGTCCTGTTGCTCCAGTTGTTTCTATTTAATCAGTCATGAAAAACAGTCTTGCAGTAAAGTTTTCCACACTTCTCATCTTCTCAGCTTGAACTAACTCTCCATCATTTCCCCTCTAGCATCAACAAAGATTCTACAGAGAAAAAACCAAACAACCAAACCAAAAACAAACCAAAAAAACAGGAAAACAAAAAACTGCATTAACCTACCTCAGAAAACAAAGAGTGGTTCATGGAGAAGGGCACACCACCAGTGGCATGACTTTCCTCTGCTCCAAGAGCGATACTTGTCTTGTTGGTCTCCAGAGACTTCATTGGCGCTTGCACTGGAGGAAAAGAAAACTTATAAAAAGCTCTACAAAGGCACACCTGGAAATTCAGTAGTTATTTCTTACTTTATTCTTTCCTGTGCAAATAATTATGTTTGCCAGTGCACATTGCAACAGAAATGTTCTGACAGACTGCAGGTGATGAGG
Source organism: Falco naumanni (assembly GCF_017639655.2). Classification (NCBI taxonomy): domain Eukaryota; kingdom Metazoa; phylum Chordata; class Aves; order Falconiformes; family Falconidae; genus Falco; species Falco naumanni. The sequence goes on from NC_054059.1 coordinate 44,063,607, forward strand.
TGGAAGTTCACAGAAGTCAATGACTTTGTTAAGTTGTGGTCACTGTTATGAAAGCTGCTTTTCCATGGCTTTAGGCACCCTGGCCCTTCTTTCTCTTGCTACTTTTCTAAATACGGACTTGCATTTCAATCTGTGTTGGGTGGGGTTTTTTTGGTTGGTTGGTTGGGTTTTTTTAATTAGCAGCACACATTGAAAAGTATGTCACTGCTGATGATACTCTAATTCTCTGGACTGGGATCTTTGAAAAAGCTTGGGTGCCCAACCTCTTAAAACTGAACTTTGGTCTTAAAGGGTTTCCATCCACTGCTAGGACTCACCTAAACAGAGCCCCTAGCTGCAGTTTCCACCCTCCTGTTGGCAGTAGAGTCCTGTCATCAAGTCACAGTACTTAAAAGACTACAAAAATCAGCATTTTGCTTGCATATATAACAAATAGCCCTAAAAAAAGAAAGATACAGCTCTGCTTTGTCACTACCCAGAGAATACAAGAGCTCTTAAGACTGAAAACAAATCCTTTTTCCTTCTGACCATGTAAGCTTCCCAGCCACTAAGAATAAATGCCTTATAAAGACTGCAGTAAATCCAAGTTAAAATTTAGTGTACTTATAACTAGTGATGGATTCCACAAAATAATTTAAATCACATAAATTTATACTTTTGAAAAAAGTTTGTTATTGTGTTACTTCATGTATCAGTAGCACCAAGGGGCTCTGTAACATTCACAAAACTCTAGAGACAAGGTATCTTTCATGTAGCTCAAAGGTTCATTCATTTTAGCCACTCGGGAGCCTTCACTGATCTGCTGTTCTTCATTGTACTGAATCTGAGCTTCTAAGCCTGTTTTCCAAATCTCCTGTGATTTAGCTCTGACCAAGCTATTTCTGGCTTAGCATGTTGTGCAGGGTGGGGGGTGGCTGACTGCTATGACAGCTTTTTAAATGCAAATATGCAAATGACCTTCAGTTTGTCCTCCTCCAAGTGCCTCTAAGCGTAGCATGAATTTCCCCCAATATTTAGACTGCTAATACCACCCTTTTCTCCAAACCTCTAATTAGCATTTCCTTCTGTGTTGGTGCCTGTTGGAATTAATTGATATTTTTTAGATGCTGAAGGGCAGGAACATATGGTGCCACCTTGTGTGCTGTGCGGATCTGTATAAAACCCTGCTTCTGTAACCGCTGAGTCAGTTCCTTTTTTTTCCTCCACGATGGCAGTAGCTCCAAGACTGACAAGTAGTGAAGGTGAAAACATTTAACCCAGTGTCAGAGCACTGTGCCTACAGCTGCATTAGGGAATACTATGGGCCAATAGAAAGATATGTGTAGAGAGAAACACTCAGTGTTAAAGACTTGGCTTTCAGACTGTGCCTATCAGGAGGGTTGCTTTGGACTAGGTCAGTTCTTGCCCCCTGGGCGGAACCCCAATACGCAGATGAAGCATATTGCCTGTGTTGCTGGAGCATGTATTTTTTGGTTTCAAACAGAAGGAAACCAGCTCCTGTGCTCCAAGGCTGCTCTGTGATGCCTACCCTGCATTTGCTGATCTCTATGAAGTTTATTCAAAGTGGTAAGCATGAAAAGTTGGGAGATAATAAATGTAAGCATACCCTATACATGCCAGACTTCTCCCCTGTAGCAGCAATGCCCCATGTGTGATCTAATACCCAGTTCTTTTTCCTACAGATGTCCAAACTGTGAATTGTTAACTCATGCTCTGGATTTAAAGTGGGTTTGAACTAACCATCTCCTTTGGCAAGAAAACATGGGTGTGATGAGAGGGTTGCTAATGCCAAGCTCCATGCCTGTAGATGCAGTGCAGATGTAAACAAAACTGTTTGGCTTTCTAAGACTGGTGTAATCTTCCAGAAATATCCCAGCAACCTCTGTGGCCTCTTTCACTCATAAGCCACATACAAGTGACACACACAGGCATTGTGAATAGCAGATGACATGCAAACCTAGCAGTAGTCCCGTTGCCTCAGTTGTTTCTATTTAATGTCATGAAAAACAGTCTTGCAGTAAAGTTTTCCACACTTCTCATCTTCTCAGCTTGAACTAACTCTCCATCATTTCCTCTCTAGCATCAACAAAGATTCTACAGAGAAAAAAAAAGCACCCAGCAAAACAAAAAACTGTGTTAACCTACCTCAGAAAACAAAGAGTGGTTCATGGAGAAGGGCACACCACCAGTGGCATGACTTTCCTCTGCTCCAAGAGCGATACTTGTCTTGTCGGTCCCCAGAGACTTCATTGGCGCTTGCACTGGAGGAAAAGAAAACCTATAAAAAGTTGCCTGTGGTGGGCTGTGAAGCAGCCAGTCATTTCTGTACCAACAGCCAAAGGACACAGGGGTTCAGTGACTTCAGTGCTCTAGTTTGCAGTTGTTGTGACTTGGACTTTGCTCCAAGCAGCAATACAAAGCATCAGCTGAACGACTGCTTGATGCTGGCTTTCACTCTAAGAGTAAAGGATGCCAGTCCAAACACAAAAGGACAGCCTACCTGAAGTCCTTGAAGAAAACCACAGCCAGAGCACACCAGAACATGTTGCCCTTGTTTTGGCATGGAGACCTTTGGTATGGAGCCTTTGTCAGCAGGTCTGGTCATACATGACTCGCTGGGGTTGGGGCCTGGGATCCATGTAAACTTGTTTGAGGCTGCAATTCCAAACTCCCCTGCGAGTTTCTCAGTGACTGGAGCAGCTCCCGGGGACCGCAAGCAAGCCCTGCCCAGCAGCCTCGGCCATAAGTTCCTGGGGCCTCTCCCAAAGAGCATGCCTCCCCGCTGCACAGGAGTCCATCCCTGGGGAATATTTTGGCCTTGTTTCTGTGTTTTGAAGAGAAAGAAGAGGGTACAGCGGTTGTGTGTAGAAGGCAAACATTATCTGACACTGTATGTGAGCAGCGAGGTGTGAGAAGACAGGCCACAGGGCTCGGAGGCAGGGAGAAGCTTCTAGAACAGGTATTCCTGCCCCATGACAGATACACATAAGGTCTGAGCTGCTCAAGCTGTCGGTCCCCACACCTGACAGGGGCCAGGCACCACTTCTGCATGCAGCGACCCATCGGATCAGAGAGCTGCGCTCCCCACTGCGCACGGGTCCCTCCCTGGGCAGCTCTGCCCTCTTCAGCACCCTGGCCCTGCCACACACCACCAGGCAGGGACGCTGCACATCATTATGCAAATGTTATTTCTTAGAAAGCAAAGGCTGGATTCTGCATCCACTGACATGCTGCTGCTGTGGGATTAAGGCATCTACGTTTGTATCGCAATTACTCCGGGTGCCTTTATTTTTATATCACCCTTATTCAGGGACTAGTGGTTGTAGCATAAACATGCAATGTATTACCAGCTTCCTGATGCCATTGTTAACCTTCTTCAGAATTAAAAAAAAAAAAAAAAAAAAAAAAAATTGAAAATACACTGAAAAGCCCTAAAAGAAAAGAGAAAAAAAACAAGAGCCCCACCAAACCAAAACCTGAAACTAACCCCCCATTGCAAGAAAAAGTGGTGCCTGCAAACCAGAGATGCTGAAAAACTAAATGGGCCATGGCTTTTAGCACTGATTTGGTACATCTTGCTCCCAGGTCTTCAGCAGATGACAGTACCAAGGAACTAGTGCAGATCTGGGAATGCAATCTAGACTTTGTTATTCCTAAACCATTCAGCTTAATCCCTTCTTAGAGAGGACAAATGCATTGAATAAAAGTTTATTGTTTTTAAGCTGTGCTGTAGACCCACCTACTGAGATTTTTGGTTTGGTTTTTTTTAAGTTTATGGGCTTCGCTACCTACTGGTAGAAAGTTGCATACACATTTTTATCAGCCAAGGAAAGCCATAAATTGGCTGCATTTACTGACAGAGGAAGGTGCTGCTAAGGCAAATGTTCTATTTCCTACTGAGAGGCTGTGAATCATAGCACACACAGTAATATGCACAGAGCTCTTATTCTAATGTAAAAATACTGGGGTGAATTTGTTGCCTGGAAGAAATGAAATGCAGTGAGGTAGATACCTTAATCTGTTGCTTGCTAACATAATGTGTTTTGGATAGCTTTTCATTATATTACCCTAAACAGCTGGACATTTGAGTTGATGAGAATTTATCATTTTTTCATGATTAATATAGGTTTTCCTGAGGTAAAGGTATTTCTAGCACAGCAAAGGGTTATTTTATTTTCCTTATTTTACTCTCATTCATCTTCACATCTCTCCTACTGACTTTTTATTTCAGCACCTTTTGCTTTTCATGGGTCTTTAGTTCCATTAAACATCCAGCGATAATTAGACTCTATTGTCTAAACTGTACCAAACACTTCACTCAAAATCAGAGAGCATTTAATTACTTAGCCCACAGGTTACACCCCATCTTGCAACATTAACACAAATGAATAGTTGAAATGCTTGTTACAGCTTCACGAAAATGTAAAAAAAGCTTCTTTAATGGCAATCAAGATTTCCATTTCACTATTGATGAAGACAAGCATGACAATTCCTTGCTACTCAGATGACTGCTGAGCTGTTTGTCATGGGGGGAAGGCAGGGGAGCAGAAATGCTCATTTCTGTCCTTTCCCAAGCACAGCTGCGCAGGCAAAGCCCGGTGCCTGTGCTGAGCACCTGTGGGGTCAGAGCCAAAAGAGGGGTGAAGCAGCAGGGTGGCCTGCCACGGACAGGATCAAATTTCCAGATTTTCACTCCTGCATCTTTTTTTTGATCTCTGAGTGCTTATTCTGGCATTCAAATGGGAAGCAAGGAAGTCCAGAACCAGCTGCTAATCTAGTAATATCTGTTTCGTTTCTAATTAATACAGCAAGAGAACGCTAAAGTTCAGTTTATCTGTGTTTATTAAATATTCTGATGTCTCTGGATGTACTACTACCATGCTACCAAGCTCTTCTGATTACCTGATATTTTACTCATGTTCAGGGAGGGAAGAGGTGCAAGACAGGTTTGGGGTACTCACTGTTAATGTACCTGTCCATATCTTCTAACCATTCACAGGCAGAAGAGGAGACATTAAGCCCCAAAAAACATCAGAGCAAACTAAACTAACTAAATGTCTTAGGTCACGTCCTTCTTTTCTAACCTGGACAGGGTGACTGCGACAGAATTAGCCACATGCAGGTGAGGTAGGAGAAATTCAGCTACCATGTGCCATCCAATAGGCAGTATTTCTTTCAGGAGCACAGTAGACATAAGGGTGAACTGGATGCCCACTGGATGCTAGACAAAGCATCCAGTGCAAAGTTTACTAAAACTCCAAATCCCAAAGCAAGTCATTTTGTGAAAATCTCACCCTTCTTCCTAAAAGAAAAAAAAAAAGAAAAAAGAAAAGTAACTCCCACGCACTCAGTCTCAGCTGTCACCCCCCAAAAAAACAGCTGTCACAAAAATGAAATTAATGTCATCAAGCATCAGACCTAGTTCATGATTTCTGAATATTCTGAATTGAAAACATGTTGGTTGCTACAGAAGTAAAGAATATTAGGCAGTTCACTTAAGAAGTTAAATCTCTTAAGTAATTACTCTTCAACGTGTCAAAACCATGAATAATAATTATTTGTGGTCTCTAACAAAGCTGAATACAGTGATGTGAAAGTTATTTGAAAAAAATGGAAAAGACTAAACAGAACCAAAACCTGAAAGTGCTTTAAATCTGTATGCTTTCTGGAACACTTGGAGGAAAAGGTCTGCTTAAGTGAGTGAACAAATTCTTCTCAAAGTAGTTCAGACCAGTGACCAGCAGTAATGTTTTCCAGGTACGCTTTACTCCTCCTTCCTCTTCTTCTCAGTAATAATCCTCTAGCACCATTTTAAATGAAAATTCTGTCAGGTTCAGAGTCTGCCTCTACTTTGCAAGACATTTAAGTGTCTGTTAAAGTAAAACTCCCCAAAGGAGCCTCTTCTTGCAGATGGATCTATGTAAGTCATCTTTTCAAAGAAAATCTGTGCTGAAATATGCAGAACTGCTCAAGCTGTGCTTGGGATAATTTGTTGACGACATTGGGTTAGGCAGCTCAGTCTGCAAGAGCAAGTTGTGCAAGTTAACAAGGAAAATAAAATCAAACTCCTAGATTTCCCCTTTAAAAACTGGAAAAATATTTTTTGTAGAGAAAATTATCTGAAGAAAAACAAAATCCAATTTATAACACTTAATTCATTTTGGTGATCTTCAGAATGCCAAACTTTTCAGTCACTTGCTGTGGTTCACTAGCATAGCTGGCTATTAATAGTGGCAGATGTATTTTTGGTGTTCCCATTGTAAAGTACATTGTAAAGTACAAAACCAGTGTTACCGTTTCCAGTTTCTAAGTATTTTTATAATTTTTACAGTGTGCTGCTGTCTCTCTCTTCCTTGTTCATCCTACAGGTAAAAAACTAAGGAAATAAGGAAGATTTTCCATTCTCCCTCATGAAATTAAAATTTCCAAAATTGAGTTGAACTGTGCACTGCCAAGATTATGGTAAATATTCCTGTTTAGTGTGTTACTTTTTTTTTTTTTTTTTTTTTTTTTTTGTAATAAGACCTTGCTACAGCCACTTTTTAATAAATTACATTAAGTACAAGTAGACAGGTGCCTCATATACTGCTGCCATCTCTGTGGGAAGGTTTCCAATAAATGTGCAATTCCATGAGTTTGAGGTGTCTGCCATTCCTTAAGAGGAAGGTAAGTAAATAAAGCAGCAAGTCCTTGTTTATATTTTACTATATAAAACTAACTAACAAACAAACAAAGCCATGTCTAACAAGCAGTTGTGGTATTTTAATGGAGAAATCTGTCTTTAAACAGCTCTCAGAATTAGCACTTTAGAAACCATGTGTTTGACTGATAACTGCTGCAATGTTTTAGGGGTGTCACATCTCAGGGGAATCACAGAGAATGTTGGAGCATAAGTCAGATCAGCCAATATTAACAAAGTAGCACTAAATATCTGTAGTTTGCAACGGAAAATGACACAGTTTTCTATTTGGACTTCAGACAGAGATAAAATGAATATAATATGGTATTCCATCATTACACTTCAGAGCTCTGAAACCCCTAACATCCTTGACCTTGCACCAGCTAGTGTTCAAATTTAGTTTATTCTAGAAGTTCAGTGAAGCCTTCTAGCATAGCAAAGGTTTATGCACATGCTATGTACAAAGCACCTTCAAAATGTCATTAAAATTATTCATTAAATATTACATTCATGTGTGTTAAGGTTGAATTAGTAGGCAGACCACAGAGACATGTATATTTTACTTCTACAGTTTTCTTCCATCTTATTAATAGGACCTTCCATTGTATTCCTTAAAAAACCCACAAAAATCTTTAGCATTTCTCTTGCTTTTACTTATCTTCAACAACGTGCCATTTCCAATGATCCCTCCTACAATTACAGTAGACATGCGGTGCATAGCTTGGCATAGCAGTGGGTAAGGGAGAAAACTTCTGTGAAATAGAGACTTTAGAGTTCAAAACCTCTGATTGAAAGAATCCATAGTGGACTATCTTTTTCTGAAAGTGAAAGAGTTCATTTGCATGAGATGGAATTTTGATAAACGCTTGTAACACAAAACCCATGAGCCTTGCACTGGAGTTAGAGTATTCTGCACAGGCTGGAGCTGATGAAGATTTGTTTGGTTTGATTTTTGCTGCCGTAAGAAAGGTGAGATTTTACTCACCCCCTAAAAAGACAAGGGAATGTCTTATACACCTGCTAATGGAAAGGTAAGATGCAGATTGCCTCATAAATTTACAGACTGGCATCACTAGAAAGAGTTGGCTTTTTACATTATCTGAAAAGAGGAAAATAATTCATTACAGCACATCTCTGCAGAATAATTCTGACACTTCACCTGACCAGTCTGAACCAATGCTGATTTTAGGAGCCTAAGACTGGTCCGTGATAAAGATGCATTAATCTTCCAGCTGGGTTTCCAACTGGACTTGAAGAAACAAGAATTGCACTATTATTTGACTAATCAAAATTAAGCTAATTCATCAGAATTTTATTAACGTTAGATTTAGATCAAACCTTGGATCTCAATTCCAAATCAAAGTCTTGAACTTAATAAGGACATGATTTTATCTGTCTCCAAGCATTAGCAAGACCAAAACCCAGAGACTGCAGTTAGATGAGAAGGTTGGTGTGCTTCATGGCACACTTCTGAGTCCTGCTCTCTCAACCATCTTAATCAAGGTTTTGGTTAACATGAGCAATAGCTGTCTTCCAGGCTGTGTGACTGCTGTCCTTACCATATGAGTTAAGGCAAAGATAACTACCTGGACCCCCAAATTCCACTCTGGTAAAAGGTTGTGATGCAGCTGAAAAATTCACCTGGACACCTGGGACCTCAGAAATGCCCTCTGTCCACCAAGCTAAGATACAGCTTTTCTCAGATGCTCAAAAGGCAGAGCTACAGATTTAACAATGTCATCTCCTGCACTTGGCAACCTGAAATGGCAACAAGAATCAGGATGCTGATGAACACCAAAGTGTCATCTATGAGGCCGTTTCTGGACTAGGTTTGACCCATGCTTAGATAAGAGTTGGTGTCACAGCTTGGATCACTCACACGTGCAGCCCCTTTTCACTTACACAACAGTCCACTCCTACGTTGCATACTCAGCTGGAGTGGGTGAGACATGAAAGTCTACAGAAGCCTGGAAGGGAAGAAAATATTTCTTCTTCCCCCCTACCAACATTTCCAGGGTTAACAATAATCAGCAATCTGCACATATGGTATTCTTGAAATTTGAGAGCTATTTGCTTTATAACTCGTCTTTCTCCTCTCTTCTCCCACCAGAGGTGCAAAGGTTAACCCACAGATCTGTCTGCCATTCCACAGCCAAGGTCTGTGCCCCTCAGCAGTCTCCCCAGATTCACTTCAAATGTAAGCTGATAATTAAAGATGGATGAGGGTTCGCCCAAATGGAAGTGTTTGTAAGTGAATGGAAACAGCATGAGATACAGAGAATTGAAGACCCAGTGATACAAAGATGAAAAACCTTTGCCGAGCTACTGGTTGTTGAAAAAGGAATTTAAACATTATACATAAAAATTTTAAATGGGATGTGTTCCCTGCAGATAAACCCCATCATCTCGATTTTGTACCTATGAAAAAACTCCCGGTTCTTTTAGCTGGCATGACTCTCTAACAAGAAAAAAATGTCCCAGAAGGACAGAAAACACATATTACTTCTTCCTTTTCCTTCCTTCATTTCTAATTGTACTGTTATATTGACTTTAGCAGAAATATGTGTGGTGTAAATGAATTCATATGATTGTGAGAACTTCTGTTTGTTAATTCCCTGGTCTTATTATGTTCTGCCAGTCTTGTGCTTAACCATCTAAACGGTTAAAACCCCACAGATGCACCAGCTGTGACCACCTGTGTCAGGAAGATACTGAGTATCAGCTGCAGAAAGACTGGAATCAACACCGACTTAATGATGAGTTGGTGCAGCGCTGTGGTGCGGCAGCCAGTGAAGGCAAGGTGGGTGTGATGGTTGGGCTCCTGTGATGCGTGATTGACTCCTGACATGCCAAGTAATGTCAGAACAAGTCCCAGCCAGAAGAAAAGACCACACAAAAGGCAGGAGCTGGGATGCAGCTCTGTCTTTTGGGACACCTAGTTGAATGACTGACAAAAATCTATTATGGAGAAAGGGGAGAGCATGACTAAAAGGTCTCACAGTGTTTATTCTGACAGGATGATTAATTTCTCATTACTCATCCAGAATGGGGCTGTCTTGGGGGAATTCAGGGAAATATTTGATTCTTTCAAACATTGATTATTTGGAGAAAAGCTTTTGCATAAATCCAAACACTTTACCCTGCCTTTGTTTTGAAATGGCACAGCGGGAGCTTTCTGATTTCTTGACGGAAGTTCTTCAGGGTCTCAACACTATCAGGATTCTCTATTTCAAAGCCAGGAGCCAAACCCTTTGCTGCTTCAGAGGTTCTAACTTACTTGGGCCATACTGTGCCCTTTCAGGCCAGCTGGTTCCTTCTCCTCCTCCCCCACTAGGACTATTGGTCCTGCTGATGTGTTGGGCTCAGGTGCATAAGAGGAAATAACGTGACTGCTAACCTGCAGTGCTGCTTGGCTCCAGGAATTTTACCTGATAGCCACCTGGATTATACTCTTGACTTCTTCCTGCAAGGAAGCACTTTATATTCGATGACCCTCCAGAAATAGATTAAGTATTTGCTGCTTTACTTTTGCTGGTTTCTACCTTGCATGGCTCCTGCTTTTACAGCTTGGGTCTCAAGCGCCATTCAAGAAGCTCTGTGTGTTTATACTATCTACAGCAGCTGAGCTCAAGAGAGAAAGGGAAAGCTAGGACAGTGCCTTTGCCCTTCACAAAAACCATACGCAGCAATGGCCATGCTGAATCAGACAAGAAGTCCCATTAGCTCAATATCCTGTCTAGGTAGCAGGTGCCTAAGCGAAAAATAAGTATATGAACAGGGCAAACATTACAAGGAAATTTTCCAACTTAACTATTTTTGTTGGAGGTGCAGGGGGAAAGAATCAGATCTGGATGTAGCAAGAGAAGGGGAAAATAACTGAAAGTGAAAAGCATTAACAAAAAAGGTCATTCATCAGAGAAGTCGTGAAGGAAAAGGGGAGGAACTGTGGAAACAGGAGATGAGGAAAGACAGTCCATGAGGCAGAAAGAGCTGCAGGAAATTGGTTGGGGTAATAGACATGGAGGAAGGATGGATGAATGGAGCAGTCAGAGGCCATGAAACAAGGGAACCAAGCATATGCCAGCAGGTAATAAGAACAGCCACTCTCTAATGTCAGCTATGTACATAAGAGAAAGGTGTTTAAGAGCAGAGTTTAAATGCTTATGTACTTAAGAGAGTCTGGGTTTTGAGTAATTTTGAAAACTTCATGATTTTCTATCTGTCTTCCCCTAAATACCTTATAAATCTGGGCCTTTGCCTATATGTTGCTGAAGTAAGGCAGAGTAAAAATAAACAAGGGAGAAACTAGGACCTGGTTGTTATAAGGCAGCTTTTCTGATATCTCTGTAAAATGAGAGGGTGACACTGCTCCCGGAGTGCACAGAAGCCTCAGCTGTTCTGAACTGAATGGCAGGGTTTATTTTCCCTAATTTCCCCTGGGGTCAGGATACTGCCTTGCAGTTCTAGGACATTGAAGGACCCTTTTGGAATGGAGAGGATGATTTCTGAAGGGTTGAAGGATTCTCCCCTTCCCTGACATATACGTTCTGTCCCACAGTAATTACAGCTGGTAATTACAGCTACTACCACAATTTTTTAGGACAAGCTGCACAGGCTGGTTAGATTTGATCCATTAGAAATGATGGATCCATTTTTGCCCATTTTATTAAATCCCCTTTTTTCCCCCCTCCACAAAATGCTTTGGTGTCCTGGAAACCTGATGCCCGATGTTTGCAGATTTTCAGGATGTATTTGTTTAAGATATATGACCATGCTGACTGAAAGAGAGCTCAATTTTATTAGGCAGTAGCTGTATGCTCTAAATTTAATTTCTTACTGGAAAAAACCCAAAACAACAACTTGAAAGCTGCATAAAGAGTGTTGTTTCATAGCTTGTGCGTGTGTCTGATGAAGCAGCATTTCTTAATGAAGAGGAGTATGTCAAAGTTCATGGCAATAAGGAAACAGAAGCTCACAGTAAATGTTCAAGTGAGCAAAGCTTTCAGCTTTTTGTTCATTATGATTCCAAGATGGTATAATGTGGAAGTGCTAGATTGTAAATTGTGAGGATGTAAATATTCATTAGTTTTCTACACACTGTGCTGATATTCAGTTGGTATTTCTGGTGACTTCTACAACTTAAGTAGTATTAAGAACACTATTAGTAATCATTTAAGATTCCTTCTTATATTTACCTGCAATAAATACTTCATTTAAACAGCATTCAGTGTGAAGCTAAATGTTTTGAGTACAGGTAAAATTCGGCTGTGTGCCCATCATATCAGCACTATCTTCTGTCTCAAAGGCAATAGTAATCAAAGTTGGTCAGTGTTTTAAGTTTGTAAAAGTAAACCCACCCTGAATTATTGTAGAGAATTGTTTCTTTATGAAAATAGGTGTCTGTCAGCAGCTGGTAAAATAGCAGTCACAATATATTTCTAGGGATAAAGTATATTTTTATTTTGTTTTAGGATAACGTTTTCTTTCAGGATAGAGTCTTTGCCACAAAAGGCCAAGAAGGTAGTATTTGTGCAAGCCTGTTTTACTTTCTTATTGACAGTGACATTAAAAAAAAATGTTGGAAATTGATTGGTTAATAGGGACTTGGCTACTCCATGGAAGAAACTTAGCTTTTATACTTTCTCCTTCTGTTACTGAGGAAAAAAAAGGCTAAATTTTTAGACTGAATCCTGTTTACAGAACTTGGTCTGAGGAAAACAATAGCCTTGATCTGGATTTTTATTCTAGTTTCTATCCAATTTCCTTCTCTATTTCATTTAGAAAGTGATCTTCTAGTTATCACAGACTTGATCTTAAATTAATGCCTGTAAATTTTTATGGGAAAAGAGAACTACAGTAAATAAAATAGCTGCTCTGTTTCCAATACAGTCTCAAATCCAAAATAATTTTATCTTCATGACAGAGAAAAAGGGATGCTTCATCAGCTAGATCCTTTTACATTCCCAGTTAGATAGTCTCAGTGAGCATTAAATGATTACAAACATAGTGAGTAAATATAGCGCAGGGGATCATGGTTTTGTATATTTTAAAGTTTCCATTAAAATTAAAACATCTCTTTGTTTATATAAAGTACCGATAGATTTGTTTTTGTAAACAATTACATTTTTACACTTAAATTTCAGATAAATTCCTTACTGCAGTCTTCTGATTAGTCTCTTTTTTCTTTTCTGTGATAGAGCTTTTGCTTAAATAACCCTTCATACCTCACAAACAGCACCTTTTCAGACTTCTGTCTTCTGACAAAATATGAGGAGAGGCTAGAAGAACTTGGTTTTCTTAGCCTGGAGATGAGAAGGCTAAGGGAACCAGGCTGCAGTCTTCCGCTATTTGTGGGGAAAGTTAGAGAGAAGACAGAGCCAAACCCTCCTTAGAAGTTCTCAGCAAAAGGACATGAGACAAAGGTAACAATTGCTTTGACTAGACAAAAGGAAGAAATTCTTCAAGGTGAGAGGGGGTCAGTGCTGGAAGAGACCACCCAGAGAGGCTAGGGAACCTCCACCCCTGCAGATTTTCAGAAGTCAACAAGGCAAACCCATATGCAACCTGATCTGAGTTTGCAATGAGCCCTGCTCTGAGTGGGGTATGGGACTGGGTGACCCCCACAGGTCCTTTCCAAACTGAATTTCCCTAATCTTCCATGAAAAAGTACTTAAAATAATGGTAATCTGATTTGTTAATGAGGAAAAGTCAGTCTCCAGAATACTTAACAGCCAGTACTATTCATTAGTTAGCACAGCTCATGGGAGTTGACATGATATCTTCCAGTTTTTGAAGTTCTAAGCTTACACATAAGCTTATTTCTCTGCAGAGTTTACATGAACAAATCTTCCTTCAGATGCTGAGTTTTGTTGCTATATATTCTTTAGGATTAACATCTTAGATAAGACATGGGATAAATTCAAACCTTTTCTCACCATCATCATTATTTTCCTCTGGATTCTCTGCCAATGTACTCCATGTTCAGTCAAATAATTGCAACACTTTTCACAGAAGCATAAATAACTCTATTTACCTGAACTAATAGTCTTGTTCTGCAAATATTTGCCATTGTATATGAGCAGTTCCATTCATTCTAGTGAATTATTCACCTTGTGCCCTAGTGGAAACCCTAGAAAAGTATTTGAGAATCTGCTTCTGTTCGTTTAGAAAAGTACAGAAGTATTAGCTTGCACTCGTTCACTGCGCATTATTCACTGCAACACAATCATGTGGTCTTCCCTCCCTCTGTGCATGAACCTGAGCTTCCTTCCCTAGCTGAACCACTTCACAAATGTCTTACTAGAATTGTATCCATTTCAGTCTTCCTCTTATTCATCCACTATGTGATTACTCTTCTAAGTATTAGTGTTCTTGTCTAGCTTTGTTTCAACCATCAAATACACCAGTGTGTAGTTCAAAACACTAAAAAGGATTTAGGTATTCAGAGCAAAGGCCCACACTGCTTCCTTAATGGGTCAAAAATCAACTCTTGATAAAGACAGAAAAAAATAAACAGCTCTAACGATCCTTTAATATATTTTGTACCTAGGTGTAAGTTAGCATTCAGCTACATTTTTATTTATCTCATACCAAGCGAAATTATTATATACAACATCTCCTGGTATAGAAAATGAGTTACCATAGCTCTGCAAAACCTATCATATATTATTGTCAGATAATGTAATCCAATAGATAATAACATGTTTTAATAGAATACCCTTCAGAACAGAAGTTCAAGGATGAAACTTTTTCATTCCTTGGTACAGTGCATAAATGTAGGGTGCCCTCTGTTTAACAGATACCTCAATCAATGATTTTTTTAAAATATCCTTTACATTTGCTAAACAAATTTTTCATTGCTATGCTGTATCCTTTTTAGCAATATCAGGCACATTTATGTGGTAATACATGAACAATATAGTCGGACACAATGAAACGTGCCAGGAATCTCTGAGTTTCCTCACAGTGGGCCTGTAAAGCTTATAGAGCAGAAAAAAAATCCTCAGTAAAAATAGTAATTTTTTCTGCCGTGCATCTCATGTGTACTTGGTTCTTCCGACTACAGGTTAGAGAGAACTTCTATCCATTTTGCTGAAAGCTACCCTTAAGTGCAAAAATCTGGTCCTTACCCTCCATTACCAACCTGCTTATATGTAAAAACTCTACCAGCAACTTCATAGCAAAATTTCTGTACTTGCTTTCCATATGTGTGTACATATACTGTGGCTGCAAGATAGCAATCCTGTATCGTTGGTGCATGTCCTAATACATCTTCCTACCTTTATTATCTGCTGAATTTATAAAAGAAAGTCAAGACTGAGTTTGGAAATGTTGGAGACAATCCAGTCATATGGAGCACTTCAGAAATTAAGCCCATTGTGTCAAACTTTCAACAGGCCACACAAATAAATTCCAACCAAACTGTGGATTGATTAACTTAAGCTCCATAAGCTTTGAAAGAAGTGGTCTTTATTTGAATGGCAAAATATGGAAAGCGGGGAGAAGTGCCCTTTTCCCACCTGCTAATAACAGGTAAGGAAATATTATTTATTATGTTCTGCATCTCTCTCCCAGGACGACGAAGTTCAGGTTTCCTCTGGGATGCTCATCCTTCCTTACACAGTCCATTGGCAAGGCCAGAGACAACGGACCGTTTCATAGCCTATGCACAGTCTTGAGTAATCCAAGACAAAAGGATGATTATTTGCATGATGAGAGCAGGATATTATACTAAATGAAGGAAGCTAGGATGTGTGGAACTAACGTCTTTAACTTTTTAACTCATCATAGTTCATTTTTCTGTTTTTCCTGGAACTCAAAGGCAGACTTACCTGTACTACTTTATCTCACCCATACTAGTTGTCCACTTGTCCTTTCATTTGCAAATTGCTCGTACTCCAGCTGTTTGTTTAGGCACAACCTATTGCTGGCATATGTCAGGGAACCATATGCATTCAGGGAAAGCTTCTCCCATCTTCCAACACATGAACACCTTAATTAGTACATGTATATAGCACAAGCATATAAATAGTGTACAGAAAGAAAAGCTAAAATTAAGGTGAAATAAAGTACCTATATTCCACCACTGAAATTAAACTGCAAATACTGTAAGAAACGCTGTTTAGAATGATACCACCCTACCGATTTAATAGTTCTATAGATACAATATGCATGATGTGTGGGGCCTTAAAATCAGCGAGCATGTTCTTAGGTTTCAGCTGGATTGAAATCACAGTTCAATGTCTCAGAAATTAACATTTTTTGCATTTAATAAATTTTTAATAATAAGTTTGCATTTAATAAAAGGCATGTAAAGGAGGTTTTCAAACTGAATTTGCTGTTATCATTCAAAACATGTTTCCATTTCCTGCTCTGCCACTCTGTGATCTTTCTCCTTTTTCACTCTCAAATTAGCTTCCCAACATATTTACTAACTCTCTCAGTTTGGTGTCATCTGGGAACTTACTGAGGATGCACTCCACCTTGCTACTGAGAGCATCAATGAAGACATAGTACAGCACTGGCCCCAGTACCAGCCCCTCCTAACCACCCACAAAAACTTCTTGTAAGTCTTCACAAAGACTTGCCCCAGTTTTCCCAGGAACTGAGGTGAGCTGGACTGGTCTTTTGTTCCCTGGACTTCCTATTGTCTTTTTTAAAAGGTAGACATAACATTTCCTTTTCAATTGTAGCTCATTTCTGTATTTCAAGGTCATGTAAAACTTTGCTGTATTTGCTGCCAGTTGAACTCATTTTGTGAAAGCAAAGTCAATGCCAAACAACCCGAGAGTTTTGCAATGCTGTAATCTGCTGCCGAGCTCCACGCTCCCATGGGGACATACCACTTCCCCTCCTGGCATCCCATCAGAAGCTAAGGATCCTACCCTTTACAGGTGGGAGACCCGCAGCTCACCAAGCACCTCTGAGCATAAAATTTGCAATACCTTAAAAGCCTTCCAAGACCCTTCCAAAATACACACAGAAAAATGATACAGTTCTGCATGTACTGTCAATAAGCCTGATGAATATGGGCTGTACCAGTCAGTTTTTCCTATCTCTCACACCATCAATTCCAGTTCCAGTTCACAGAACCTCCTTGCTAATTTCTCTGATGTTGTCAGTCTTTCACCAGGTCTGTGAAGAGAATATAATTGCTGCTTCAATCTCTGTCTCTGGCCTAAGAAGAGGGTTTGAAATATGATGTGGCCTGGAAGGAAAATAAGGTACAGAAAAAGAAGGATGGAAGGAGATTTCAAGAGAAATAAAATGCTGCTCCTCCCTTTCTCCCCTTTGGGCTTTATACCCAGAGGCTGCATTTTAACCACTTGTAAGTATTTAACCTTTTCACAACACCTTGCATTATGGTGCTCTTTGTGAGAATGCTGTGATGCTACACAATCCTGTGGTGAACTACCATGACACCCCGAGGACAAAAGTGGGCCTATCTGCTAAAAAATGTCCTTCAGAAAACTGTTACAAGTAAACCCCGCCGAATTACAAAAGCGAGTGTGCCCCCCCTTCGGCAGCCCTGGGCTGCGGGGATGGAAGGTTGGTCCCCACCTCCCCCCATCCCCTGCCCCTGCCACTGCCCCTGCTGCTGCCGCTGCCCCTGTCCCTGTCGCTGCCCCCGTACCTGCCCCTGCCCCTGTCCCTGCCCCTTCTGACGGGACCGACGGGCAGGGCCAGCCCGAAATGCTCTCACTCTCTCAGTACCCCGCGCACCGGGCTGAAGGGTCTGCGGGGGGAGGGGGATTTTCGTTAAGCAAACAGGTTTGCACTGGATTTAAATGACAATGACTGCCGGGCCCACGCCTCACCCCGCTGGGGGTGGGCGAGGGGAGCGGGGAGCCCCCGCCGCCCGCCGGGCCGGGTGGGGCTGCGCGGACGGGCCGGGCCGGGCGGCGCTTCCCGCGGCGGCCTGGCGGGGGCGCTGCAAGCCCGGCGTTGCTGGCGAGCGCGGCGGGCAGCGTGCGGCGCCTCGGCCGGCCCCGGGCAGCCGGCGGGGGCGGGTGGGAGAGCGGGGCCAGCGCCTCCCGCCTTCCCTCACCGCTGCCCGCAGACGCGGAGGGACGCTCGCCCCCGCCGACAGCCCCGCTGTCCCCCCGCCGAAAGGTCGCCCTTCGGCCGCGAAGGGGCTCGGTGCCCCCGCGGGGAGCCGTCGGTGCGGCCGTCCCAAGGGCGCTTGGGGGCAGCTGCCCGGGCCGTGCGCGGCGCCTCGCCCTTGCCGGGGGAGCGGGGACGGGCGCGCCCGCCGGGTAGCTCGCACGGTGGAGGCGGACCCCGCCGCTGCCCGGCCGGGCTGCCGTGCCCCCGACACCCGCACGCCGCCTCCCCGCGCCCCCGGCGGGTCGGCAGGGGGGCGGCCGGCGGCGGAGGCCGCGGGCGGCCGGCGGGGAAAGTTGGAAAGGCCTTGGGGGGAGCCGGGGCAGGGGGCTGGCAGCGGGGTGACGGGCGCGGAGGAGGAGCGGGGAGCAGCCGCACCGGAGCGCCGGGAGGAGCCGGAGGAGATCTGCTGGCGGCGCGTCAGGCGCCTCAGGGGTAGGGGAGGAAGGAGGACCCGGGAGGGGAGCACCGCGCCGGGGTACGGCGGGCAGGGAGGGGACGGCGCGGGCGCCGGTCGGGGCGGAGGGGGGGAGCGCAGCGACCTGTCGCAGACCGCCGCCGCCGCCGCCGCCGGAGGATGCAGGGAGCGCCGGCTGCCGCACGGCCCCGCCGCCGCCTCCCGCGGGCGGTTGCGGGCAGCGGCGGGAGGGCCCGCAGCGGAGAGCGGGGAAAGTTGTGCGCGGCGGGGGCAGGGCTGCGGACCCCGGGGGGGCAGGGGGGCACCGCCAGCAGCAGCACCGGGAAAGTGGGGTTGGAAAGCCGCGAAATCCGCTTCTGGGCTCGCTGCCGGCGAAGCGCATTTAACCATCATCCCGGGGGTGAAGGGGAACTGGGAAAGTAACTCGGAAAAGTGAGTGGGTTTCTTATTTTTTTTTTCTCCATCCTTTCTTTTTCCTCTTAATCCGAAAGGACCCGTTTAAAAGGAAAGCAAAAGCCGCCGTGTGCACCCGCTGCCGGGAGAGAGACGGGGGAGGAGGGCACCGCGCACGGGCACCCTGCCTGTGCTGGGCGAGGGTGCGGGATCCTGCGCTCGGTTCTCCCCCAACATGACCGTGTACCAAAGCAGCTACACATAGTAAACAGATTCATCATGCGACAGAGCGCAGGAAGGTGAGACACAAGAAGAAACAGAAACTAACACTGAAAGGAAGAGGGGGGAAGAAGACAGCGACTGCGAATTACTTCCAGATAAAGTGGGTGGATGTTGTGCAGCAGCGACTTGGGATTTTAGGGGATGCACCCTTATATTTTGCTTCTCTCTAGTCCGAGCCTCCCTTCTCCGGTGACAGAAAGCGGCCGTACTTGGTGGTAGGCAAACAGGAGGCGGAATAAACAGGAGGGGTTCTTTCAGCAGCGCTGGCGATGCCCTCCTGATCTGCTGTAAGGATATTTTTTTTTTTTTCCCTCTTGGTGGATGTTGATTCTTGACCTCGATTTTGAGACCTTTTAGTTGCATCGCGGTTGTTGTGGTTTTATTTCTTTTGGCGAGGAGTGGAAAGGGGGAGGCTGGCTTCGGTGCTGAAAGTTGCAGTCATTATTTTGGAGCCAGCATGTGCACCAACATAGTCTACGAGTGGCTGAAGACCCTGCAGCTCCCCCAGTACGCGGAGTCCTTCGTCGACAATGGCTACGACGACCTGGAGGTCTGCAAGCAGATCGGGGACCCCGACCTGGATGCCATCGGCGTCGCCGTGCCCCACCACCGGCGCCGGATCCACGAAGCCGTGCGGCGGCTGAAGGAGGCGGACGAGACGGCGGCGGGGCTGTACTTCACCCTGGAGCCGCAGCCGCCGCCGCCGCCGCCGCCGCCCCCGCGGCCGGCGCCCCCCACGGCCGGGCGCTGCCCCCGGCGGGCGGTGGGGCAGGATGAGGCCCGGCGGGGGGCGGCCCCCCGGCACCGCCCCGGCGGGCGGCGGGGGGCAGCCGGCGGCGGGGGGCTGGCCGCCTACCCCCGGCTGAAGCTGAAGATCATGATCCGGGACAAGCTCATCCGCGACGGCATCAACCTGAGCAAACCCCCCTACTCCAACCAGGTGAGAGGGTCCCCGCCGGCCGCTGCCCCCCCGGCGGGGCCGTGGCTGCCGGGCGCGGGGCGGCAGGGGGGTGGGCGAGCCTTCCTCCAGGCAGCGGCGGGGGGCGCCGGCCAGCGTGGCCCGGTCCCCTCTGCCGGGCACTGCTGCGCGTCTCCAGCTGCGCCGGTGGCGTTTTCGGAGGGACACGCGGTGGGCACTTGGCCCCCGCCAGGTGCGGGGCGAGCGGGGCCGGCACAGGTCGGGGCCGCCGGCGCTCGGTGCCCTGATGCGGGCTCACAGGGTGGTGCAGCATCGCGCTGCCTCTTGGGTTTGCCTCGATGTGTTTTTTCATTAACCGGTTCTTTTAGTCCAGGGGTGGTTTGGGGCGTGAAGACTGAAACTGACAGCACGGTCTGAATGGTTTGGCTGCTTGTTTGTTTTTCTTTTTCTGTGAAACTTTTCCATTGTGTTGGAGAGTGATGGCTTCCCTCATCTGTTGTTAAAGGTCATGGTTTAGTGTCAGTTTCTGTTGGTGAAATGGCTCATGAAGCAAGTGGTAATCTGGCTGGAGGAACAACTCCTTCTGTTGCCTGGAT
The DNA here is from genome assembly GCF_017639655.2 of Falco naumanni. Lineage (NCBI taxonomy): Eukaryota > Metazoa > Chordata > Aves > Falconiformes > Falconidae > Falco > Falco naumanni. Next base: position 44,083,997 of record NC_054059.1, read on the forward strand.
TTATTTACTGGAGGATGGTGGTGACTGGTGAATGTCAAAACGATTCATCAGCTACTCCGGCACAGGTTGGACTACCTCCAGTATATGTAGGCTGCTGAAAGGCCAGGAAAGTGCAGGTCTCGGAAGAGTACATTCCAGTTTGATGAAACCCCAATATTTACCTAATTCTTACCTTTTGAAAAGGTTAAAATGTAAGATTAATGTGGTCTAGAAGATAGGAAATGTTGTGTCTAAACTTTTCTGTGGGTTTCGTGCTGAAAACGCCATACGTAGAGTAAATAAAGCAATAGAATTAAATGAATAGTGGCATGGAGGAGAAAATGCTTTGTGAAAGAAAATAGGGTATTATGGTGCATGGTTGCTTCAGAGTTCAGAATTAAGTGCTTCAAAGTTGTTTGATGACCCAAGTTGCCTATATTTTCTTTAATTATATGAGGTCTGATTTTTCGGAAAGACTGAGCAGTTGCAGTTGACCTTCAACTTGTGGGTACTTGAAGGAAGGTGATGTTGAAGTCTGGTGTTCTGGGTTTACAGAAATATAAGGAATTAAAATTGCGAATTAATTATCAGCTGTAGGGGATCTAGGTGTGAGGATAATGAGTAAAATTCAGCTTAGAGAACAATGCGGAGGTGTAGATAATAAGGCTGAGAGGACAGTAAGTTTCAGGACTCCAATTTTTTAACAGCTCAGTGATTGAGGGCCACTAGGCACTTTCAAGTACAGCACAGTTGAATGGTGTGAGATATTTGTTCTCGTTTCCTGAAACATCTGGCTAATGACATTGTCAGAGGCAGTGTATCAAATCTGATAGGATAGTAGTCTAATCTAACCAAACATCCATGAACATCTAGTCTAAGTACAGCATCTTTCCTCCCCCCACCCCCCACCCCCCACCCCCTGCTTTTGAAGTGCTACATCACTTCAAGACTGGCACCCTTCTGAAATTACTATTACATGCCTTATATAAAATAACTGCTATGGAAGTTCTGGCTTATCAGTGTAGCTGCAGTGCATTGCCCACCTCCACAGATACATTTCACTTCTTCCTTTTGAGTTTGTGTATGTTCATAGTCACTGGTTCTGTCTTACCAAGCAAATCCTCTTATCTTCTCTTTTCTATACCTCTTCCATAGGAATTGTAAAATTTCTAAGATGCTAGCATATAACATCAAGGAAATTGAAATCTTTAGTGTTGATTTCTTCGTTAGCTCACTTTATTTGAATTTGATTAGTCTGATAATAGTGTGGATTAACTGTCAGGGCAAGCTCATCTTACACAGAAAGTGTCACTCAGCTTTAATTGACTTAAATCTAAATGCAGTATTTTGAAATAGAAAGAGGAACCAAGCTTACTTACCTAGTTTTATTTCAGCCTGTGGTGTATTTATTTTGGATGATAAATGCATATAACATCATTTTTTACAGTAATAGAGAAACTTTCTCCATCTCCTCACTGTGAATCACTTCACATCGTAGCATGTTGTAAGAAACCATAAAGCTGGCAAAATCGGAGTGTGTTGCTCAACATGTGTTATTCTGAATGGCACCCACCGTAGCAATCCATCTCCAAAACAGCTTAAAGGGAATAGCAAAAGATCATGTCACTGTACATTATTCATTGGATGTTGTTTAAAGCAAGAAAAACAACATACTGTATTCTTTCATTTGGAAAAGAGCCAAAGCTGTGTCTCTTAAAAAAAAAAAAACAAAAAAAAAACAACCCAGAAAAATGTGGATATAATTTAAGCAACCTGTATTATACTTTTTGTATGGAACATGCAGTGTACGGACTTATGCATATCAAAAGAAATGGGATGTATTCTTCGCTGTGCACAGGATTAAAGAAGCAGTTGAGGTCTGTGTCAAGTTTTCTAATACATTTATCACATGTCTACCTACAGACAGTCAGTGGATATCCTGAAGTAGGGCACTAGACACTGACCTATTTGATGTCCGTTGGCATTTCTGGTGCTGCTGAGCTGCTAACTAGCCTCCTACTTCCCTTCATGGCTTATGTGGGGAATGCCATCATCTTTTCCTCTTACTGTCTATGAATGGAAAGTAGTATCTATGAATGGAGGAGCATACTTGTGCGTGTATGTATGAATACTCATATGTATCTGGATTTTACTTGTTTCCTGAAAAATACTTCATGTGTTCAGTTATGTGGTTCTCAGACAGTTTAGGAGTTCTACTTGAAAATATCCCTGAGAACTGGAAGTGCTGCTTCTCTGTCTTGTTTATAGCCTTTCGCTAGCTGCCTGAGCTCTAGACTTGTCAAAAGATCAGAAATGAGTATTGGATGTGGCTGTGGAGATGCTAAAAGCATCCTTTTGCTGTCCTTCCAATGTTGTTGCTGTGTTTTCAGTTGAAGGGTGAAATATCAGAGTGGGGAGGATAGAAATGTACTGGCATGGTAGATTTTAGTTTAACTTTGATTACAGTCAGCAGAAATTACTAACAACTACTTAGCAGAGCTTAATATAAATCTCTTAAAGATGTGCAAACTTTGAATTGGAGCCATGTGTGGGGGGTGACTTCAGTCATGGAGAATTATCACAAGCCATCTTGATTATTTCCATGGAGAATTAGAACAAGGCCTCACCTCCTGAAATCGCATCTTGTATATTTTTCAGGTATAACTCAAGGAATGTAACTGTAACTGAGAAGAACTCTACAGAAGTCAGATTTTGTTCCATGTTAGTAATGCTTCTTAATACTCACAGCCCTCTGTTTTAGTTGCACACATGCAGTTGCTGGCTGATAGCCTTGCAAGTCTCATATATCTAAGGAACATCTTGTGGAGGTGATGGGATTGAACACCCTTCAAACAAGAACCCATGGTACCTTTCTGAGTCAAGTGTAACATCTGTGTATTCTCAAAACATCTAGCTGTTTTAAAAAATTATCCTTGATGATGGTAATTCTGTCCTTAATTAGGAACTTAATTATGTGCAGTGTAGGAATAGTATTAGTATTATTTTGCCATGTAGAAGTTCTGGGGAATGAAGTTATGGCAAAGCAAAATCCAAATGAGCAGCCTCCCCGGGTTCCAGTGGGCATGAGCGAAGGAGAATGCAGCACTGACCTGAACCAGCTGAATCAGAGGAAACTAAGCCTTTACCTCCATACGAAGACACTTCTTGCCTTGGTGGGCTTGTTGCAAAACAGGTTGTGTCCATGCTGCGTTTGAGCAGGAGTATTGTCACTAAATGTCGCTGTGGTAGAGAAAGCAGAGGAACACCGATTTTGTCAATATAAAGACGAGTACCTTGTTGTGCAACATGCCAAGATAAATTAGGTATTCTATTTATCTCAAAAATAGATTAAGTGACATTTAATAGTTTACTGGAATTTCATTACTATTTCTAATTGAAATAAATGGCCTGACCTGTTTCTTGAGGAACTTTGTTCAGTTTTTCATCTGCAGAGAACTGCAAATACATTAAAAATCACAAAAACCATACATGCATTGAAAGCTCCCATACCAATTAAGATGATTTTCTTAGCCTCAGTAAAGTTTTACTCATGTAGATTTCAATTTTTATTAGAGAGACTAAAACTGTAGTGTGACATATGTGTATGTACGTGACCTCATTGTCTTTCACTGTGCTGTTCATGATTATCAGCATGCTTGGAAAACAAACACTAAAAACTCAGCTGCATTTGAGGTCATAATCTCAAGAGTTCAAGCAGATGTAGAAAAGTAAGAAGTTAGATCCAAGTGAGTATCTGCTTAAACACCCAACCACATTTTTTTAAGTTCTGTGCTGATGATACAGCACAGATTTGTGGTTCTGATTAAATCTTTGTTTAATCCTTGCCACTACAAAATGAGGAATATTTCACATAAGTTAGATGTGTAAGAGGTAAAGATGCCAGCAATACTGCTTTGAAATACACTGCTTCAAGCTGAGTCTGGGGCTGGGTAATGTAATGTAGTCAGCACTTTACATATCTACAGAGGTGAATTCAGTGAATTAAAAATATTGTGCTTTGAAGAAATGGCAACACTCACCTATGCTAGAATTAAACATGAACCTTTTTCTAAAGACCTGGCTGCTTTGGAATAACTGCAACTCTGATTAGCAGAGCGTTCTCAAATATGCCTTGGGGAAAGCTGCCTATTGACAAAAGTTCTAGTGCATTAAGTAGTAACAATATTTTCATGGCAATAAATTAGCAAAGCTACAAGCAATGTTCAGGAGGTGAAAAGGTATCTTATATAAGAAAGCACTGAATTTGCCTTTGACTTCCGAAGTCTGTTTTCTTCTAAAGGAAATACAGCACCTTGTATATTGGGCATTTATTTCAAAGTCCTGGTTTATTAAACTCACAGAAAAACAAATTGGAAAAGATCTTCTTCCAATCAGACCATTAAGGCAAAATATTGCAGAATATGAATAATACAGTACCACGCTGTATTTGCATTTGAATTGTTCCTGAATATTTTAAAGTGTATTCAATCTCTTCTGGAAGTGTTGAATGTAAATCTTCCTGGGTTTCATTATCTCTGTTTTGAGGGGCAGAAGATCCCACAGGGCATATTAAAGGTGGCATCCTGAGAGAGGACAGTATCAACTCCACAGCCTTCTCCCCACTTTCTGTGGTCATGTTCAGTGTATCTTCTCAGCTCTGGCCGTGGTGGGGGCTGGCAGAGGGGAAGGGGAGCGTGTGGCTCCCAGCTCTGAGTGTGGGGCTGAGCAGCCTGCCACTGCTAGTGGCAGCAGCTGCCCTGGAAGGGTGATCCTTCCTTCGTCCTTCACATGGCTCTAAGTTTGAAGGTAAAGCTAAACTTACAGGTCTCTGGCAAAAGAGAAATGCTTGGCTTTTTGAGGTTCCCCAAAGCTTTTTCTTCCCCCAAAAGAGATGATTCAGTCAGAACTCAGTGGTACAAAGTTGAACTGAATTTTCTCATATCATGTGAGGTTTTGTGTGTACTGCACCTCAACAGGGACACCAGCAGTGCTGTGACAAAAGTCTAACTACCAATTTCACTCCTGCACACTTATAAACCTGTCCTGTTATAAGACATTTGGTGTTCATAACTCTTTCTGAGGAGAAAACACATTTTATGAAAAATATTTCTGTTGATACCGCCACCCCCAGAGCTTCTGTCTCTGACATATGTAGGATGATGAAGCCCGTACACACAACCACGCGTGAGGAATACCAAAGAAACCAAGATAATTTCTCACCAACAGAGTAATCTTGCAAACCGTATTTCTAGTTTTTTTCATGACCGATATCACTGTCTCACATATACCATAATATATAGGTCAGCTGCGTCCCTGATTTCAGATGTGAAATTGAAGAATTTGCCTAAAGTAATGAAAAACTTCAGACAGATGAAGGTTGGGACCCACTACTGCGGCATCTTTGTCCATTGCCTTATGATTAAGAGTAAACTTCTTTATGTGTAACAGAAAAGTGATCAAGGAATAACCAGTAACTTGGCTATATGGCAATTAGTTATGCCTGTTAATTTTGCCTGTTAGTTGTACTCTGTGTGCATATGTCATTATGAAGAGTCCCTATTCACTAAGGTATATATAGATCCATATGTATAATCTGAAACATACTAAGAGCTCTTACAGAATTTTTGAAAAGTGCAGCAGAGGGGTTTGAAGTGACAGCAATATTGTTATTGCAGATTAGGAATGAATTTATTGTATCACTTACAGGAGCTCACTTACTGGTCTGAGACTCTTCCAAAGCAGGAGAGGATGGAATGAGTTAAGACTACATTGGTAGGTTCAACTTTTAAATTACTTGCTTTGTCAGTTTCAATGAGCCCCTTTGCTTGGTGTTTGACAAAGCTATCTGGTTCAATCTCTTTGTCTAGGCTAATATGACATCTCATATTGATGTGCTTATCTTGACAAATGTGGTGGCGTGTACATGCTGCAGGAATTGTCGTTTATTAAAAGAGCACGGCGGCACTATGTTTAGCACTGCTGCGTTATTTTGGGAGCGGCTGTGCAGCAGGAAGGGGAGATTCGGGTGAACCTTCCCTGACACTGGCAGTCTGCAAGCTGAGCTGGCCCCAAACCGTCTCCAGTGACTCATCCAGCCTCTTCAGTTTGTTACTTGCAGATAGTAAAAAACTTTTATTATGATTTTGCAAAACAAAAGACTAGTGGTGTGTCACGTGAAACACAAGTAGAAGGGCTGTAAAATAGTATCTCATCCTGGTTCTCACAAACTCAGCAGGATGTGAATGACAGCGATGCATGCCTCTCACGGGAGCCTTGCTCCTCCAGTTGGTCCTATTCCCAGTGTAGTCAGTGGAGGTTTTGCCAGTGATTTCATTTGATGCTGAGTTTGGTGTGAAGTGTTCAAATTTAAATCAGCGAACAAGCACACCCTTACTGACTGTGATTGTGGGAGGTGAGAACAGGATGATGTGAACAGTAAATACAACAGTAGGATGCAAAAAAAATAATAATAAAAAAAAAAAGCAAAACTTTTCAGAGCTGTAAATATCTCTGTTAGCAGCTTGAACACCAGCAAGGCAGACTTCTGAACACAGATCTCATGAGTTTGCGCGAGAGTAAATGTTTGGTAGTCTCTGAAATCTGCACTAGTGTGCACTTAGCTGGAGTCAAGTACACATAGTTGTTTATAGCTGCCCCCTCGGTAACATACAATGAGGGAGAAATGGCCATAACATGTAGCAGATTAAACCTAAAACCAGGTACAAGTGTACAACTTTCACAAGTTATTTTTTCCCAGGAAGAATTGCACTGGTTTTGAGGATACACACCCTGAAGCAGGGATGTGGTGTTATCACTGAATATGACATCAGTCAGAACTTTATGGGGTAACTAAGTCCAGTTGTGATGTCTGTACCTCAGAAACACACAGTAAATTTGGTGTGGTTAAGGAAAGACTTAAAAAGCTGGAAAAAATCCTGCCTTTCAGTCAGGGACTAAGAAAAGCTTACACTGTTTTTTTCCCAGAGTTAGTTAAGTGGCCACTTGGCCATGCTCTCATATGCACAGAAGGAAATATTTTTATTAGCAGAAAAAGGCATTGAGAACTTCATGGCTGAGAGCTGGAGCTAGGCTATTCATGCTGTGAAGAAGGCCAAAAGCCAGTGTAAACCAAAACCTCAGTAAGTCAATATTCATAGAGAAAAAAAAAACCACTCGAAAACCAAAATGAGTGGGTGCCAGTTCTGCATCAGTGCCCTTGGTTTGTGGACAGGTGCTTGCTGGGAGCAACTCTTCTGCCCTGGCAAACTCCTGTCCCTTGGCTCCACACCTCCTCACTCTGCTGTCCGAGAGCCTTCTGTGTACCCTAGAGCTACCCATTCCCTGACTTCTCCTAAATCATTTCCCTTAAGTCTGCCTCAAGACACACTATCTTCTTCCCTAAAAGCAACCTCTTTCCTACCCAAGAATGTACATCTTTTGCCTTAGGTCTCCCTAACCTTTTTCTCCCCCATCTACATGCACTCAGCAAAACTGAGGAGTGTTAACCATGATCTCTTTGGGTGGACAGACAGGACTGATGCAGTGATACCTTTTTGTACAGCTTGAGACAATGCTGCATCTTTCTCACTTGATCCCATCCCACTACACCCCATCCCATTCCAAGCCCTGTATGTGTTTCACTCCATATCTCTCTCCTGCTGCCCCTGAGTCTCAGGCTTTGATTTGGATCCTGCTCTTTCCTCGCCCATGCTCTGATGAGAAGAGGAGCTTTCTCTCCCACTCAGAAGAGTGGGGCCATCACTTGTCTCTCCTTTGCTCTCAGTGCCCCCAGCTGCCTTGCCATTGATCAGCACAAGTGGCTGAGCCCAGGTTGTTCTCATAAATCTAGACTTCGATCTTATGAATTTCAGTCTTAAAAATGCCACAGGCTGCAGTTATCCAAAATCCCTCTGGCCCCGGTATTGTGGCAGAAGGAAGGGATTGCTCTAGGAAGAGGAGGATGTATTACAGGTTTCAAACATTTGTATGGAACTGTATTTATGGGACTGTATTTGTCTTTTTGAAGCAAGACAGAATGTACTGTTAAAAAAATAAGTTGTAACCTCATCAAAATTCTGAGTTCAATACAAAAATGTTGAAAGCTTTTTTTTTTTTTTTTTTGGCACAATTTTTTAGTGCTAATCATGTGATCATGATAATTGCTTCTAATTTCAGCATTTCTGAAATCTTGTCCAGTTGTTTAGTGGCTGCCAAAATGTTTTTCTTCAAATTTTGTTTAAACTTATTCTACTAGTAGTTTTTTATGTTCTACTGTGTTGAAAATTTTTTTACAAATGCATCTCTGACCATTTGTACATCTTGTAGTTAAGGTTTTGCCCTAAATATCCAGCTATTAGTTTAGCAGACGTTTTTCCATATCTAGGAAATGAGAAGTACTTGAATAAAGAATTGAATTTGCCCTTGAGAAGGTCTGTCACAAATCTTCACGTGCTAGTTCCTATACTAAAATTTTTACCTTAAAGATAAGAATGAGTGACTATTTTCAGCCTCTGAATCTATATTCTCTCTCATATCAGACCAAACATCACAAGGAGGTCTCATTTTAAAACACTACTCTGAAGAAGCTCAAGGGTTAATAAGTGGAACTGTGGAAATTACTAACCAAAAAGGTTTACTCATTTTAAAGTATTAACATCCAAAAAAGGAGAAAAAGGAAAAAATAAGGAAATGTGACAGAAATTATACCAAGAGATCTGGAAAAAGAGCGATTTTGATTTCACCTGCTTTGTTATTTTCATGTGAAGAAAATTTATTGGACTTTCCTGTGATAACTTCTAAATAAGGTGTTGCTAAGAGCAGATTTTCACATATACTTGATATTTACACAGTGGTAAAAATAATGCTCTGTAGCTTGTGGAGTAGGATGGAGCAAGAGGAAGTTTGACAAGAATATCACTAGCTGGTTTCTGTCCAGCTCTAAAAATTACATACAGTAAGGTCGTATTTCATGCAGGCAGTGACTAGAAGTAATGAAATGTGTGTGTCCTTGCCAATAATGTCAAAACCAAACAAAAAAACCCCAGTTGCCCATTTTGTATCACTTTTAAGAAGTAACATTTGTATCCCTAGCAAAGGTTATGGCAAAATTATTCTAAACATTTGACTTTATTGCCCAGATTTGTGGTCTAAAAACTCAGTGTTTGAAGAAATATTGAAAAATTCTCCTTTCATTAGTAGTTTGGGTCCTGATGCAATAATTCCCCAGGAAAATGATTTTATTCCTTTTGATAGAAAGGCATGCATGTGCTGCAAAGTGAAAGGAACTAACTTAATTGCTCTCAGGTAGCAATGGAAATCAGCTGAGCCAGGCTTGCTTCTGCATACTTCCAGGCTAGTGGCTTCAGTGCTCATTTACTTCTGGAAGTATGAGTAAAACTATGCAGGATTGAACCAGTTTGGGATATTTTTCCAATGATTCTTAGATAACCTGCAATATCATTTGTCATAGGTAAGTGTTATGCAAATTAATGAAAGCAGAAATTGCTGTAATTAGAAGTAGTCTGAATCTCTTGTTGAAGTTGGCTTGTACTGATACTGTAGCAAGTATGTGACAGTGTGGGTGGTGTGTATTTTACAAAATACTACATCACTTACAAAAGCGGGTGCTTTTTGTATAAGCCATCAGTAGCAAGTATTAATTCATCTATATAGGAAGTTGTAAAGGCCTGAGGTGTTTCCCTAAGGAATTATTTCACCTTAGAGCTGGAAACTTACTTAAAAGAGAATTTCTATTCTAATCCTACGTATGTTAAAAAGAACTGCTTATGCAACCACTGGATTCATTAAATCAATTCCTATGGTGTCTAACAGGAAATAAGCTGCTGCAGTATATCCTTCCTCTGTGTGTGATGATTTTGGAAGGAGCACAGATTTGTCCAGAAGAACTAATTGTTTTCATAGTACTTGTCTTATAGATCTTTCAGTGGCTGAAATTGATGTAATAGTTAATAGTATTGATCTAGATTTGGAAAATAAGGCAGAAATTCCTTCGTGCTGAACACACTTCTTCCTGTAGGTGTAAGGAAATTGACATCTTTTTAATAAGAAATAGCTTCATACTTTCAATAAATATGAATGAAATTCAAGGCAAAGGTAGTAAAGGAATTTCAAGAGCTGATTTTCCTTTTCTTCTCCTTGCCTCCTTTGTCGTATTTACAGTGGAAATATGTTTTTCTCTAATTTGAAATTTCTGTACAACTGGACAAAACCAATGTCTTCCTTAGCACATTCTAACTTAATAATCTTCCTTTTTTTGTTGTTTCCCCTGATAGTTTGTGCAGTATGAATATACACTTCATGTACTTGATGGTTTTCAGTTCATAAGTGCCTAATTTAAAATTTTCAAGGTGTGCTATTTTTAACTGAAGTGGTGGCATTTTTCTTCCTTTAAATTAAACATGGTGTTTAAACTCTGTTATGATCTTTTAGAGGTGGTGTCTTCAGAATGACTTTCAGAATGATTCAGGTGTTTTCAGTAACATCTCACTGCTTTAGCCAGTCCCTCTAAGAACTTATCTTGGCTCTTTAGTAGTACAAGCTTGCTTTTATTTATTTTTTTTCCTGCTGCCTTTTTTTCTTTTTTCCCTCCTTACTATTTGCTGATACATTGTTTTACTTATCTGGCTGCTTCTGACAAAAGATAAAACCCCTCCATTCTAAATGTTTTTTTGATTTTTGATTGCTTCTTTATTTTAGTGGAGGTTTGTCTTACAAGATGTTGCATTTACAAAAAAAGCCAAACCACCGAACTTTTCTGCAGACTCTTTCAGATAGTTACCTGAATAGTTATTATCTACTAGTGATTATGTATATCACACAGACAAAGATTAATATGTTAACAGAGCAGTGTTTATGAGTTTTATATTGCATGGTTTTAGGGGCATGTATGAATGAATATTTAGGTTTTAGTTTCAGGGATTTGGTAATGTTTCTCAACAGACTGCAGCACTGAATTTTTGTCTTTCTGTACTTCCCTGCAGTCTGTTTGCTAGCTGCTTGAAAGCAAGATGTCTGTGCAGAATATGTAACTGAAACTTGTATGTTGGTAGGTAAATAGCACTTTGATACAAGAGGAAACTTCTGCAGTTCAAGCAGTGTTACCAGTTGCCTTTTCTATAGTCGGATTTTCAAAAGTAAAAGCGTGTTTGTGATAAACTCTGTCAGGTGCGTAGAGTCTGGACCTGTTACCTCCTGTCATGAAAGTCGGTGGAAATTTTGCTGTTGATTTGGTTGGGAACAGACTGAGGTTTTTGCCGAGGATCTACAATTCTGTTTTCAAAGTACTAAATCAAAATATGTAACCATTGTGGTTTCTGGTTGAAACATTGCCTTGATCTAAATGGCTCTTTAAATATATTTTTATTAGCTTCTATTTTCATGAACTGGTAATAGTCTTTTTCTTGGAACGGGCTGTTGAGATTGTGGGGATTGTGGGTGTCTCCCCAGTTAATGTTGCCATCCAAATACTGCTAAATTGATCTGTACCTCATTTCTAAGTTTTTTTCTTTTCTTTTCTTTCTTTCTTCCCCCCACCCCCATGCCTTCTGTTTCCAGTTTGGAGACTTGTGAAATAAGTCCTAGACTGTCAAACAGCGTGGTGAAATTCTGGATGGTTTTCTTATTTTCAGCTAGAATTAAGGGGAGCAGAAAATGTAATCACTAATAATGACATGCTTTTTGGTATAAGAGAAATATTTAGAAGGCAAGAAATGGAAAAAAGTAGATAATTGTGCTGTTATTATTTACTGATGTTGTATAGCCCTTTCAAAAGGATTTTTAGCCTATTTAAGAAGAGTAATCCTATATGTTAATTATTGGTGCCTTACTGGGCTTAAACTGCCTGGGAGGAGCTAAACTTGGAAAGGAGGTATGAGCTGTAGTAAAGAAATCTCAAGAGCAGCCAGGTTGAGAAAAAAGTTTTTAAACTGCAGGTTTACATAGTGGTATTCTGGAGCTGTGTGCTCCAAGGAGGAGGTAACTTTGACTTTGGTGAAATGGTGGGATTTGTTTGGAGGTGGGTAGATTGGTTTACTTACTTGTTCAGTCAATCCTAAAGGTAGAAATTTGGCAGATGTTGTAACTAATTTCCTGTTATTTATTTAAAGTGATGTGTTCAGAGGAGTTGCTGTCTATCTGTCCATACACTCACTCACTTTTTCTTCAGAATCTCTGGCTTCTGCTCCCTTTCCTCATAAACACATATTTTTAGACCTGGTAGATCATTGCTTGTGCCCATGTAGACCATTTTGTCAGCTTGGGGGGAAAAAAAGCCTAAAAGGGTATGTAAACAACACTCTTAAGGGTGTTTTTTTTTCTACTGTATAAAGAATACTTAAACCTTGGGTTTCCAAATACTGTCAGTGTCTTTTAAATACAAGAAAAAGTTGGAAAAGAAAAGCACCTTTTTTTTTTTTTTTTCTTTTATTAGGTTCATGTTTAAATCGTAGCTCTGGGTGTTGTTGAGACAGCTTGCAGCTGAAGAATATGTTTAGAGAAAAACTGCAGTTTTATGCAACTTCTTTTCCACTGTACAGATAGGTGGTAATGCTGCATGCAACAGAGGCAACTGTGTATCTCTAAAGAGCAGAAGCAACAGTGAAATTGGTGCAGGGGTTTTCCATGTGTTCCCTTTCAATATATCTAAGGTTTGACTAAATTGATATTGCCAAAGTTGTAAAAATAATTCTGTATATGTGGTATCAGTTCCACACTGGGAGTGAAAATGTCCTTCTGCTGTTTGGCTAATTGGTAATACCAACCCTTAGTAATTTTGTGATTGAAATGCTTGTCCAATACCTCTGAATAGAGGTGACATAGTGACAAGTGTTTTCCTCAGGTGTGAGGTGGGTTTTAAAGCTACTGATTGACAAGCAGTTGTCTAACTTTGCAGAAGTTGCACTACTGGTGATCTTATCTTGGCTATTAACCTTCTTTACAATGCTAAACTCTCTTTGCCATTAGAATTTTTTTCCTAGTGTCTTACTTAAGTCTTCCAATCAACAGCTTTATCTTGTTACTTCTTGCCATGTCTGCCAGGGGCATGGAGAGTAGAGGGTTTTTTTCCATTTCCTCTCTTCAGCTTTAGCTACCTGAGGGTACTACTAAGTCCTACCTAAATGTCTATGCTAAAATAGAGAGGATGGTTCATTAATTCTCCTTTTGTGTTACACTTTCTGGATGAATTCCCATTCTTTGAAGTTGGTCCCTTCTGTACTCTTTCCCTTGTTGGTCTGAAGGGGTCTGGGCATAATATCCCAGCGGGGGCCTTGCTGGTGTTGGGCAGAACTTAAGTTACTCTCTTTGCTGTTGATAATTTGATTCACTTACTCCCATATGGCTGTTGCCTATTTTTTTACATTATGATATTGCTGACTCATGCCTTGGATCCACAGGAGGCCCCGGGACCTTTAGGTAGCAGGGCGAGCCATTTGTTTCCCATTATTGCTGTACGTAATGATTCATAGTCAGGTGTGCTTTCTTGCTGTTGTCCCTGATGAATAACATCTCTCTATTTATCAGACTCTACCTCCAGTTTAAGGCCATTTTAAAGTCTAAGCCTGGCCTCCTGTGTACTAATGCTCCAATCAGTTGAACGTGACCCGCTGATATAAAAAAAAAAATTTTTTTCTGTTTTACTACCCAAATCAGTACTAAAAATAATTATTATTGATGTACTGAGGACAGCCCCCTGCAAGCCTTCTTTTGATACCTCTTCAAATTATGGCATAGATTGTTTGTAAATGTGGTTTTCCTCATGTTTTATACTCCTGTGTTATTTTCATTTAGGCAGTGCTTCCCTAGTTTGCTGATATAAATGTAGTATGAAACAGTATCAAAAGATGTAATGAAATCAAGAAGTCTGGCATCTACTTATTTCCATTTTTTTTTTCCAGGATGTATGTTTGTCTGGCATACAAAGAGATTAGGCTGATTTGACGTAATTAATTTGTGACAAGACAGTGTTGACTGTTAAGTATCTTGTCACTTCTTGATTCATGAAACAAAAGCATTTTTTTGTGTGAGGATCAATAAGGCTTTCCCTATGCAGCATCATACTCTTGTTCCAACAAATACAGGTTCGTTTCATCCTTCTGTTACCTTCCCTTACCCAAAAAGTAACTACTCTCGGTCATGTACACCACTAGTTTTGGGAGAGGGTACCATGCTTTCTTGGTACACAGTGGACCCCATCTCCCTGTGTGCACTCTCCTGTTTCCCCTCCCCTGCCCCATGCTACCAGTCTAGTAGTGATCGTAAACCTCACATGAAGGTCAACTCCTTTTAGAGCTGTTTGCCCCTGCATAAACAAGGTTTTGTCAGGCACAGACACCTGTGGGTCCTCTGTGTTTCAGCTCCTGCTAGTTTTCTGTTGGATAGGGGGAACTGAGGGTAACGCTGTGTGCACTATAGCACTTTGTGCTTGAGGAGAGTTCATCCATAGTCACTACAGGAATGTGTACGCGCAAAAGCGGCGTCTGCAAAGGAAGGGCTTGAGACACTTGCATAAATCATCTCCTGGGAAGTACTGTGTGTGTTTTGGTCACTGCCAAGGATCTGGCCTGATGTGTATCGAATGCTGTGTGGCATCCATTCTGTTCAGGATGTAGATGAAGAAAATTGTAACATGTCTGGGTCACACATGAATCATGATTTTCTCAGCCCTCAGAAATATCTTTATTTTATGTTAGTCTGACTCAAAAGTATAAACTGTAGGAAACACTTTTCCTACTGGGCATGTCACATAAAACCAAATGTGTGTGTGTTCTGTGTCTCCCTGCATACATACTGACCTGATTCAGGGTCACTAGGGGTAGGACTAATGTGGCTTTTAATTGCAGGCCTTTAGGATTTTGCTATATAATTGCAAGGATATCCCCCTCCCTCCCTTTCTCCCTCTGGATAACTGGGTGCATTGGTTCTTCTCAAGGAGTCTCTGCTATTCTACATTTTTCCTCTTCCATCAAGACCTCAGAAAGTTTCATAGACTTTTTGTAGGTTTGGCAATGGACAGACATGTATCCTGCAGTTTGTTTATGGGTATTTTTTTGTTTTGTTTTTGGTTTGGTTTTTTTTTAGAGAGGGTAGACAAACAGTAGATTAATTTGCCCTAGTTTATGCAACATCCCAGGGCCAGGCCTGGCAGTAGCCTGCTGTGCAATATGGGCAATTGAATGGCTGACACAGGAACAGATTTACAGGGCATACTGCAACTTTCCTTCCTTCTGTGCAGAGAAAAGGTGCCCTCTCCTTTCTCTCTCCATTGTGCATTTTGCTGTTCTTTTGCCAGGAATTCATCACTCATGCTTTTACTCTCCAGGATCTCCATCCCTTTTTAAATGCACCTAACCTGTCAGTTGTGTGGGAGATTCACAGCGGGATTATTGTAAATCTCTTCTTCTGTCAACAGTGGTTCAGTAATGAAATCTCTGATGCCATTATCTCTGAAGAAGGGCTCTTCCTCTATTAATTGCACTGCATGACAACCATACATTGTGAGGATCTTCCTGCTGTGGTGTTGCAAAAGGCAGAAGCAAGAGTGGTTGACTATTACTAGTGGTACCTTAAGCATTTGGCCTAATGAGAAGAAATCCTTTCCTGACTCTAAAATAAGTACTCGGTCATATGCACAGCATCTTGAAAGATAGCACGGTAATGTAACTGGGGAGAGATGTGCTGCTGAAAGGAATCAGGTTTGTGGGAAAGCTCTGGAGAGTTTAATTGCACAGGCAAGAGAAAACCAGAGCCAAGTGACTCTTGTTTCCTCAAGCCTTAGCGATAGAAGTGGTAGATGAGGAAAAGCAGCATCTGCATCCCCATGTCTGCTTCTCCCTAGTGCTGTATATCTTATTCCCTACTTGTATAAACAGTGGATCTTCCGGAAAATGCAGTGGGAACCCATTTAGTATCTTTTAAGTGTTGTTGGCACTGTTGTTCTAATGGACTGAGTATGTTTTGATTCACAAATACTGATCTTAATGTGAAGGGGGCAAGCTGCAGCATATGGGACAATTATACTTAATTACTGAATCACACATTCATCTACATATACTTGGGTGATTTTAGCATTTTCAACAATTTATTTTTAAAATAGCTGAAATTGTTACATATGCTGAAAGTGGGCAACATCAGCGTCACTGTTCCTGAAAACGAACAGCTCAATATATTACTTTTAGGGGAGGTATTTTGCATGGCTGCTCCTAGCCTGAAGCTTTGGGAAGATCAGGAAATAATTTAGGGGAAGTTATAAATCAGCAGAAAGTGACTTTTGGATTAAAGAATGCTTCTTGAACCATGACTGTGGCTCATAATATGATGTTGTAATCTGGTCATGTAGAAATTTCCATGTTAAAGTTGGGTGTAGGGGGGAACAAAGTGTACTTTGTACCTTGTTCTGTTCAAATTCTGTCCCTGGAGTTTCTGCAGGATGGATCTGGAAATTGTCTTTTACTAATTATTTTTTTTCTTTGGTGTCTTTAATTTAGGGAAACCCCACCAGGATGAAAAACAATTGTTACCTACACTAAAATAAACTTTGTTGACCAGCAGATGCAAACCATTATATCAGCATGTAGATGTGGAAGAATTTTTTTGATTTGGGAAACTGGTTTATTTCCATCATTCATCCTAATAGAAGCACTTCAAGATCCTCAAAACTTTGGGTGTTTGTTTTTTTGTTTTTTTCTTTTTTTAATTTATTCTCTCTTCAAATAGGAACTATCTTCTAATTTCCAACCCATATTTATTAGTGATTTTTTTATTCCTTAAAAAAAAATAAATTAATGGTTTAGTTTAAGTAGGTTGTGTGTAAAAAGAACAGCAGCACAGTGGCTGTCCACCAGTGCATTGTCTCCAATAGAGGTGTATCTCTTTGCATGTAGAGATAAATTGCAACAGTAGTTCCCATTCAAGGAATACCCCAGATTCACCAGCATGACAAGAGTAGTCATCTCTCTTCAATGGTTTTGTTCTGATAGTAAAACAAGGAAAACTCTTCCAGTCTCTCCTTGTAAATTGGGCTGTCCAAATCCATTAACATTTTGCTACCCCTTTTCTGCACCCATCTAAGTGTTTATTATGCCTTTTTTTGAATGAGGGTTTGTTCCAGATGAATTTTTATTCTACTTTTCTATGAGATGTCTAGCTAGCATACACTTTCATATATCTAGAAACGTTAAAGCCTGTTATGAGGTATTTAATTTTTCTGATTTCCTTTCCACCCCTCCTAGAAAACATATATTTCTAGAAGCTAATTCTTTTTTATTACCAAAGAAATACAGTAAATTGCCCAAGTAGTGTGTGGGCAGGGGTTTTTTTTTAAATAAATTCATATACAGTCTTTTAGTACTCTGTGGAGTGTTCTTGGGCACTGCTGTAGGTGGGTGTAGGTCATACCAGTTATCATAAGCTGCGTCTTGAGTTCTTAATTACAGGCCCAACCTGCAGGTATACTACTGCTGGTGTTTTTGGTTTTTGCTTCTAGCACATAGAGCAGTTGGGGTTTTTTTAACTGGTGATTTTGGTGATTTTGATAGCCACATGTATTGCACAAACAAGCAGGAGTGCCAAATCTGATCCTTGACATTTGTAATTTTTTTTTAATTTTTTTTTTTTTACATTTCCCTACCAGTACCACTCTCTCAGATAAAGTAAATGTTTTTAAAGTCAATTCTGCAGGGCTGCAATTCTTGGCAACAAAATAATTTTGAACACTAGTAAGGAAATTTATGGATTTCAATTATAGCTTGTAGTGTATCATAATTCTAGTTTTATACCCTGTGCAGTTCAGTGTTTTGGATTTTTAATGGGTATAGAGCAGTAATCATAAAAGTAATTCAAAATGCACCCAGTAATTACAGAGATTTGCTGTTGCTTTTGCATTAAAAATGATGATGATTTACAATCAACAGAATTGCAGTCTGTGGTTTTACTTCAGATACTCCTGCTATTACACTGCTTATTAGTTATGGTCAGTGATTTAGAGCTTAAGAGCTACACGTTAGAAAGCTGTAAAATTAGTTACTCTTTAATAGATTATAACAGCAAATTTAAAATAGAAGTTAGATTAATTATAATCTTGTACATTAAAGAATACATATGTAGCCCTTTGTATCTTCTTTTGTTGCTGGAAATTAATTACAAGTAAAATTAAGTAGTTGGACTCCATCAGCCAAAGTCACATATATATATTTTTTTTTTCTCTTTGTTTCTATTATGGTCCAAGAATTTAAAGGTTAGCTGCCAGACTGATTTCTGTCTAGCAAGTACTGTAAATAAGTCCTTTTCTTCAACCCTCCCCATACTCCAGGTGCATATCTAGCTATATGTGAGTCATTAAAAAGGTAGCTAACATACTGAAATTGTGAGCGATTAAAATCATATAAAAAGAAGGGAGACATATTTTAGCTGGATATTATTTTTAAATACCTTGGAACAAGGTAAGAATATGAAGGGGTTTTGCTCACACTTCTCCTTTCTGTCCATTTTCTTCCCTTTATGAATATTTCTTCTTTTCTGGTACAGTCATGCATCAAAACTCAATAACAGATTACTGCCTGTAAGAAGTAGTGTTTCTGAACTGGGCTTTGCAGTTGAGAGCTGTGAGTTAAAGCTGTTCCAACAAAAGTGTGTTTCTTTAAACGTTCTCAAGCATTAGCATAAACAGCACTTTTCCCTTCTTATTAAACCTGGATTTTTAAATAAGATAGCGATCAGGTACATTAGCAGTCAAGTCACGAAGTAAAATGTACTGGCATAGTTACTGATTATATAGCTGTTAGACATACTGGCTGAAAAACTCAAAACTAAAGTAGTTTCTGAACTGTTGGATGACAGTGGTTTGTTTCTACAAGCTCTCATGGAAAGAGTGCCCCTGTTATTTTTGACCGATAGTGTTACTAGAATAAACTTCCAGTACTTAAGCTAGTGTTTTATGTGGAATCCATAGTTGACCAAGGTTTCAGTCACTGTCTTGCAGTAACAGTTGCATTTATCTTACTGTTTGCAAAATATCCTAAAGTGCTGACCTTCAGAAATTCTCCTTGTCAAAACTCTGTGTGTGAAAAAGGGTTTTGAAATACAGCAGAGACCACCTTGGTACTAGTTGCTTCAGGGTTTGCACACTCTGGCAGATTCTTTCCAGCTTAGTACCTTATTTTGGTGGTTATGGTGGTGTGAGACTGCGTGCGTCAGAAAACAGGAATATCAGGATTTTATTTTTATTTTAGTATGTTTGAGGACTTAAGCATTTGTAAGTGCAAGCAGGAGAGATGAAACCCAAATCCTCACCTGAAAAGAGGCGTGGGTTTTTTTCTTCACCATGGTCTATTCAGGTCTAGAGATTGTTGGATATTTTTTTAATTAATATTAACAGTCTGAATTGTTTAATTTGGATTCTTCCAGGTTGAGTGAACTTTTGGTTTCTGATGAAACTTGGTGCAGGCTTCCAGCAGAATCTTTCTGGTCTGTAAAGCCTCATCTGTTCATTTCTCCTTCTCATCCTCTTCCTCAAACTGGAGAGCCTGAGAATCCCTAGCTGGTATCTGGCCCCAGTTTCTGCACCCGATTTCTGATACATTTCTGAAGCCCAGGTGGGTTTCTGTTGTGTAGCCAACACTACAGCATTTGAAGCCCAGGAACTGATGATCAGGGTGAGAAGGCGTTTGCCCAGGAGCCATATATTCCGCAAGCCCTCACAGCTGCGCAGTGGGATTGCATTCTTGCATGACTGAAGGTGCCTTTTGCCAAAGCCGGTTTTAATTACTGTACTTTCACTGCCTTAGCTGAAATAGTCTGTATCAGAATTAGGCCCTCAGTTTCCAAACAGTTTAAACTGGTTGTGCTTTTATTTAAAAAAAAAAAAAAAAGCAGCAACTTTTTTAGGCAGTTAATTCTAAATTTGTGCTGCCTTCCTCTTGTATGAGCATACACACATAAAAGCTCCTGTTTGTATGAGAAAGATTACTCTTGACTTGGATTAGTCCCGTGGTATGGGCAAGTTCATGATCGTGCAAGGAGAGGTGGCATAAGGAGTGTTAGGAGGTGGAGTAGGGGTAGGCAGGACAATATGAGGGGTGGGAGGAATTAATGAATGCTTCTCCAGAGTCAGAGTTTGCCTCTGCCTCCTTCAAATATGTGACCCTCTGCTCTGTGCACTGTAGATTCATGTTTTGTGAGCAGAATGATTTCAGCCAGGTATTAACTGGAAGGGGTAGTGAGTGATGGGTGAGTAGCCAACAGCACTGACAGAGTCCTTTGCTCAAACTAGCTCTTGTGCTGTTCGTCAAGAAAGTTCAAGCCTGCTTGTTTCCAAATAGTTCTGGATTTGCAGAAATAAAACTTTTGGGCAGGGTTTATTTTTTGTCGATTTGTATAGTGGATTGTGCTAGATGGGTTAATATTTGCTGCTAATAATTCCGTGGTTTCTCTGTTTAGGCTCTGTTTTCCATGTAATACAGGAAGGGCAGAAAAACTAAGACTTTAAGTTCCCAGTAAGTCTGTAAAGCATGAACATCTGCTGGAGTCATGAACTGTGTATTGACAGTCTATCATAATAGGGCAAAGGCAGCTGATCATCCTTCTCTTAATTACTTTGTCAAATGTCACTACAGTTCCATGTAGGGAAAAGAGGTATTTCCTTAATGACAAGGAAATCAGATAAACAGCAAGCAAAAAAAAAAAAAAAAAAAAAAAAAAAAAAAAGACTGCCAGAATGCTGTTCTTAGTTTTATTTAATCATAGCTGTCATTTGTCATGTTGAGTTCTTTCTTGTGAAGATCTCAGTTCAATTTTTCTACCAAAATATATGGTCTCAAATTCTAGTTTTAAAGGCTGTTGGCCTTTCATCCTTCTAGTAATTACCCAAAGTGAATGTAGGTCAGAGGTTCAGCTTGGGTGTTCCTTCTACCACTTTCACTTTCTCTAGACTACGCTCATTCACCCTAATATTGATATTATTTTTTTAATGTCATCTTAATGAGTGCTTTTATGGAGCAAGATGAGGAAGAGGTATATTTTGCAGGTGTGAATGGCTTACCAAAATGTAAAATGGACAGATTTCAAATGAATCTATTACTTTAAGCTAAGCCTAGCAGCAGACTTTACGTTTGAAGCCTTTGGACCTTCAAGGGACAGTAGTAATCCATAGCTAATCTTTATGTGAGCAAATCAAAGACATGTTAATACATTTTTAACACTCAAGTACTTACAATACTCTGCTCCAAAAGGGATTGAATGTGTAAACCCAAAATGTATTATATCATGCTAATTCCATATTGATTGTTTAGCTTGCAAAGCTTGAATAAAGTATTTGTGGTCTTTAAGGCAAAAATAGACTCATGACTCTATTAAGATCATGACCTCTGCCTGTGCAAAGGCAAAATTGGGCTTTTTCAGGTTAAAACTAGCTGGATGATAGCAGTAATATCACAACTTAGACTTCAGTGTTGGCTGTGAAATTCTGTTGGGAATTTTCTGGACAGCAAGGCACATAGAGTAGGTAAATGTGCAAGTTACACTTTTGCTGTGTTGGATTTGAGCTTAGTCTTTTTGATTTGTTCAGTACTGTTGAGTCCCCTGAGCATTTCTCTCCGTGGGAGTATAAACCAGCAACAGTTTCCTGTGCAAAGCAACCCACTACAGCTGTTGAACACGTAATATTAAAGTGACTGTTTGCCTACAGTCATGCTGAATTATGTTAGCCTTTTAAGATGAAATATTCTGAAACCAGCTGCATTTACATGCATTAGCTGAAGTTACCTAATTAGTTTAATTAATTAGCATAATTAGCTAAAGCTTCATTGTTCTGCAGAGTTAGACTGCTGGGTAGGCCTTTGGGCTCAGAAAGGGCATTTGACGTACCTGAGCTAAACTAGTGTAGGCAGGATAAACTGACTATTAATAAATCTTAGAAGTAATAAAAGATGATACAGAATTTACTGAAGGTACTAGTGAGGCTAGTCCTTACATAAAAGGAGATCTTTACATCTGCTAGGACGTAGAGTCTTCTCATATGAAGGCTTACGTGAACTTTATTTGAGCAGTTTTTCTTGTGGCAAATATAAACATGAGTCTAAACTATGTTACAGTAACTGCATATGAGATTGGAGTGTAACTTCTTGGAATAGTTTAATATAAGTTGTCAACAGAAGGTCCAGTCGCTTGTATCAATTTTTTTACATTATAAATTCCATATAGGTTGCCTGGGAGCTTTGTTAGGTGCCTGAAAACAGGTCAGCGCTCAGGAGCACTGGCAGTGGAAGCTGTCATGTTCACCACCGTTTCTGGGCAGACTCAGTTTGCCGATGGAAGAGCAGCATCTTCTCTCTGATGTCTGAGAGCAGCACATCTGAGGCAGAAGGAGTGCTTTGGTACCCCACTCTTGCAGCCTGAGATGGTGCTGAGCTCCGTGCCCTTTCACAGCAAGTACATGAGCAAAATGTAGGTGGTGGGCTGCCATGACCACATAGGAGTACATGCTAACCTTCCCAGGCTGTCCAAGGAACTTGTGCTTTTTTCTAGGTTGGATTCCTTCTGGAAAGGTGTAGGTGTATTCCATCTATGTGCCTGTATGGCTGACAGTGTGTGGAGTTGGTTTTTTTTTTTTTTCTTGACTGCTCACCAAACTTGAGGGGCTGGATTTGTCCCTGATGTAATGTACAAAACCTCTGTGAAGTCTGCAGAGTTGAATCTTGTATTTTCATTTGTCTTTTCAAACTAAAACAGTAGTAGCAGGATGAACAGTATTCAGTAAAACAAATGCTGATTTTTATTTTAGAAACTGTAAATTTTAAGGCATGATGTTTGGTAAATAATACTATCACAAGATAGATTTATGGGGAGTTTATGAAAATTGAAACACTGCATTGTTTGCTTTTGGGCTAATTCTTTAATTATTCTTATAATCACAGAACCGCATCAAAGCCATTCCTACTGTTTCTTATTGAATCAGAGTTTTCATTTCTTTGTCCTAGAATGACTTCTGTAAAAGATATTATTAGTCCCTTTAGATTTGTTTATGTAATGATCTGCCGAAGTGTGAGAAAGAAGATGGCTCACACTGCGCTTTCTCCCTCCCACTGGTTTCCCTCCAAAAACATTGCAAATGATCTGTCTGTGCATTGCGTGAGCTTCTGTTGCATGTTTCTCGGTAAGCCTGTAGTATCAAAGCATGCAATGCAGTACACCAGCAACCAAAATATTGAGGCTCATATGGCAAAGGTGTGAAGGGGAGGTAAGGCATCGTGTTATACTTCTGTTTGCTTACAAGTTCTAAAAAAAATATTAAAATAGAGAAATTGAGCTACAAAGAGTACATGTGTGAAATGGCAGCAGCTGGCATGGACTTACATGATTTTAAGTGTGAAATTTAAATTGTCTTATCATCATAGTAAGTGTCTATGTTATTCATGCCTGCTGTATTGGTTCCTACAACTGTAGTGCTGTCACTTGTCTGTGAAGTAATATGTAGTAGACACTTCATTTCAGTGATTGGCCTAAAAATAATTTTAAAAGGTGCAATTTTAGAGGCTCTGTTGGAACCAGACACTTGTGACTGATGAGTCCTAGGATACATTCAGTATTGAAGCTTAGCGTGAATGCTTATTATTCATTCAAAATCTTGCCTCTTGTAAATAAATGGAAATGTTAGTTTGTGTTGTGTGAGTGTTTCCTTCACCAGCACCACACTTGTTTCAGAAAACCTTGTAGATAAATGATGAGCATATACTAGGGGCCATATGGATGGAGAAATAGTGTTGAAAGCCAGAGTAATTTATTACAATCAGCTTGTTTTTGGAACAGGTAAGGTAAATCATTAGTTGCCAAGGACATCTCATGAGTGTGCAGAGAGGCAATACATTAACTGAGGAAAAAGCAGACCACAACTTTATTATTCTCTTGTTCAATATAAATGAGGAAGAGGAGAGTGGTACAAACAGGATGCTGTGTCTCGCAAGGACTAGGAAAGACACCGTGTTGGGTTTTTTTGCTGTGGCGAGTGTATATTGCTGTGAGCAGCTGAGTTTTTGTCCTGCTAGCTGTCACTGATACACAAATGAGCTCTTTGGAGTTTGCATCCCCTGTTTGTTCTTTAGACAGTTTTCTGCATGTGAATATAATCCTAAAACTTCAGAAACCTGTGGCTTCCCTTGTACAAATTTTAAAACACCTGTTGGTATACTTAAATGGGCAGTAAAGCTGGTTGAATTTTTTTCTGACTATATTTTAGTGAATAAGTTGTTGGGGTTTTTTTAAGTATGTGGGATTTGATGCTACAGCATTTTTTGATGTTTTGTTTTTTTCAAAAAAAACCAACATTCATTATAGTTTTTTTTAAAAAAGGTTTTAAATGGTCAATTTCAAATAAAGGACTTCTCTTAAACAGAAGTCTGTACATCAAATAAATGCATTGTGTTTGGGGGTCTGTTTTGTCTTGGTTTTACATCATATGGAAATGATGAGAATCTTTCTGGAAAATAGAAGTGATAGGTTTTTTTCCTTTGAAATAATAGTAATAAAAAATTAGTTGTGCTGATGCAAGACTTGCAAGGTAGGAATGTGGGAGACAGAAGTAAGGGATATGATGGGATGGAGGCCACCCAGGAGAGTCATTACAAGTTTACTGTTTCTCTTTTGGAAAGTGAGAAGGAAATGTTGCTAAGTAAAGGGAATACAAAGAAGACTTGAGGTGGAAGTGTAGGTTAGTATAGCTTTAGGATAGCTGTCCTGTGCCAAAGTACCAAACCTAGCGTGTATCTGATGATGGTTGCTTTTTGTGAGAGTTTGTTTCATATTATGGGAATTAAATAAAGCTGTGGCCTGCCATATAAGCTGCTACTGTTATCCTTGCTGCATGTCTGAACAGTGATAGTTAGATGCTGTCAAATAAGAAAGTGACTATTTGACTTGCTTTAGATAACTGGAATTTTCTAAAGGGCATCAATATGCTCTGTGTGCTTGTTTCTACCCTTAAGATTTGCATATCGATATTCCAAAATAAACTTGCGTCTTGGCATTACATGACTAGTGGTATCTCTGACAGCCTAAACCCCTTTTGATCATGATTTGTTGAAATTGATTGCTTACAGATCTTCTTCCAAGCTGAGATGAACGACAGCAGCTTTTTTGCCCACTGTCTTTCTTCCTTTATACACCCTAAACTAGGTGTCTGCTGCGGCTAGCGTGTACAATTCATCACATAAAGTTTGCATAGAATGTTCTTGTTATGTTTGTACAACTCTAAAATGAAATCAGACTTTTCTGTATGCAATCTCATATGATGAGATTTCCATCCTAATCATATTACTCTAGTTATAGCAACATTTCAAGTTATACTGCTAACTGTGGTTTTCTTTATACTGTCAGGCTGACTTCTGTAGGTGATGTGCAGAGAATCTCTGCATGTTGCTGCTCCTCAGTTATTTCAGGAATGGGATTGTTCCTTTTTATATATGCTGGGTTTGATACTTTGTTGCAGATGTTTATTGTTGTTGTTGACATGCTATGAAGGAGTGCAGCCCAACCTAATAGTGCCTCTCTCAAGATTTCAGCTTGTGCAGACAAGATGAGAACCTTTCCTTTTCCTTGTTGAGGAGGCTGTTTGGCTGAGGGTCTCAGGCCCTTGTCTTTCCGACCTTTGCCCTTCCTATGTAGGATGGCATACTTGGGAAGGGGGCTGACTGTTGTATCCTCTTGGCCCTCTAAGAAATCTATGTGAAGACACAGATAAGCAGAGAAGTTGGTCTAAGGGTACTGGTACATAAACAGCTATGCCAATCAATTTAGCCTTTGTCTTTGGAGAGGGGGGTTATTATTTTTTTTTAACACTGTTTTTATCATATCCTGTCTGTTCTGTCTCCTCTCCAGTTATTTAATAAGGCACCCAGATGACTGAGTTAATAAATAACTTGCATCTTCTTCCTGCTCTGCATACTAATCCGGTTCTTTGTGGCCGCTGTGTCCAGTAGGCAGTTGTGATGGGCTCTGGGTTTTATTCCGAGCTACCTGGATATCCTCTGAGCTGCTCAGCCGGTGCTTTCCTGCTGCCGTGGAAGGGAGGAAATGTAATCTCTGATTGGTGTCGAGGAGATGCAGTGTCCTGCTGAGGACTCTGTCATTAGTCTCCCTCTGTGTCTTGAAATCAGAAGATTCCTTCCCTAGTGGTAAAATATCAGTGATTGGAATGCATATACAGCAGCAAAAAGAGGTAACATGTGAAACAAGTCATCTCCTGATGATGAAATCAAGACATATGATATGTCACAGATGGCAGAAGGGCTTTACTGGAGATAAATGGATGCAGTTAAATTCTATACTAAAAATAAAATCTTCTCAACAGCAGAATCAGTTGAACTCCTCATCACCATATATGTGAAAAAGCAAGACATTTGAGAATGAAAATTGTGTCTCGGGTCTTAAAAACCGACACTAGGAATGTTTACTGAAGTGGACATTGCTTTTTAAATTATTGTTCTTTACTTTCAAGTGTTCCAGGTTTTATTAGAGAATTAAAAGGCACTGTGGTGTTCCAACTTTAATCAGCTGAAGGGACAGTGGTTGAAGTCCTGGAGCTGCAGTCAGGAAAATAGATATGTAATTGCAATTGAATGGGATGTTTAATATCTATTTGTTTGTGTAATGTGGATTTATATGCATTTTCTTTTGCACTACTTCAATCCCAGGACTTTCAGTGTTAATGAGTGCACAGAATTTATGCTATCGTCTGCACATCATGTGTTGGTTTTCCAGCTAGAAGCAGCAGATCTCAAAAGATAAGAATTTCTTGAAGATTATAGAAGGAGAAATTGGAGGTTGAAGTATGGAAACTTTCTGGGGAGAAATGGATATATTCTGACCTTGAGCTAAGGGATCAATGTGAGAGGGAGTCAAGTGCTGTTTAAAATATAAACAAACAACAGCAAAACCCCCAGCATTAGTCTAGTTAGCATTATTGCAGGTGAGTGTTTTATTGCAGTAAATCTTAGTTCTCTTATCCTTTATGATTTAAATGTACCAAGTTCAGTCAGTAGCGAGTGGTTTGGGAGACTACTGGTGAAGGACTGACCTCCAAGCTAATAAAGTTTTGCTGAATTTATTATTCCATACCTGGATATCTCACCCAGGCTCCCGTTTAGTCTACAGGATCTATGACCTGAGGTAACAGACTGAAAAATCTCTGGTTTGGTACTGAGTGTTGTGACAGTTGTTGAGAATTGTCTTTGTACCAGTTTAGTACTTGCGGCCACGCTGCTTTACAAACATGTTGAGGGGACTGTTGCTTGGACTTACCATCTGAATAGACAAGATAAACTATGAAAAATGGGGGGAAAATGGTGAAGGGTAGAGCTGATGAATATAAGCTCTATAAATAATCTGCAACTAGATTTTCCAGGTTGATAACTTGTCTTCAGAGCTGTGCCTTGGAAAAGGGAAATGGGGACATCTTTCCTAGCTACTCCTGTCCTTGGTTCAGCAGCCCTTTGATTTTCTTCTGGGAATTGTTTTTGGCTGATTCTTGATGTAAGAGGCTTAAGGGTTTCTTATGGGATATAGTCTTTGGTGACCTGGTGCTGCCGTTGTGCCAAGTGACATAACTTTTTAGCTTGCTGGGAGCATACAGAAATGATGTGAGAATTTTCCTGTTTCTGCCTTCAGGCAGGTAGCAGCGATGGCTGGATGAACTGTCTGGCAGCCTCCCAGCTCCTGTCTGCCTCTCCTTTTCACCCTGCAAACAAGTTGGTTTGCTTCATATTTCCAACTCTTTCAATGACAAAGCTATTTTTCTCACTTAGCAAATGTAAAGTTTAAAGCATTACACACAATATGTTCAGTGATAGAGTAACCTGAGCATAAACAGAATAATCGACAAAAATGCTTGTGTTTTGTTTATGTTTTCAAGTAAAGAAAGAGTAATATCCCCTCAGAGATGAAAAGATAGTACTGTAAAACATAACTACAACCTACTCTGCTCTGTGCTACCGTTGGTTTTTGTTTCTGATAAACAGTGTTGTTTGCTTGTTTATTTTAAATATTGTTGCTCAGTATGAATGGTTTCAAGTTAGTGTTTAATCTTCCAGCAGTTTGGGTTTCATGGGGGCTGAGAAAGGGTCAGTTCATAGTTAGTAAGTTTCTTGGTTTTCCAGCCAGAGCAGTCATATTGATGAAGTAGAAAAATATATACAAATCTAAATGACTACTTAGTCTAGGTGAATTGAGAGATTTTCTTTTCATTTTCCAGAAAACTATAAGTGATTTTTGAAATCTTTTTCCAACAAAATGCTTTTCTTAGAAAGTGGGAACAATTATATTAGTAGGTCTTTGGATTTTTTTCATCTGTATTATCTCTGCAGTGATACTCAAGTCTGTGGGAATACTTCTTAATATTTCATATGATACTATTTTGTTCCTTTAATCTGTAGATTCTGTAATCTCTTGACCTAAATGTCTACTTACTGAACTGAAAAATAAAAGTACTAGATTACATAGAGGTCTTCATCAGTAGATCTCAAGCATTGTACAATGGAAAGAAGTACCATTTGACAGGTGATGAAATCTATGAATAGTAGCAAAATAAATCACCTGCATGTGCTCATTACATCAGTTGAAGATCTGGGAATAAGGCAAAATTTTCCTGTGCCACTTTCTTGTTTTCTTTCCAATAAAAAATACCACCTTGTGCAGCCAGTTTTTTACTGAAATTTCATTATTTTTTTCCTGACAAGAATACCTGGCAGTTATTGAAAATAGTAACAGGTAGCATATATGTCTATCTGTAGTGCTATTTATAGTGCTTAGCTGCTCATGGCTCTTTGCAAATATTAATTATTCTAATTATATGCAAGGTTATATTATATTATAAGTTTTATATATTATTAATATTCCTAACCATGTACAATGTTAATACAATTTTTAAATCCATTCAAAGCTGTCTTTTCTCTGATGACAGCATCAACCTCTATGGTTCAAAAGAATGAAGAAAATACCCCCCTTTGTTTTGTTGTATAAAGTGAGTTTTATCTTTTCTTTAAAGTTTGGGGGGTTCTGTTGGTTTGTTGGGTTTTTTTTAAGATTGAGTAGAGGTCTCAGTATTGCCTTTTTGCAAATGCTGTAAGACTTGATCTGTGGCCGCCAGCTCAGATCAAAGGAAGTCATTCTAAAGTGGAATTAAAATTTTAGTTCCATCTTTAACATAAATGTCCCATATGCACAAACTGGATTTATTTCAGCTGAAATGGAGTATTTCATTGGTATATACCTCCCTGATCTGCCACTGGATTATATTTGCTTTTCCTGTGGGCAGTGGTCAAATGCTATGGTGATATTGGGGAACTGCAGGAGGAGCTTCACAAAATTCAGTGGACAAAAAGGCACCAGATGGTTTTAGTGTGGAAAAGCACAGTAGTAATGCATTGAGGGGATGAATAAGCCAAACCAGGCCTACATGTTTCTGAATTTGGAAATGCCAGTCAGAAATCAGGAACATCACAATTTGCTATTCACCGAATCTTGTGACATGGAAACTACAGTGGACTCAAAGCTTGTAGGATATGGGTTTAAAATGAATAAAGAAAGTGTTCCTAACAGCAAGTGAGGAACTTCTAAACTTGCCCATCCTCACAACAGGGAGGGAGACCAACTGCAGAAGGTGGCTGTTCCCATGCCTGCTCCCTCAATACCCCTTTCCCTTGCTTCTGGGGAAAGAATATGGGGCTAAACGGACCAGTGGTCTGAACCACTGGGACATTTTTCCGCAACAAGTGATTTGTTGGGTTTATGCAAAAATCTTCCCACTGACCTGATGACTTTCACTTCTGCACACAGTTATGGAATGTAGATCATCTAGTTCTCCAAATTAAAGTATAAGCCTCTACCTCAATTAGTCTAAGAGCTCAGTCATCTCCTGTTAATGTCTCCCACCCTCATGTTCTGTATTCTGTGCTATTGCAAACTGAGCCAAAGTAGATTTTGGTGCATATCTTGAATTTAAACACCACACTCCCAAAACTTTTAGTAACTAATGAAAATAATAAAATTTTCATCTCTTCCAGCAGGCGCTAAGCCTTGCTGTTATTAGTTCCCCTTTTTTCATGAATTTGTGTGGTAGATTCAGTCACTGAGATAACTGTGTATTTGTGGCTTCTTCAATAAAACGTAATTCTTAGCTCATCAGATTTGTGTTGATGATGAGTTTGATACAGCAAAATTTCGATGATATTCCATGTGAATGTTCAACCTGATACATGCTGTGCACAGCCCAGCAGTAGGAGTATGTTTATTTTTGAAAGTTAAGCATAAGTGTAAGCCTTTGCAGGATCATGTTTCTGGGTTCCTCTTCTATCAGTTACTTAAACACTTAAAATAGGCTATGACTTGTTCTTCTGACTTCAAGGCAACTTACTTTGTGTACATTTATGTGGGACTTTTCTTTCTATGATTGTAACAAAATAGAATAGCATCAGAGAGAAGTTCCAAGGTACTAGAGGGCCTTTAAAAGGGTTTTCAAGAGCAAATGTCAGGGCTTTGTTGTTGTTTGTTTGTTTGTTTGTTTGTTTGTTTTATATATTTCACCTAGATGATTTAAAAAACTAAATACAACAATGTGTGCTTGTAGACACACACTATAATTTCTTGAAAGGTTTTATATGTCATCATTTGGCTTTTGTGTCTCATTATCAACTTGACATACGGTAAAACATTCTTTTTGTGTGTGTGGTTTAAAATTTGTTTGTTGAAGAATTTCTCTAGTAAAGGATGGATAGTGGGCATTTTGGTATGGAACAACATAATGCCATTTTTGCATTTTTATTAAAACACTGATTTATTTTTTCCTTTGTATTTCTTATTTTCTTTAGTTTGGTATTTTAAGATAGAATTTTCTTTTAAACATACCATAAGCAGTAGTTTGGAAAGATGCATGAGTGCAGTGCTCTCTGTAATCCATCTAGCATTTTGTGGTTGAACTACAAAATTTGGTAGCATACCAAATCAATTAATAACAGCCTCGTAGTTAACATACTGGCACCAGAAGGCAATTATTTGAAGTGTGACTTTTCTTTTAATCCCTAAAAACTGTAGGTTCCATTAAACCAGCCAACAATAATAGTACAATGGAAAAATCATAATAAAAATATGTTTTTAATATATCTGAGTATGCTTTGAAAAAAAATGATGTGATCTTTAGGCAAAGTTTATGTTCTTGATGGAGGAGAAGATTAAAAAAATCTAAGAATGCTTCAGAACATGTTGGATTGCTATTTAACAGTAAAATAAGAGGAAGATGTTCCACGAGATCATCTAAACATCTTCATATCACCAATCAAGGCATTTCTCCCAGTTTCACCTGTGTCTCTGTACTCTTGGAAACCTTTTTCAAACTTTTTCAAAGTATACGCTCATGCTGACTTCTCTGGAATAGCAGTTTGAGGCACAGACTTACGTGTCATTTAAACTATGTGTAAGTCTCATAGTAAGATTTTTGTGGTGCCTGGGAAGTTGTGTGATCTCCAGCGGTGAGGTGAGCTTGACCATTCAGTGGAAGCTCACAGGGAGTGCCAGGGGTCCTCTCCCCAGCCCCCTTCCCCTCCCAGGCCTGGCCCTGCCTGACTCCGCACTCGTATCTCCCCCAGAAGGGCTGGGGGAGACAAACTGTGACACACATTTCTGAAGGGCTGACTTTCAGCCAGATGGGCAGTAAATCATAAATTCTGCTGGCGTTCAGTTTTGCAGGGGCTGTCGTTCCAATGAAGGCAGTTAAAACTGTCAACACCTAACAGTGCTTGAAGATAATGAATGTAATATAAACCTGAGAAGCCCGTGAACGGTGCTGGCTTCCCACATAGCAGATGAAATCCACTGGGTCTGCATTTCAAGAAAGCCTCTTAATCCTATTCAGGCATTCATAATACAGTGCTTACGTAAAAAATTCTGCTTGTTCAAAGCAGCATGTTAACAAAAATAAGTTAAAAGTATTTAAGCATCCTAGATTTAATGTGTTCCAAAGCCACTCCAGGATTTTGACAACTAGTTATTAATTACAGTGCCATGGATAAATATGCCACGATAATGTAGCACATAATTTTATGTAACTTATATACACATTACCCAGCACATGCTCAGTGTTCCCTTGGTGGATTTCAGTAATAAAATACAGTATAGTGGATTTCTGTGTTCTTCACTAGCTTATCTGCTTTTAGTTGTGTTCAACATAGAAGCAAATTTAATTATCAGTTAGCAATTTTTGTGATAGTTGTTTATTTTTCTAGAAGAAAAGTCTTTGTATCCAAGTCATTTTCCTTTTTTGGGGGAAGAAGGTAGAAGGAATGAGCCCTTAGTAAGGGTCTTTCAGAAGAACGAAAAGCAGCAAACCTAATGATGGAGGAGGCCTGGCTTTCAAAATCCTTTGAAATTAAATAGAATACAAAGTATTGTAGCGTAAAGTAATCCCCAAGGAAAGTAATTAAACAAAGAAATGATCATGAAATGTGTGAAGTAATTGCTGAGAATAATGCATACAGAAATAATTTGTTTTCTGTCAGTGTGTGTGTGGCTTTAACTAGAATAGAGTATTGTTTGAAAACACAGCTGCCACTAGCCATGGAGTATTCAGTGCCATTTCCCTTTTATTTGACTATTGTAATTTAAAAGCATTTTAATTACATGACCCTATATGGTAGGAGAGATTTAGAGTGATAACATACAACTTTGATTGTAGAAATCACATGGATGCTCTAGAGTGTTCAGTAATTTTTATTAAGAACACTTTCATACGCATATCCACACATGCGCATGATATTTACAGAACTATAAGATGATAATTTCTGCCAAGAATCAATTTTACTGTAACAAATTACTTGGAGATGAAAATGTTTGAGGATAACGTGTCAGAGAGGTGCATGCTTTGTTGTCCATCCTCAAGTGGCAGAGTATGTAGTGTATTAGTTAAAGTAGAAGAGCCAAGTTTGACAAAGGGATGCAAATGGAAAATCATCAGTAGCGCCTATGAACCTGGTTGCGGAACTTGTGATGCTCTTGGTAAGTCACATCGTTGTGGGAACATGTAAAAAAGAACAAATGAAGCTGGGGAGAATTTACACCAGCTACGAAGGTACATTTTACGTACTTGAAGTTCAGAAAAGAATTTCACTTTCAACTTTCTGACATAGCAAGAGTGTCCAAATTAAATCTATGTGGGGGAAAAAGAATTCAGTTCCCCTCTCCCCAGATTGCTCTGAGAGCAGAAAAAGTGATAGTTACTGTGCCTTGAGTAGTTATACATCATACAACAACCTCATTGGTATTTTCTCATAGTCTCTCTGTGGAAGTTCATCATTGCTACTTCTATTTTTCTCTTTAATACTGTTTCTACAGAAAGAAAAGATACCTGTTTTTGTACAAACTTACAAGCATTTAATTCAAAGGGAAAAAGAGACAACTTCTTATTATGAAATTGTACAGCATAACTCTGGCTTAATTTTTTCATTCTTACCAAAGTATATGCTTAGACCTGGAGATCCCTGTGTTAAACAGTCTTAAGAAATGCTGCAGAACCTCCATGTAAAACCACAAAATCCTGGGAGCATTTCAGCTATTACTTGCATATAAGATGGATTTTTTTACAATATGTATTATTTACTCCTTTGTAATGTAGAAAGAACAGTTGGTTAGGAGGAGGGATGCATTGGCTTTTGGAAATTTGTAAGTGACTTGAAGTGAAATACACCCCTGTGGGAATGAATACAGCTAGTGAAGGATATAGATAAAGTTGCTGTGCACTAATAAAACTGATACAGTGAGCAATTAACTGGCTTTGTGGAAAAATAAATATGATTTTATGATTCTAATAAGGGTCTATAAACAGCTAATGACATGAGCTTAGTTTTATAGAAGTGAGCTGTTCCACTCAAGTACTTCTCACTCATGTCTAGAGTTAAAGAAAGCATTCAAATGTTTCAAGTATTAATCCCATGGAGGCTGTTTCCTGGACTAGGAGTTGGTGTAAAATGGTCATTACTAAATTTTTGCATATCCCACAAGAAAGACAGCACTCTTCTGAAGAGAAAGGAGGTTTTAACCAAGAGTTTGGGGATTGTTTTTGAGGGATGGTAGGTTGCTGATGGATTTGGGTTATTTCATTGGTTGGTTTTTTTGACTTTGTGTGTGTTTTTTTTACTCTTCTTGTGAGCGTCTCTTGGTTTAATGTCAGTAAAGCATGTGTCACACATATCACTTTCATTCAGATCTTAGGCATCTTCCCTTGTGTTGTGGTGTGTGACACCAAACTGAACAATATTAGTTAATCTCAATTTTTTTCCAGCTTGGGTTTGGGCCAATACCTGCATGCCATAGTCGGTGATCAGGTCACATTATGCAATAGAGTGTATTTTACATGAGTTTGGTAAATACATATATTTCATTCTGACTCCTGTTTCTGCAGTTCTTAAGACAAAACACTGTAGGGCCGCAGTTGATAGTGCACATTCATGTGTGCTACAGAATCAGGCAAGTAGTAATTTTTCCCACTGGAAAACACTATTGAGTCATACAAAAAAATAGATCAACCTGTTGAAGAAAAAAAAGAAAGCTGGACTATTCAGTTGGTTTCTGAAGTAATCTCCCCTTAATTTCTCTGGAGAATAAATATCAAAAGGCAAATTAGGTACAGTGAATTAGAAAGATTATTCCTGTCACTTACAGCTTTGGGAAGACTTCAAAATTTTATAAAAGTATTAATTTCAGATCAGGAATAAATGGGTTAAACTCTGCATTTAGATCTGGTTTCTACTTTCCAGCTAGTTCTGCCAAAAAGTCATTCCAGTGGAACATTAGGAAGGAAATAAACTTTTAAACATAATTTAAGACCGGAAAAATCATTTATGGTTGTATTTTCTATCATGACTGTTATAAAAATGACAACATTTATTATTTAAAAAAATGAGATAGTCTTTCAAATCCATGCAGGATAAGATAATACATCTCTGGGACTGAATGGCAGGCATGTCACTGTTTTCTGTATTTGCTTTAATGGTTGTAAGTGTTTAACTTTCTTAGCAACTAGTTCATATACTAATGACTTAGTAAAATTCCCTGAGAATACGGAAATCTGCTCAGTCCCTGAAAAATAATTCTGGGGCTTGTTCAACAATGCAAGTGCTTACATAAGAGCGTGTGGGGTCTTCCGTTTTATTTAAATATTGTCCTAAAAGTATTCCCTTGTTGGGTTTGTTTGGCTGTTTTTTTTTGGTTTGGGATTTTTTTGAGTGACCTATAACTCTGAAGCAGTTTATTCCTTTCAGACAGCGTAAATGTTCTTTTTTTTTTTTTTTTCCTTCTGCCTTTTTACCTAAAGCTATTGTTGCAGTAGAACTATACTTTATGTCATTATTTCCACTGAATAACCTGTTATCTTTGAAGTATTTCCAAATCCCATGTATAAGATGCTGCTCATAAGAATAAGGATCTTGATACATGGTCCTTCTAGAGAAACCAACACAAGTAAGAGGCACAATTATTCATATAGTTTGAATAACTGTTTAGACTTGCTGTGACTTGCAGAAATCCATAGTTTATTGTTTTATTCTCGCAAGATCAACAAATTAGTCCAATGGTGGCAGTAATTCTCCCTCACTAGGAGAATTTCCTCACTAGGAAGGGACTTGCCTGCTTTGGGCAGCTCTCAGACCTTCTGTATATTTAGTGAACAGGGAGTTAAACACATGCAGAAATGTGGTTTCCGAATTTGGACAATGGGTACTTACTCTGAAAGAAAAAAATGTTTTGTAGTTATTATTGCTGTTTTCTATTGACTATTCGTTGGGTTGCCATTGAAAGCAAATTATGCTTGTGACTAAGTGTGAGCAAAGCAGGTGTAAGCTGAGGGCAATGGTCTGCAGCTACGTGCCAGCTACAGCCAGCAGTGATGTAGGAGGCCTTGTGTTTATCAACAAAAAGATATAATTTGTCAAATGTTAGAATTAATGTTTAAAATGTTGCCTGGACAAGGTGACCCACAGGCATATAGATGATTGAGGCTTGTCCTTCTAGAGTCAACTACAGATGATTGAGGCCTCAAAGTCCATTGTGAAATTTTAAAAACCCCAAATGTCTGGTTTTAAAACTAGCAGATTGCACGTGCAGGGAGGGGATCATCTAGGACATATGAAGAGGGTAAAAAAACAATTCTCAGACTTAGAACTGAAACAATCTTCCAAGAATTCTACTGAGCCTATTGTAAAAAATTATTTTCCTAACTGAAGGTAAACCGAAGTATTTTTAACCAAAATGGTAATTTTCAAAAAAGAGTTAATTAAACTGTCACTTGACCTGTAGCTGTAGTCAGTCTTATAATAACACTTAAATGTTACAAACATCCTTAATGCTTATAATTAGTAAGAAGGAAAAATAAAGACAAAATATCTTGCTTTGTGAGCACCTGCCTTGATAGTGGTTTCTTCATGGTATTTTATTTAAGGTGGTGCAAGTTTACCTACTTTGGCATGCCCCTCTATAGTTAGAATTTTGTTTCAAGAGCTACTGTGAGATGATACATTAGCACACATTCATTTCCATAGCTCCATACTACACTTTAGCAAATCATGTGCATCTGATTCCTTCCCTTGCAGTCTGATGCCAGAAGCCTCACTAGGCTGAAAACTAGAAAATACAAAAATGTAGAATTTAAGTTTCATTTTTTAAATTTTTAAAATGTTTTCAATAACCTGAAGAGTCTGTGCCCCTGGAAAAATGGAAAGCAAATGCATTCTGTCAGCCTTCTGAAAGGAAGTGGTAGAGATTGCAGGGAGAAGAGCTTGGAGTGTCGCATCTAAAACTGTAGAAATGAGAAGTGTGGAAGGCAATAAGCAAAATAAAAACTAAAGTATTCTTCATAGGGAGTGTGTTAAGGGAAGAAAATAGCTCTGCATTCAATAAATTTGAACATATGCTGAAGAATAGATGAATTAATTTTGCTCTCTAGTCAAATTACTGTTAATAGGTGTAGAAAATTGAAGTAACTTAGAAATAAACTGTCTCAAACATTTGTTTCAAATACCACCTCCTTTCCCATCCCCTTCCAGTGTATAAAAGAGATGAGAGGAAAAAATCCAGCTGTAGAAACAAGTTGAAGCACTCTATAACAAATCGTAAAAACTGTGTGTTACTGAGGTGAGATTTTCATCATAAAGATCTGAAACTTAGCACAGGGGGCTTTGCACGAATTTTTCTTAATGTTCTTGAAATGCATGTATTAGTATATGATCAAGTTTGCATCTTTTCACCCTTCCACTCCCATCCAGAATATCCTTCCACTAGATTGGATGCCTTTATTTTAAATAACCTAGATTAATCTTGCTTGTTCCATATTAGCCATATGAAGTACATCCTTTATGATCTGGATAAAATTCAGGTTTTTCAATTAAATTTATTATTTCTATTTCTAGAAAAAATAACTTCTATAAATACTGATTTCTAATCACTTTGTCATATTAGATGATCTAAATTTGACTTACGAATTTTAAGCATAAAATGAAAAAAACGATAAAATGTGTAGGTATCTGTGGAAGTAGTAATCATCTTGATTGGTAATAGAGATTTACAAATCATGCTACTTTTATTTTTTAAAAAAATCTTACAGTGAAAAATAATGCTTTGCAGAATGCATTGGTTTATATAATCTTATGGCAGTGAGGTAATTTAAGGTCTGGCCTTGTACAAGTCAGAAAGCAGTCAAATATAATTATAATGTGTCTAATAATGTATTCTACTTGCTGTAAGAAGGTTAATTATAAAGGAGAAGCCTTGAACAAACTGTAAATGTGATTATCAATCATTTTTCAGGTTGCCTAGGGACAGTGTGCATTTCTGTAATTAAGGGTGTGTATTTAACTAGCACAAACATGGAAAAAAATGTATCAATGTCTTAACACTGTATTGGTGAAGTTGTGTTCATTTCTTTCCTGAAGAAACATGTATGGTTCTACATATATGAAGTTACTGTATCAAAATCAAATAATTGTTGCTTACGTTAATTTCAGTGGTTTTAATGGAAAAAAAAACACCTGACTTCTAAGGTAATGGAAACATTTTATTTGTGCAAAAAAAGTTTCAATGTAATGCTGTCTATAAAAGATAGGTAAAAGATGATAGTTATTAAAGAACAGCTTCAGGTGGTGTTCAGGATCCGAGTCATGGCTTTCTGGAGAAGAAAATGTTACTTTTGTTCAGATATTAGATTACTAAAAGAAAAGTTTAAATACTGGATGCTGACTGATCTTGAAAGTCTTCCCCTCCCCTGCTCAATCCTTGCATCTCTCTACCCAGGGTATGAATGAAACAAAATGGTATTTGTAAGTCCTGGTTTGCTGTGGTCTATTTTTTTTATTAACCTAGGGCAGGTTATTCAGTTTTGAGATTAACTCAAGCACAGGGCAGGTAGACTTGCTGCAGTAGGCAAGGTGGTAGGCAAGGTGGGCTTCTATGACCCTGGGTTGCTCTTTGGGACTGTTCTGCACAGGTGTTGCAGGTGCCTCTTTGCTTTTCCATTTACACCTTTCTGTGTTTTGTAATTGCTCTGGCATAAAGTATCTTGATCTGTTTTTGTTCTGGTTAGGTTTTTTTTCTGTTATTCATGATGTGGAAAACTTTTCCTACAAATGTAGGAAAAAGAAAAACAAAAGGGAAAAAAAGGGCATGACTCTTAACTTGAAACTAGAGTTTGTCCAAAAAAAAGAAAAAAAGGAAAAAAAAAAAAAGCTGGGACACACACACACACACAAAAAAAAAAAAAAAAAAAGGAAAGAGTAAGTACAAAATGGAGCATTCTATGGGATTTTACCTTCCTGAAGATCTTTGTCCTCTCACTTTGAAATTTAGCATATTGGAGGTTCAGCCATCCTGGCATCCAGTGTTAATCATGGAATAAACCAACTCTTCCAAACCAATTCCGTAGCACAACTGGTATAATTAGATCTTTTCTCAGGTTGCTGGTGTATGTTAAGAACAGTAAAATTGGATTGTATTCTGTTACTGTGGATCATCCCTGTGTCTCACTTATCAATTTACGTGGCATGGATACTGTATGTTTTTCTCTTCCATCATTTTACTTTGCCCTCTTAGCTCCTCTGCTTATTATTGTATTGTTAATTGTATCATTTCCCTCAGTTTATCCAGAAGTAATTTCTGTATTTTCTGCCTCTGAAGATTTTATTCAGGCTCAAAAGTTTTAATACCAAGTTACATCATCTTCAATGCATGTAAGATACAACTGTTTTGCTCAGTGTTTCCACTGAGCTGTAATATTGCAGATATATTCAGAAACACTCTAGTGGGTGTCTCTAACACTGTATTCCTCTGAATAAGCTCATCTTAGATCTTTGTTTTCTGTTGTTTAAAAATAAGGGCAAATTTAATAGAAAATTGAAAACAAAGTCCTGTGGTTGAATTTAAATCCATCCAAAAAAGCAGGATGCAGCTGAACATGACAGCTGCGGTTGCCTACAATGTCATTCTGCATGACATTAAAAGCAGTGGCTGAATATTCTCCACCTAAACTGATACAAATAAGAAAGTCTTTCCTACTTCAGTTCTCCCCCTTGTGTGCACAGACGGAGAAAATCTAGTTGAACGATGACTAAGAGTCTTTGTGAACCCTGTGTTTTACTGCTTTTTGAACTGTATGTTTCACTAAAAATAGAGGCAACAACTTTGATAAAAAGGGCCTTATATAATAAAAAAGAAAGCAAATAGAACGTCGTGACACGCTGCAGCACAAACTGAATATAGTGTGTACAGATGTATATTAAAATTGTTTAAAACAGAAATCCATTTAAAATTCTCTTGTGCGGTGTACAAATAGCCAAGGACAGAGACACCCTTGAGATCTGTACAGCAATATTAAGTAAATTATTGCAAAAATCAAATACTTTAATAGAACTGTTAAAGGGTATATCAAGAGATAATCTCTGCCTTTGAAATCCCTTTGCTATGTAACTCATTCTGAAATACAGCTATTTACACAACAGTCTATGTGGTCTCTTATTTTTCACAATATTTCAAAGTGTTCTTTTTCTAGTCTAACACTTGTCAAAATTCTTTGTTGGCATTTGCCTTTGTTAAAGACTTCAGAATCTTGCTGAGTTAGTTTAAGGATTTGTTGACAATAACTGTAAGGGAAGCTTGCAATATTATTACTCTTTTATTTCATGATGTATTACGAAGCTTTACACATTATGTTGCTTAATAGCTAAATGTGAATTTTTCTTTAAGGAGAAAAAATCAGCTTGTTTCAGTGAAGTTGATAAAGAATGTTAATTTAGAAAATGAAAAGCTGTGTTAAATGCTTTAGTGTGGTAATCCCATACTGATCTGACTGGGATCAACAGTTGCTTGGGACTAAAACAGCTACTTAATGTGCACACCCGTTTAATAAGGATGGATACACTGGAAATTAGGTACAGCTCATCAGGCTTTACTCTGCAAAATTTTTCTAACAGAACTTGAAAAAATAACAAAATTAATTCTCCCTTCTTGTTCCTTTCATTGTTGAAAATCAATATGCTCTATAGTAGGAAGGGAGAGCTAGGACTTGAATTTAAGTTTCATTGGGAATTTGGGGTTGGGGGGTGGGGAATGCACCTGTGTACACTTAGAAGGATGCAGTAGTGCACAGTTATATTTTTATGACCAGTTTCCTTATTCTGACTGTAACTTGTTCTTCCTGAGGCTGTTTCAAAATGTCTTGTTTTCAAAATCAGGAGAAGGGGTATAACATTGGCTAAGTTTTAAAATAGAAGC
Organism: Falco naumanni; assembly: GCF_017639655.2. NCBI lineage: Eukaryota > Metazoa > Chordata > Aves > Falconiformes > Falconidae > Falco > Falco naumanni. The sequence continues at coordinate 44,124,776 of NC_054059.1, forward strand.
AATTTTGGTTGTTTTAAAAGGGCTGAGATTTCCCAGCAGACCATGCTTCTTGCTTTTTCTTGTTGTTTAGATTTCCTATATAGCACAGTGCTGATCAGCATGGACAAGTGTCCACCATACACCCCTTGTTTTGAACCACATATTCCTCAAAATAGTGTTATGGGAGGGCGAAGGGTTTCAGATGCTGACTAGTGAAATAATGTGAGCAAAATGAGGTGGTGGAAAGGAACAGACCTTCTGGATCTGTGTGGACCCATATCCAAGTAGCATCTTGTGCTGTAAGGCATGCTCTGGGAAGCCTGGCATGTGGTCTGTACCAAAGTTGTTCTGCTCAGTGCCCACCCTCAGACTGTTTCAAACTGCAGCTGCTTAGGTAGCTAGAGTATTTGGAGCATGTCCGCTGCCGTGACATTCCCAAGAGAGGCTATGTTCAGGTGACACAAGTGCAGCACACGTGGGGTTTTTAGTGGATTGCACTTACTTTGGGTACCTGAAAAGCTCCCTGAAGCCTGTGTGGTCCAGGACAAACTTGGTTGTTTGGCAGGTCTAGAAAAGCAGGAGTGTAATTTGGAGAACAGTATAAAAACATATATAGCTGCAAGAGGCATTGCTTTCATAAGCTCCACTGTGCTAAACTCATCTGAACAATGCTTTCTTAAGAGTAATTTTTAATGTGTGTATTCTTAAAACATTTCTTTGTTTTATGAAGAAGCTGTTTCTTCATCTAACCTTCTTATGCCAGATTACGCTGTTCCTCTTTCCCCTTTACGTGCAGGTGAAGCAAGGGATTGTCAACAATAAGATAGGAGCATTTAACCTCTAGGTCACAAATTCAGCTTTGTCCTGTCTCAGTACTGGTAGATAGGGTCACACTTGAGAACTGTATGACACAGATGTGGGATCACAGTGAGATTTTTAGGAGCCTTAATCCATGCAGTAAAAAATTCTAATCTCGTTTCTCTTCACAGCCTAGGCATGATCCTTCTGCACTAGGATGGAGTGCATTTAAAAATGTGCATCACTTGTCTATGTTTTCTCTTTTGCCTGGATAAACAAACTGGATATAAAACTGCAAACCCCATGTCTTTTCTAAATATTAAATTCATTTTAGAACAAGAACAAACCCTTTACTTCCTCAGTTGTGAAACTTGCTTATGACTCTTAATTAAAATACCTCAGTAGATATGATTTCCCATCAGTGCATTATTTTGAAAATTTCATAAACAGGAATAACTCCTGAAGTGATTTATAAGTGTGTAATAAGCATACTGATTGGTTTGATTTTATTTCTAGGGATGAAACAGAGCACAAAAATCTATAAACCTTTGCTGAAAAATCCTTGAATTCTTGACCTTATGTGTGCTAAAGGAAGAAAGTTGGGTTATGATGCAAGTGGTAGTTTTTGGTTACCCTTGATTATGTTTAGTTTGGCAGTATTGCAAATGTATGTCTCATCATGAGTCTATATTTTTTCCATGTTCTATTGCATAGTGTATATGTACATGTTTTCTTTGGAACCGATAGAGAAAAATAAATGTCATAGGATACAGTGGGCATGCTGGTGTGTAAGTACACCTTCCTCTCCGTGTAGAACATGTTACTATGTTACTTAAACTGAGAACAAGTAAGAAGTTCCACAAATGGTTGTGTGCTTTTGCTGTTTTAAGTGTAAAAAATGCAAATGTTTTTTTGTGGGTTGTGTTTTTGAGTGCTTTTTTAATGGATATTTTACAGAATAGAAAATGAAGCAGATGTTTCAACAGATGTCACAGGGGGCCTCTGGGGGGAATGGCTGTTCCATGCACCAACAGCATTAGAAAAGTACTGAAGGGGATGGAGGAGGAATCTAGAGTTGTGTGACCTGAGATCCGGTGAGCTAGAACTCAGAGGCTTGGAGATTGCAGCTATGAAGTGTGGCAGGTTCTACTTTTATTCTTGTGTCAGGGCACAAATTTAGAAACCTTCATTGCAAACTTATTTCTCCTCCTTTGGCACCTATGAAACTGTCTGCAGGGATTGCAGTGGCCCTCTGCAAGCTCTTGTGCAAAGTGCTCCATCTCTAAGTGTCAGAAGCAGATTTCCCTGTTTTGTGAGAAAGAAACTTACCCTGGCCGCTGTGGCCAAGGTGCTCTTTGGAGGAGCTGCCAGAAGGAAATCAGGCACACCTGCCTGGAAACATGTTTTCTGGGCTGGAGGAAACTGCTGGAGTGAAGGAAGGGTGAAGAATAGAAATGAAAAGCAACTTTACAAAAAGGTAGAATGGGATACAAACTGTAGACTCTTGCTGCACAGTTAAGTGGTACCAGTTGCAGCATTTAGTGAGCTTTAAATTGAGACTAATTTAATTTCACAGCAAGGAAGAATTGTAGCGACCTCCACATCCTGTCTAGCAGTGCCTTGCTCAGGAAAACAGCTTTCCTATCACTCCCTCCCCCGCCTTTTTTTTTAATCAAAATGCCTTTCCTAGTTGTAATAACCATAACACAAAAAGAAAAAGTCGGAGTTAGCTGAGTGGCCTGTCATCCAATTTTATCTTTATTCCATAATGTGCAAAAATGTTTTTTACAAACTATGGGAATATTGGCTCCAGCATCTCTGAGTTCAGCATGGTTATTTGTAGGGTGTTCATGCCGTGAATGTGGTATGTTCCATCCTGCAGATGCAGTTCTGTGGAAAAATGTCATCTTACTAATGAATACAAATACATATTAAGAAAAAGGAAGACCCCATTTCGTTTGGGAATAAAAGCTTTTGTCAGTGAGGCCTTGGAGCTTCCAAACATATCTGAAACTTCTGTCTGAATGACACAAAGCTACAGGGAAGATAAAGGGATAGGTCTGAAGAGTCACGAAAAGCTTTTGAAATGCAAACCAAGCCTTTGTCTTTTTAATTACCCAGAGTGGACTGTTGAAAAGAGTGCGATGATGAAGAGGGCAAAAGTAAGGGAAGCTGCTCGTTATTTCTCATGGAGCAGAACCTACCCAAATCTGTGGGGGCAGGAAACTGTAGTTTTCTAGCTCATTAAAGGCAGCCGGCTGTCAGTCAGATGCTTATGAGCCAGCTCAGCTGAGAGGGCACATGCCTTGGTTGTTTACACAGAAATCCTATGACTGCTGCATGAACGCTTTTGCAGCCGCTGTTGGCAGCACTTAACACAGTGGCACGTTGCTTTGATTTCAGACGTGCTTCCCGATTTGGACCTACTTTCCCATGTCATCACGAATCAGCTCAGAGGGTATTTCAGAACTAACATTTACATGCTGTATTTCACCTGGAATTGGCTATGTGTATCTATTAATTTAATCTGTGAGTTACTGCTTCTAAGAATAAATTATTGCAATAATTTATACAATGGGACTCTGTAGTACTATTCCTGTGCTGTCTATAGATTTCTGTCCTATAGATTCTCTGTAAATCCATCCTTTCCCATGCTGCAATATGAAGAACAGCCATCATCCTACTTGAGGGGGAAATGGATTGCCGGGGCAGGAGGAAGAGGGAGCTCAAAAATTTAAGAGGATTTAAGAATTCCTGAGAAAATAGGTTTTGCCTCGGGCATTTCCAAAATGTGAAAAGCACAAAATGAAGGGGAGAGGAAAACAGAATTAAACGGAGCAGAACAAAACCTAGAAACATGGAGCTGTAAGAATGCATGAGGTGTTTTGTTGGGTTGGGGTTCTTTGTCTGGGGTTTGTTTGCATCTGTGACTTGAGTATTTTGCCTCAGGACAGTACAGAGCTGCATGAACAACCAACCCTGTGTGTGAGTGTAGAAAACACTCAAGAGCTCTAACAAGAGGAAGAGAACCTGGGACCATCCTGGGCTACCATTCCCAGGACAGTGTGGTGTCCTACAGAGAGATGTCATCAAATGGAAAACAGTTTGCTGAGAGGAAGGGAGAAAAATACCCTAAGGTGGCAACCCTCACCAATCCCTTGTGGTAAAGCATATTATCATGGCTTAACTTTCACAGCATCTGGACTAATGTAGTATTTTAGTCTACATGTATTATTTGCTACCTGAATGGAAAGAAACCTTCTGCCAGATTTGTAGCTGTGAAAATATAAGTGGCTGGAATTATACTCAGAAGGATGTCTTCCATTCCATTTCGTTATGTCATTTAGTAGCTCCTGGAAAAATAAGAATAATTTTGCTGAATCAAGGGCTTTGGAGATGTTTGTTGCTATTTTCCCATGTACTGTAAATCTTGATATTTGTACTTCCAGCAGCAAGCTGATTTGCAGATGTAGAGACTGAAATTTATGGCAAGAAATAGAGGACTCCAGTGGGTTTAATACTGTCCACAGCTGAATTGAAATAAAGCCAGAGCAACTGCATTTAAATGTAATAGTTGCTTCAGAACTTTTTTATTGCAATACTTTTCCTCTCAGTGTGTTTTTTTTCCCTTTATTACTATTTATTTATCAAGAATCATGTAACTTGAGACTATTTAAATGTTGGATATGTGACCCTTACTTGAACATCTGTTTTATTCCTAAAAGCCAACCTGTTGTGGTGGCAGAGTTTTTGGTGGTGAGGTTTTTTTTAAGTAATGCACAGTGAAAATATGTGGAGATTAATCCAAAAGGAATTACATGGTGGAGATTAATCCAAAAGAAATTATATCTATATTACGCTGATGTACACGTGTTCTTGATTTGATTTATAAGATCCAATATAAGATACTCCATAATAGAGCATACTCCAGAGCCATGAAAAATGTTGCTCTGTTTCAGGAAAATACTAATGCATGCTGCCCTCCCCCTTGAAACTGAGGAATGCATGCATTAAAGAACTGTAATTGTTACTTTTTACAATAGTTTTTAATATTTCCATGCATTTGTGATCTGAAGGTGGAGCAGACGTGATGTGCACATTAAATGAACCTGTGTGCAGTGGAGGTGTAGATGTATTTGTTTATGGTGTGGTTTTGTTTATTTTCAATTGACATAGCTTGACAGAAAGTCAAGTCCCATGCAAAGACATGGGACTTTTGAGATAAGAATCCATTGCAGAGCAATGGCATTCTTTCTAAAGCTTTATTTATTGAGAACTGTGAGGTCATAGTTAAATACCTAGGGTACAGTATATATAAAGAAGTGAAAATACAGAAATTTGTATTACTTTCTAGCAGAGCCTGATTTGCTGCCCAGAACACAGAGAATTCATGCCATGAGGAGAAGAATGTGAATGGAGGACAAAGGATGCTATCCGTATGATGCACTGATAGTGTTTCAATTCCATTTCCCATGGTTTTTTGGGAACCAGGAACTGTGTAATGTCAATGAGTACAGTTACGTTACTTTTTTCTCTTTTTTTTTTTTTTTTTTCCCTTCTCCTTCTTTTAAAGAAAGGTTCATATATGTAGGTATGTGTAATATGTCTGTCTCTAAATGATTGTGAACAGCAATACTGCTAAATCATCACATGCTCATGCCAGAAAATCTCAGTTGTATTCTCAGGGGTAGAGTGCCGGTCCAGCAGTGGGCATAATTTAACCCAGTTCTGGACAGTGGAAGGTGTTTGCTGCAGAGACCTGTTTAGATATCTGCACAAAACCCTGACTTGGTTCATCACCTTCATTCTTACCTATGAGTGACACAGTGGATTCTGCAGTAAATCTTTGCTTTATGCTGGATGGGGTGGGGAGCTGTTGTGTTTTTCCATCTGCATGAGGGACACATACTGGAGACTGATGCCACACTCACCTTGGGGGTACATGTCCACTTGATGGTGACTCTTAATGACTTCAACACCTTCCTGACTGGGTTTAGGGCACTGCCACCCACAGATCTTACTGAGTGCAGCAGCCATTTATTTGCTCTTCGAGGCCACCACAGCTGTATTACCACTCAAAAAAGAAATAAGGAAAGTTACTGAAAATCATGAGATCAATTCAGGTTCTTTCAGTTCTGAAATTAATTTTTGTCTGTTGTTTTTTCTTTTGTGCTTTTTAAGCTTTTTACCCAGCTAAAAAGAACACACTATTAAAGAGTGGGTTCTCATTGGATTGTCACTTAACCATATGCCTCAGGGGGAAAAAAAAGTGCTGATAGTACTTCTGACTGTTGTAGAATTGGCAACATGTTCATATGCTCTCTGTGTTCCTGACAGAGAAAGCAGGCTGACTTTGGCAGTTACATTTCAATGCTCTAAATTATTTGGTTGACATGAATAATAAAAACAAAACAAAACAACAAAAAAAAAAAAGTGGAAAAAAAACCCCTAACCTATTTTTCCACTAGTATCTCTAAACAAAGAAGTGAGAATCACATTTCAATATACTGGTGTCACAAGACTTTTGTTATGGTCAAGCACAGATATAAAAACTCATTGTCCCAGATTGTCTACTCTTCCCACACAGTAGAATTCCAGTCCTCAGTTTTGTATTTCCAAATTGTTCGGTCTTTTAAAAATTTTATTTTGTGACCCCTGTCTTCCCTGATATAAACTTCCTTTCTTGTGTATTCTATTATCATAAAAATTAGTCATTCTTAAAACAAATACATGCTTGTTGGATTGGATTGGTGAATTAGGCTTTATTGCACTTTCCTATTCTCAATACAGCATAATAATGCAAGCAATTTAAGGAGAGAGTGATGTAATAATAATTAGTTCAGCTACAAGAGGTATTCCAATACCTTCAAATGTAGCAGTAACAGTATTTTCTATATATAGTTTTTAAAAAAAGCCATTACAGAAGCATTTGCAATAGTAGCAAGGACATCTAACTTTACCTTAATCTACTGGTTGACAGATCACTTGTCATCTGCTGATGCTGACCAGTTACTAAAGCGTGAATACAGTTATGGTTCAACATAGCTAGAAGATCAAGTCTTCTCTCCTGATACTTTATTTGAGGGGAAATACAAAAAAAAATAATTGACTTAATCTGTGAAACTCTAAATAATTGCATTGTTTTATTTATTTATTTTTTGAAATGCCAGAAAATGGAGAAAAAAATAAAAAGGAAAGCTAAGGGACCATGTAGGTGATACTTAAGTCACCACTAGTGTGTCACCAACCCATGCAGTTTGTTTAATTCCAGTAGTTTGGTTCAATACATTCTCCTTTAATTTACTTTCCTGTTCAGTTAAGCTTTTCCATATATATTCCAAATAATCTACTTCTAGCTGATGTTTGCAATTTAAATGTACGATATGGTAAAGCCTTATGTTAGGGATTTTTTTTGTGTGCGTATCAGGTAAACAGAGTCATTGACTGTATGTGATTCTTACATAGGCATCAGGAGAAAAGGGTGTCAAATGCAGAGGAAAAAGTAATATGAAAAGTCACAATATAAACTATGAGTAAAGGTTATTTTTAAAAATGCAGTATCGCTGACTTATTTTTAACCACTTGATCCCCCTTGGTCCATCATTCTCCAGACACTTCAGTTATTAATGTAATGTAAACAGTAAGTCCATCACTTTCTCTTGGTTCTCTTTACGCTTGTCAGACACATTTCTGTACAGTCTGTTTTGGCAGCAGCAGTGATGAAATACATTTATTGACTACAGTCACAGCAATCAAAATAGATATCTGTCTTTTCCTAACACCGTGTAATAGGAATTTGTGGGGTTTTCTCCCTGAAGTAAATCTACTTAGAGAATTTTTTCTACCATAGGTTTTAATGTTTGATTTCTGTCTAGAGTGTTTTTGTTAACTTTTGGAACACTTACAGAAGGGAGGAAGGTGGTTTTCTGTAATATAAGGTTCCGTTGAACATACTTTGCTATATTTTGGACTTGTTTCTTACAATTAGTGTATAGAATTTGGTCTTTTTCTGTTGGTAGAAACAATCATTTACTGTCTTCTATAAATGTGTTATAAAAGAAGCCTGAAGTAATGGATTTCTTTCCTTCATTCCGGTGCATGACTCATCTCACTTTCTTTGATTAATTTGTCTTCTTTCTAGGTTATCCAGTGAACTTCTTCAACTAGTTCCAGTTGTTCTGGGACCAGTGCAATAAAATTATAGCAAGTTGCTAAATCAAGTAGACAATTAGTTTTATTGGGGAAGTCCTCAGTATTGTCTCTATTCTGCTACCTGTATCTTTTATTTTGTATGAAGCAGTAATTGGATAAAACAGGTAATTCTGTTGGGAAAAGGTCTTGGTTGGTAGAGAAGTGGATGGATACCTTTGTCACAGACTATGGAGTTATTTATTTTTTTTCTCCCCACCCACTGTCTTTATAACTCTAAGAAATAGTGTCACTGTATAGACAAGCATCGCAGAGTTGTACAGGGGACAGAAAGTGCTGACTTGATCTGGCCTATAATTTTGGGAGGGGAGAGACATGGGAGGCTGGAGAGTGCAGAGACAGCACCGCGTTCTTTATCACTAGTTAAACCTCTTCAATTACCTTTTTAAGAGACCCAGGCTGGTAAGAAACTAGAAAGTGGACCACATATTACATATGAATGGTGGGGATGGGTATAGTTTCTGTGTGTGACACATCAGGTATCACAGGTCATCTACTGCCCATTCTGCTCTCTAATCTCATAATTGTAACTGTATATTGACCATTTTTTTACTAAAACCACATTTTCCTACCACACCTGTATTAGTACTACCGTTATTTGTTTTCAAGTTGTGTAAAAACTGAAACACTCCTGTATTGGGTTTGCATGGTAAGGTTTTTGGGTTTTTTTGGTGGGGAGGGATACAGGGGTGGCTTCTGCGAGAAGCTGCCAAAAGCTTCCCCCAAGTCCGATGGAGCTCTGGCCAAGGCTCAGCCTATCAGTGACAGGAGTAGTGCCTCTGTGATAACTTCTTAAGGAAGCGGGTTAAAAACCCACCCAGTTGCAGCCGGACAGAGGATTGACAATATGCAAGAGCAACAGTTCTGCAGACACCCAGGGCAGTGGAGAAGGAGGGGCGGGGGGGTCCAGGTGCTGGAGCAGAATTCCCCTGCAGCCCGTGGTGAAGACTCTGGTGAGGCAGGCTGTGCCCTGCAGCTCATGGAGGTTCATGGTGGAGCAGATCCCCACCTGCAGCCCATGGAGGACCCCACGCTAGAGCAGGTAGGTGCCCAAAGGAAGCTGTGATCCTGTGGGAAGCCCACACTGGAGCAGGTTTGCTGGCTGGGCCTGTGACCCTGTGGGGGACCCACGCTGGAGCAGCCTGTTCCTAAAGACCTGCACCCTGTAGAAGGGACCTATGGCGGAGCAGTTCATGAAGAGCTGTAGCCCATGGGAAGGACTCATGTTGGGGAAGTTCATGGAGGACGGTCTCCTGTGAGAGGGACCCCACACTGCAGCAGGGTCAGAGTGTGAGGAGCCCCCCCCTGAGGGGACAGGAGCGGCAGGGACAATGTGTGTGATCAACTGACCACAACCCCCATTCCCCGTGTCCCTGTGCCACTGGCGGGGAGGAGGTAGAAAAATCGGGAGTGAAGTTGTACCCAGGAAGAAAGGGAGGGGTGGAGAGAAGGTGTTTTTAAGTTTTGGTTTTATTTCTCATTATCCCACTGTGATTTGATTGGTAATAAATTACTTCCCCCCACCCCAAGTCAAGTCTTTTGTCTGTGACAGTAATTGGTGAGCGATCTCTCTCTGTCTTTATCTTGATCCACAAGGCTTTTGTTATTTTTTCTCTCCTTTGTCCCACTGAAGATAGGGGTGATAGGGCAGCTTGGTGGGCACCTGATGTCCCGCCAGGGTCAACTCGCCACAAATTCCCTCTACTCCATCTTTACCTAAGAGGTATCTGAAGGTTTCTCTAAGCAGTCCTCCCACTCTCTACATAGTTCTTGCTCTGCAGGTTGTGTTCTTGGTGAGATGCTATGTGTTTTGGTAGCACTGGTCTTATGGTGCCCACAAATGTGCAGCTACTTGGTAGGACTTTAGTTAATGGCAAGTATCAGCTGAACTTACTTGTTCAATATTCTGTTAAGAAAATCCTAATTTATTGTACAACTGCAGAGTTTTCAGGCGTTTGCAAGAAGGAATGTTGGGTTTGATAGTAATATCCAAGCATTACATTGCAGATAAAATAACAAAACTGACAAGGACAAGTATCCTATATATTTAAGTCAATAGTTTCACTTGAGTTATAAATTAGATTTCTTTCCTGTTGTCCCGTAGTCTATTATAATAATGTGATACGCATTCATGAAGACATTTCTTTGTCTTCCTGGGCCAGGGGGACTTGGGCATAAAGTGATACAGTAGCATTTTAAAAACAGCCTATCTCTTCCCCATTGGGATTTTACCAGCCACCTCTGTGAATTTTTCTTTAAGTAGCTTTTAGAGTTTAATGTGGAATGGTTTCTTTCAGTCTTGGGCTTTGCCAATACACCTAGTTTTCCAAAAATAAACAGCATGTGAAGACTTAAGCTAAAGAATTCAGGAATGCAGAAAGAGAATATTATGGCTGTAGAAACGAGCACACAGAACAAAGGAAACACCAAGTTGTGGCTACCTATGCAATTTTAACTTCTTGACTTTCTCCTCTCCTTCCATGTGTGTGCTATTTCATAGATAATTTTGTTTTCCAGCTGTCTGTAAACTTTTTTTTTCACATGGGATGTGTGATGTGCAAAATGCTACTTTTTTCCTCACTATATACCTAGTACATTTTTTATGCTAACTAAACTGTATTTGTTGCAAAATTATTCAAGTGTCTGTGGGCTTTTAAGGTGGATGTCAGTGAAGTATCTTTGTGCTTCACTAAGTTCATTACTTTCACGATATCCCTTGATGTACTAACTTCCTTATACATTTGGGTGAATTAGACACAAAGGAGGAAAACCAGTATCAGAATTTTTAGCATATTTAACATTGTATAGACATGCTGTCAGATTCAACTATGATGACAAGAACATTCTGCAATGAGGCTTTTAGCTTGTTATTAGACAGCACTCTAAGCTGGCTGTCATGCATTGTAGATGATTACAGTTCATACGAAATACCTCATATAATTACAGTATTTCTTTTGTAGAAATGGATATGCCCATCTTCTTGGTGAGACATGACAATTAAATAAGATTGTTCACAAACACTGCAGCCCTGTCATGGTTTTGCTTAGACTTCTCTTTGCTGTTGTGTACCACTTGCATACCTTGATGATTTTAAATTAAGTAATACTCATAGGCTGCCTCATGGTTTATGTATCTCTTCATAGTCTTGGTGTTTGTAACTTTTTCTCCCATTCCCACATTGGTGCCACACTTCAGAATCAAGAAATAGGTACATTATTTTTAATAGCATTTGTCTCCAGTACTATATATGCTAGAGACCAGAAATACCACCACTTTTAGAGTTGCTCTGGATGTTCCCATGGCACATATGGTTTTGTAAGTCAGTCGGTAGTTAGCTAACGTGTTCTAAAAACGTGAAGTTAATCATGCAGATGGGCATTTAGGAAGTCAGCGTTTTCTCAACTCTATGGGTTGATGATGATTTTCTTTAGGACTAATTAGTAGGGTTATTAATCCAAACAATTAAATTCTCTTCTAACGCTACAGCTGTCTAATTAATGAATCTATTAATTAATCAGGTTCTCCAGATGTCTGCTTGAGATACTGTCCCTTGAGCAGCAGTATTAATTGTTAAATTTTTGTAAACCAAGAACTGGAATTATTCATTTGGTTAGTTGTGTGTTAAACAGGAGCTGGCTTTATTAAAGCACAAGAGTTGTATCTTTTCCTTTTTTCCTCTGAGTAGAAATCTATTTTTTAATTATCATTGGTATTTTTTCTATTCAGCCACCTGACATACTTGTGAATAGATAACGTGTGATTAAAATCTAAGGGGTTGTTATTCAAATGCCTCTTTTCCAGTGACCCAGAAAAAGCTCTTGCAAAAATGAATGTTACCATATAAACATGCAAATAGCTTAACTGCTTTCAGTTTCAAAAGCCTACTTGCTTTGTGCCAGCAAGTCATGATCTTACCACAATACTGCTGCTGAACTCTTGCATTTACTGGGATGTGTTTCCTATTTTCCTTTCTACCAAATGGGAACATGCTTGCTGAGGCCAAAGTCACTATTTTGTTCAAAGCTTCTGGGTGATAAGCCATTAATAAAGATCTGGTGAACCTGCCTGCTGCCCTGCCCCATGCTCATCTCTACATGTGCAAGGATGGGGAAAGTTATTATGCTTGCTTTCACCTAGAAATTTAAGTGTTGTCCTTCTCAACCTTTGGTACAGGGAGACTAACCTGTGTGGAAGCAGTTTGCACTGTATCATTCCCAAAGGTGCGTTCTTATCTGTGGCATGCTGTCTCACAGCACAGCTTGAAAACAGGCTGTCATTTGGGTCAAGGCTGGCAGAGTTATCCTGTCTGGTTTAATTTGACTGATAGTGTTTATCCCACAGGAACAGAAAGTGCTTTGACCACACACTACACATATCTTTATATGCACAAGTCTGGAAAAAAAAAAGTTTCTCTGCATACTGAAATATAGGATATGTTCTGCATGTTTATGCTGGTCTGTTTGGTTTGTAATTTCTTTTGAAAATGTGGGGTTTCCAAATTAAATATTAAATCTTGGTATTTAGTATTTTCTGTTTCCCAACTAAAATAGTTCTCGGTTTATTCAGTAATGAAATCTTAGTCGTCTAAAAGTAATGAAACCGGCGATCATGCTTCTCTCTGTGTTCTGTACAAGCCAAGGTATAAATTACCTCGTCAGTTCTAATTATTGTACAGCAGGCTAGAATGTAACTCCTAAGCTGCCATGGCTGCGTTTTTGCTAGTGTGTTGTCTCCTTCAGAGGCAAGGACCTATTTTATTTCTCCTCTCACTTCTTCCTCTTAACATTTCCCTTCCTTTTCATTTATCAGGTACAAAAGAAGGTTAGGAGTAGGATTTTAAGCTTCAGGAAAATTGTATTCCTTTTGATTAAAATCCTAGAATTCAATCTACACTTCTTATATTCATGTGTTGGTGTGCCTGAGACTCCAAAACTTGCCAGCCCACAGCTGGCAACGTTGCTGTATTACTGGAACATATGCGGAGTTGGCTGCTTTTCCCAATGCCATGCGTCCGTGCTGAGAAAGGTGCTATAGTGCGAAAGGATTGTGTCAGAGGAGCCGAGGGCATATTTTCTCAATTGGAGTTTGTCCGTAGTGACATTTTGCTGGAGGCTTGTGCTGTTTGGGAAGGTAGTTTTACTGAGGTGACAGGCTGGGTTTTGCCAGCTGGCATCGAATTTATGCAAACTATTGGCAACAAGAAACAACGACTTTGAATATAACTTTGTAGGAGCTCAGACCTGAGTGAAACTGGCTTTACTCAGGAAACATCTTGTTCGGGTTTCTTCAGCTTCTGTCCATCTAATTCAGTGTTAATGTGGATATTTTAGGGAGCTTTGAGATTACATTGGCTCAGTTTCCAGCTGAGTTCTGGGAACTGAGGACTGAGCAGGGGTGTCATTCTGTTTCTAGCTATAGACTGAGCTAGAGATAACTGTTAAGCGTTTATTGTCTGAACTATGTTGTGCAGAAACCTACAGTTGCAGTATATCAATAGCTGACTGCATGTGGCTAACCAAGCAAAGGGGACTCACTGGAAAATAGAAAGAATGCTGAACAACCAAGGAAATAAATCCTAAATCTATTAAAGGAAGAAAACAGAAAACTTAGCTCTGTAAAACTCTTCTGAATTAGGAAAAGCCTCAATCTGCTTCAAGGGCAGAAGCTTTATTTAGCTCATCTTTAAGAATTTTCAGTATTCCTGTTCCTCTAAATTCTTTCGCATGGCTTCAAAAGATGAATCTGACCTATCACTAATTGAAGACTTTTCAGTGGTAGCTGAACAGGTAGTATTCTGGGGTGGTGTTGTTCTTGTAATTTATATAATTGGTTTCTATTCCTGTAATTGTGAAAATAATTTCTTAATTATTTTTTTAAATAAGTGTTTAAAAAACCCTAAACCACAACAAACAACACCTCTCCCCCCCAAATCCTCCGTCAACAAAATCTTAACTGTGTAAGCATTTAATAGAAAAGAGTAACCACCCATAAAACAAATGATAGTGGTGTTGGCAAACTTTGTATAGTTGCATCTTAAATATTTCCTCTGACTAAAGAATCTTTGGAATCTGGCTAATCAGAAACTGGAAAACAGTTTCTGTCTCACACCCTCCCACTCCCCACTTTACTCTCCTGTTCTCTTACCCCGGCTCCTGCCCCAGCCCCCAGCTCAATTCATTACCTAGTTTTAGAATTTTGTAGTCACTTGCTTTTGAATTAGTCCTTGTATATCCAGTGGATTTAGGGCAACAGTGCTAAGAGTTGTTTAAGTACTAAAGTGAAATGAGCAAAACTCACTGTTTGCCTACTTCTATCTTGACTTTCCACTGCGTCACAGGGGTTTTCACTCTGTGGTTCACTGGTTATTGGTGGTCTGGGAAGTATATGCCAAGTATTTGATCCTTAGAGAGCAAGCTAATCACATGGTTTTAACTCTCCTCGTTGTTTTCAATTTTAAAATTGCATTAGAAGGAAGACAAAACCACATTGCCAATATTGCTCTCTTATGTAAGCAGTTTATGTAGTCATTGAAAAGATATTATATGACTTGTGAATGGAAAAGGAAAGTTGTCTGTGTCTATGAAAGGAAGGATATATGTTTAAGAATATAAGGCTGTGTTAAGACATAGTCTGCAGTATAAAAGCATTTGAGAAATCCTGCTAATCAACCTCAGCGTTAATGTTTCCATGGATTCAAATTCAAGGATAACCAATGCAGTCCAAGACCTGGATCTAGAAGCTTTCAGAGGCAGAATTAAGATGTGCCCAAGTTCGGCTGATGTACAAGACCGTTTGGAGCATGTAATTGTATTTTGTGCCTTTGAAATTGTTTCCTAACAGTGAAATCAAAAGGTCCGTTTTTTAGACTTGGCTCTACTAACATCTTGATTTCCCCTTTTTGTGTCCTAGCTAAAGCTGTATTTGTAATATTTACTCCAACCTCTTTAGCCTACTTAGAAAAAAAAAAAGCACCACACAGCCATTAATGCTATGTTATTCTACATCTTACATTAGCGCTAATAAAGACTGCTTTAGTAAGACAGAATATTTTCCCCATCTTATTTATATCTATTCTCTCTTCTGGATTTCCACATTAAGTGCTGAAGAAGCATGATTTTATGATCTCCACAACTTAATGATAAACTTCCTTTTAGGATAGACAAAGCAGGTAATTTGTTGCAATGAGCTGGGCTTTTGGTTCTGGTTGAGAGCTTCCTGAAGTGCATAGGTTAAAAGCATGCCTAAAAAGTGAGATAATTTCTAGAAATGGGAGTCTTTACCTCTCTGCCAAACTCTTCTACGTGCTTGAGTTTCTTGCCACCCAGCTCTGTTTCATTCATTTTGACACTAGCTATTTGTAGTGTTTAGGGAGACTTTTACTTCATCAGGATGGTCTTGGATACAGTAGATTGTTGCTGCACCAGTAACAAGATCCTTTTGAAAGCTGGGAGACAGTGATGAGCTAGCCAACTTTCCAAGCAGGTATAAATAAATTCCGAAGTAGGTTTCACAGAAATAGATTTGTACCTTTGGTCCCACTGCTTCAAAGAGTAGGACAGCATGGAAGCTACGCTGTTTGGCAAAGATAGATTTTTTAAAGGCAATGGAGTTTGAACTTTCTGGGTTTTGATGTAGGTGGTAAGGATCCTTGAAATACGAATGGCTTTTTGTCCTTCCAGCCTACTTAAACACAGCTCCTGGAATGGCGAGTCAGTTTTGAATGAAAGCAGGAGGGCCCCTTAGTCTCCTGCTTAGGCAGACTCTCTCAGTGTACAGTGTATGATACTTCAGCACTTTAAATAAACGTGCTGTGTCAGGCATACTTGATCAAAGGTAGCCTTCCATTTCTGATTAGGGCAGGTGTGCTTAGAGCCTGCCTTTTCAGAAGTGCTGAGCATCTATAAAGCTCTGAGTCACTTGGATTTGCAAAGACTCAGCATCTTTGAAAGTCACACCACTAGCAATGACAAAATTGGAGTATCCAATTAGGTCATCTCATTATAAGTCCAGTCAAATTATAGATGCTAGTGTACTTACAGATGCAGGTAATCGTGTGAATGCTTACCTCCATTGAAATCAATAAATGTTAAATTACTTAGTGCTTTTGAAAATCCCATTAGACCCTGAGACATAACTTTAGAAATCTGATGTATGGGAATGTTATTTTGTGTATATGGCATCCATTATACTAGGAGACTGTGCAAGACAGCTGAGCTTTTCAGAGAGAGTGAAAGGAATTAAATGCCCAGTCAACGGCCATTCAGTGGGTAACTGTCATAAATTGCTTTAAAGCCCTAGATTGCCCCTCTGCTTCCAGAGGCTTATGGCCCATATGTGGGAAGAGACCAGCTTGGCATATGGCAACAGTGAAGCCCAGTAGAACGTTTATAACATTCAACACTGCTGTCCTTGGCAGAGAAGTCTAAATATTGACCCACTGCCATACTTTCTAACCGCTCTTAGCCAGATTCTCTTCTCAGATAAGTTCCTGCAATGCCATTAAGTTCAGTGGACAGAACCTAACAGACATGAAAAGGGGTGATATCTGGAAAAGCAGGAATTCCTTAGAGTTGTTTTTTTTTATTTTTTTAGTATCAACATATTTCACTGGATCTCATTTTTCTGGTGATCTCTGTGAAATACAAAGAAATTGTATTTTCTGTTTTGAAAAGCTTGTGTGTATGAAAGGGTTATAATCTCTTACAGAGGGAAGAGGGAGTTAGGGATGATAATCAGAAAGCCTGAGTGGTAGAATTCCAGTTAGTGTAGGGAGGAGAAAAGTAGATGCTTAGCCAATATGAGTCAGACGAGACAATGTGAAGATATGCAATTTCACTTGTCTGACAGATGTTCAAAACCTTATTTCAAAGGAATGCCAAGAAGCCTTCAGTGGATATGAATGTATTAACAACTTTAATCTTTTTAATATTTCAAAAAATAAAATACATTAAAGCTACCACTTGGCTATCAGCTCCCCCATGAACTTCTCCAAATGTCAGCCACAGATAAAAGCAAGAAAGTTTTTTTCATCAGATATTATCAGAAAAGTAAAATTATGTCTGTTACATTTTATGGAAACAAGTGGCATATAGAAAAGGATTGAAAACTATTCGAAATTTCCCTCAGTGGTGTCTTTGTTGCCTTGCTTTACCTTGACTAGTCTAGACAGCTTTTTAAAAATACATTTTAGGACCTTAATATGTTAAGAGTGTTTTATAATGAAAATCTTTAAATGTGGTCAGTTAATCCATTTACAAAAATAGTAAAAAGCATGGCTTTGTGAAATGCATTTCCTCAGTTAGACTTTTGAATACAAAACCTGCTAAAATTATGGATTGAGTAACAATTTTGTATGGTCTAAATATATTTATGGTCTCATTTTGTGGTAACAGCAGTAATCAAGCTATAATTTCTTGCCTAAAAATCTTGCAGTGAAATGCAGCTAAGTTGGTGTTTATTCCTGCAATGCTATTCGCTTTTCTTGGGTCAGGGGGGAAGTGAAGAGCGGTAGCTTTGGGGGCTTTATGGAGGGTGCTTTTTTGATGGAGAGGGACATATTTTTATTGGGACAAACCTTAAGGATGGATATTTAGCAGAGTTTTCAGCCTTCACAATTTTTAGTTTCCTTTCTGTAGATAAGGGTCTGGGTCAAAAAATACTGTATGTGCTTAGTAATAATAACATTTAACAGTGCTGCAAACTGACCCCTGTGAATGGATTGTTCTGCATGACGCCTCCCTGTTGTGTGACATTATAATCTAGTGTGTGATAAACCTCAGTAAATCCCTGTAGGTTGTTTTTTTTTTTTTTTTTCCTTCTCAATATAGCATGTATTTAGAGGTACAGTAATCTGCCATTGTTTAACTTGAGACAATTTTGTACCCCACCAGAGTGACCTGTTGGGGCCAAGGCATGATATTCTTGATGGAACTGAGCACTACGTTTAAGTACACATGTGTTTTAGTTTTTCTGTTACAGGAATTTTTATTTTTCTTATTTTTTTAAAGTTTCAGTCAGAATGGTTGTAGAGTTTCTGGAAATGAGATGAGGAGTAAAAATGTTTTACATTTAAAATAAGTCTAGTAGCTTTTATTATTATTAGCTTTATCTACTGAGTTCCATAATTGGGAGCATAGACTTGAAATTTAGGTGCAGGTGGCCTTTTTGTCAGGGCTATGTCTTTCATTATTCATTTGCCAAATTATAAACTTTTAAAGTCTGCTTGCATGGGCTGAATAGAGACAAAAGGGGGGGTATTGAAAAAGGCTAATCTTCTCTATAGTTAATGGCAGACAAGTTCTTCCAGGGTTGATTAAAAGGATCAAAGTTAGGCTCCTGCTGAGTTGCTCTCTTCTTTCATTACTTCTGGAGAAAGTCAAGGGAGAGAAAACTCAGCTGACTGAAGCTAGCCCTGGTGAATACTCCTTTTAAGGTTTCCTGAATTCTCTGAAGTTGTGTGCGAGCATTTTGCTGCACCTTTTAGTTCTGCTAGTGCTGACCAGTCAGTGCACATATCAACCCCTCCTGAGAATACTTAACATGCTTTAGCCTGAAGCTACATCATTAAAGGAGTGGATTCTTTTTACTGCAATTGCTGCTGCTGGCTGAAGAGCTAGCACTGAAACTGAAATCATAGCTCCTGTCTTGCTGTGCTCTTGGTGAACCCTGTGCTGGCCCTGAGGCAATGCTGCAGAAGACGCTGTCAGCCAGCTTTTTTCCTATAGTGTTGCCCGCTGCTTTTTAATTTCAGATTTCCATAATAAACCTATTTATACTCAGATGTATGAGAGAATGATGCTTTTGTGTGTTGAATGTGCTTTGACATAATTTATCTAGAACTTGACAGGGATGTCATCCTTGATGATTAAAAAGGCATTAATGAATGATGGGTACCTGTCAAGACTGGATTATGGCCATCTCCGTTAGTTAAATGGCAATGGAATGACTACTGGAAACAAATGTGAAGCATACACTTTTGCAATGAATTATTGAGTGTTTTTGATAGGAGAAGTAAGAAATTAGAATGGCTGGACAACAATATAAACATTCCTTGATATTTTAATCAGGCGTATTACGATGCAAGATAAAAAGCTGCATATGATATGAAGCCATTTCTCTTTAAAGAAGCCTAATTCAGTTTAGAAAGGAAAAAATGGATGTGTGGGGGTTTCTTTTTTGATTAAGCCATAATGCGCTATGGTTTATGCAATATGCAAATAGATTTCTTCAACATGTACGTGGGAATTTTTAATTACCATCAGATAAACTGATAATAATTCAGCTAGATACTAAGCATATGGTTGACATTACATCTATAACAATTCTCAGAGCTTAAAAATCTAAGTACACACTAATGGTGATTTAATTTCTTAGCTATTTAGTTATCTATTTTTATTTGACAAACTGAAATAGGTGGCATCTTGGGGAACCAGACCGAAATCTGATGTGTAAAGCATTTTGCAATGGTAGTAAGTCTTTACAGACACTGTTTTACTGTGAAAGTCTCTTCACAGATTTTTATCTTGCAATGTCAAAACAATTAATGAGAAAATAAGCATTTCAGGATGCTTCATCTTACTTGTCTTCAGTTTGTTAATGAGCTCATCTGGAAGTTTTTAATATGTACGTGTGAAGAAAGACGTACTGCAGTGGTGGTGCTGCTTTATGGGGCAGTACGGTTTCAGGAAAATTGTAGCTGTGAATGAATATTCTTTCACACACACCTCCCATCTAATCTCAGAAGTGTGTGATGTGAGGTACAGTAAACATTTCCTGCTTACCATAAATTTGTGTTTCTTCCAGCCAGAGATAAGAAATACAACATATTAAGGTTTGGCATTTGCAGAATTTTGCCTAAACATGGAGATATTTTCAGAGTATGTTGGTCTCTAGAATTGGAAGGAAAAAAAATTTCTTTTCAACCGTTTTTTTTGCTACTCCTCTTATCATGCAGTTGAAGAAAAATGCAGGAAGACCAGTTTTAATTACTTTTAATTCTGCAATACAAATTTTACTGTTTCTTTTGTGCACATGAAATAGACAGTCTTTATCCACTTTCTTGTTCATTACTGTACCAATATACTTTCCTATTTGAAACTTCATAAATAATGGTAGCTTTAATTCCAAGACATGACGAATGAGTGCATCTGGGCTTTTAACACTTGATATCAAAATTGTAGAAAGCCTTTGTTTTCACATCTCATTTTCAAACATTATTTTAGTAAACTGCAACAAAGTAGTAGTTAGGAAGATCCAGCACTGACAGTAATATGTCTGTTCTTGTAGAAAACCATGTGGTCCTCTGTGCTGAGTTAGCCACATATTTTTGACAGCACTTTGGTTTTGGGTTGCAACACAGGGATTACAAGATTACACTGTCCACTAGGTTAGTAAACGACTCCTACTTGGCTGCCAGGCAAGTATGTAGTGAGGCGTACCTAAATTTTAGTTCTTTTTTTTAACCTTTTTGTTTCTAAATCAGAGTAACTTGGAAAACCACTCCTGCCTCCTCAGTTCTTTCTAGCTGTATGTGGGATTTTTCATGACAGTAGGTAATTTCACTTATAAATATCTAAGCATAGATGTCTTGTAACACATTTATGGATGTAAGGATGCCAAAATACCCTAATTAGTTTACTAGGAAGTGCGATCATCATATGTACAAACATTATCAAGCACATGATCGCTTGTTGTGACTCTAACTTCCTCCATTTGGCGATAACATGAGATAATCTGCCTTCTTTTAAGCAGCGCAAAGGGAACTAACTGTTTCCTGCACCCTGGCCAAGCAGCAATGCTGGCAAAGGAATCTGCTTGGCTTCTCCCATGCTACACCAGGAAGAATTTCCAAGCAAAGTCACCCATCACATGGAAGGGGAAAGGGATGGGTGCACGTGTGTATATGTGGTGGTGGGGTAGTGTGAGTAAAGACCATTTCACCAAGGGAAGAGTTTGGTCTGCTGGATTTTTCTGCTGAAGTAGCACTGAAGCTAATGGGAAACAGTTTAAATACCTGCTCAAGCTGTAAAGTAACTGTTGGCAGAACAGCAAAGCACAGACATTTTCCTGGCTGGTTGGATTGTGCCAGGATGTGAACAGCTATGTTTTAGACATAATGTGTAGAGTAAAACCCATTCAGGTTTGCAATGCACGTTAGCTTTTTCATTGTAAATGGTAAATTTCAGTGTGTTGGGCTTTTTTTTTTTCACATGGTTTCTGTTAATATACGGTTTCTGCATTTAGAGAGGGAGAAATACCCATTTTTCCAGTTTTATGACACTGGAGTGTTTTACCTTTATGTGGAGGTTTTTTAAAACAATGAAAGTATTTTGGGATTTAAATTCTCCTTTCACTGAATTCAGTAGGAAAAACTCATGAACCTGTCAGGGAAGACTATCAGGCCAATAATGGGCAGAAAAAATGAGCCATGCTCTGAACCAAGCTGGTTCTGCTTGTGCACAAGCCCATGGTATTTTCTCACATGATGACTGTTGGGAGGCTGAATGTGTCAGCCCCACGCTGGAAGCTCTAGGCTGACTGGAACTGCTCCAAACAAATCTAAATATCACCAGATACAGCGGAGTCTGTTGCATGTTCCCATTGTTCCTGCCCCTAAGAAGCAACTCACAAGTAGGTGTAGGCAGGCATAAAAAGTCTGGTTATTGCAATGACAGTTTTAACAAGTCTGCCACAAAATTACAATTTGAGAGAACGGTATGTCATAGCCAAACCTGTTACACCTCAGTGTGATTTAGTCCTTGCTGAGAGTTTAGCCAATGTAGCAAGTTGTAAGGCTTTATGTCAGCATTTTGCAGCTGAATCAACAGAAAACATCAGACTCACAAGAAGTGTTCTTAATACAAGTCCAAGTGTACAGTGAAAATGAAATTTCCTATAGAAACTCTCAAAATATTAACTGTGATGATTCCACTGTTATAAGTTGTTAGATACTATTTAGCTGAAGAATACTGTGGGCATGTAAGTAACTATTGAGCGGAGAGAGCTGTGAAAGAAAATAGGTTTTCTCCCCATCTGATAGGTTTAAAAGAAAAATGACACTAAATTAGAGGTTTATGTTATCATTTATTGATGGTATTTTTATGCTTCCATAACATCTTAAATTTGAAAATATCAGTGCCTCAGGAAGCTAACTCATTTCTCTGTAGGTGCTAAAATTTCCATAAATGTGTGGCGTGAAATCTGATAGACTTGTTTTTGCTGAATTGAGATGTAACTGAGGTTCTATTAACTTGTTATAATCTCTCTACTAAATTGGGTTCTGCATGTTTTCTCACTGTTAAGTTTCACTATGCACTGTACATATTGCAAATATGTAACTGCAATTGACTGGGAATAGTTGTGAAGAGGTTGTTATGGTCTCTCTTGCGTAAGTAATGCATCTTTAGAAAAAAGAATTAGGTCATTGGCACACACATTTAACAGTGATTTGACTCAAACAGAAGAACTGGAACTGTTTCTTTGCCCCCTGAGGAAGAGAGCAGTCCTCTGTGTACTGAAGTCCTTCTGACTTTTGATCTTAGGCTACATGTTATGTTTACTGTCCTTCCTTTGGAGGACAATTAGATCTTTTTTGTCAGTGTTTTAGTTTTTCTTTTGGTAAGTGAAGCACCAAGCTCTCGGATATTGCTATGGCTGTACAATAGGTCAGTAATACGAGAGATAAGAAGTTCAGAAGTTCAGGCTGCTGTGTGTTGCTATTGAACTACTACTTCCTCCAGTACATCTGATTAAATAAAATCTGAAGGTTAGCTATACATCCAGAACTGGTAAGTAGTTTTAACAGTTTGTATGAGAAGAGCTGAGAGAAGCCTTACATTTTTAGAGGATCTCAGAGGCATGAAATTAAGAAAATTGGATGTGTTGCTGATGCAGGGCACTGGCTGGCTGGAGTGGCATTTTGTCCACATGAGTTCCTCAGTGAAGGGCTCAATTTTCTCAGCCTGTGCATGTGGTTATCTCTCTGCTCTGTGGGGAGCACTGCACCAGCATAGCTGTGGAAAGCCAGATCTCAATGTGCAGAGATCTCAATGTCCCTCTTCCCCACCCTGCTCTAGCTTAAGTGTGGAATGGCTGTAAAGAATATTGCATTTAAAGCTCCTTTCTTTTGTCTGTGTGAGACTCTGTTAAGGCTGCTCCTTACTTACTCAGAAAGAGTTTTACACTACTTTCACATTTTAAAGAAGGCTTCGCATGTCCTCTGGTTACATCCCCCACCAGTGGGGTGTGCCTCACTGGTGAGCTGGAAATACGTTGTCTGTGAGCTGCAATGCAAAACATGAGCAATTAGACTTTGCCAGACCTGTACTGGTCTGTTATTGCGCATGGTCAGTTTGTTATTGCAGCCCCTAAATTTTGGTGTGGGAATTTTATACCCATGACAATTTCCCAAGAGCCATGGCTATGAAAAGGTTAGGAGCAGTTATTCTGCACTACTCCACAGTATGAAAGAATGTACAGGAGAATTTGTTTCCAACTGTTAAAATCTATTCATAGTTAATGCCGGTCAAAACAGGACAGCTTCATTAAATCTAGCCTATATAGATTCTAGACTGGCGTTCAGCAAATACAGCAAATTGCCACTTTAATGCTTGAATATTTTGTTCCATGCTTAATACTATGTCCCTGACAGAGGAAAAACTTGTATTAAAAAACTACCCTGAACTGTGGTAGTAGGTTGCATAAGAATCTCAGCACACTTTAAAAATAAATATATGAAGTAATGCTATATGTAGCAACTGTCATATGGTTTAATCATAGTTTAATACAACCGAGTTCAGCCTGAGTCCAAGAGATAGTTATCCTATTAAAATCCAGTGTGATTACAGAGCTGTTTTCAGGAAGGAAAGGAAAAAGGGCTTGTCAGCTCTTGGCAGTGCTGAGGTGTTGGACTTTGATCAGAAACTTTGATTCCTGTGGCTTCTATTACACAGGAAAGGAACTAGTCTTGGCACATCTTCTAACAGGTTGTGAGAGATCTGTTGCTCATGCCTATTGGAAGAACTTTCTTGACTATCAGACATCTTGGTTTCATTAAATAGTTTCAGAGAAGTCATGAATTAGAACTTGAGCATTCACAAAAATGGTTTTAATAATGAGTTTCCAGGCACCATATTTATGAAGCATGGGAGAACAGCACTTCCCTGCCTGAAAGGAAAAGTTTATTGAAGGTTATAAGAAGCTGTACTTAACTGGAGATTAAAACATGGTAAGGGAATGGAAGGAGGAAAGTAATTTGTAAATACTGGTATGAAAACTTGAAGCTGCTGTATATGATTAATAAGCATATTAAACCATACAAATAGTTGAGATTTTATGTATTTTCTTAGGGTTTATATCTTCTCTTTAGAGTTTGTATGATTTCATTCCCCTCTTCAAGTCAATGTAGTGCTGTAAGTGGTCAGATTTTTCTGTTTACCCCTCAAAATCCACTGGATGACTTGAAATAGGAACATGTACAATCCAAAACAGTGTTAGTAAAAGGAGAGTAAAAAGTGAAAAGATAATGACTGAATCCCCTTTGCTTCAATGTCTTTAATAAAGCTGAACGCTGCAAGCACTACAGAGCTCTACGGGTGAGGAATGGACCTATATGGAAATTCATACGCCCGTTTTGGAGAGTTTCTAGGCAGGCAGGAATTTTCTAGAAGCGGAAAGGCATTGCTGCTTCCCCAGCACTGCTCCAACTTCTCCCATCTTGCCCATGTGAGATGGGAAGGGCTGTGTAGGATCTCCACATACTGACCAGCCAGCGCACTTCCATGTCTGCAGATACAACTGGCCACTTAATGCAACTTTCAAAGCTGTGGAGCTCCTGCTGGCTGATCCCAATCATATCCCAGTTGCCAGCCACCTGAGGCCTCAATACTTCTGAGAATTGTCTTAGCTCCCCTTCCAAATGTTTCTCATTATAGCAGAGTGTGAATTTAGAGTGTAATAGCTGTGTCAGATCAGCTCCACATCCAGACCCTAGCAATACGGATGCCTATGCATGGCGTTAATCAGAAACACTTTTCATATACAGAAAGCCAAACTGGTTCATCCAAGGTGATACAGACTGGGAAACACAGACTTCAGACACTGTAAGTTCATGCTTGCAGCCTTAAGCCTTAATTTATTTTTTTTTCTTTAAATGTCACTGTTGTCCTGGTTGATAAACAGTGTGGACTGAGCACATGTCTGCAAGTATGTCCCACAGACCTGAGGTGCCCCTGAGGTTATCCCAGCCAGATGTAGTAAAACTAGCCTTTCTTATGGGGAAACTGGAACTGCAGGAGTGGCACTGAAGGATTCTCAGTGTTATTTTATTTGTATTCTCTCTACAAAATGGGCAAGTGCTAACTTAGTTTAACCTAGATCCTGGGCTCTAAGCCACGCTGCCATCTGTGCTAGCTAGTCAGGATTCAGGATATTCAGACTGAAGCTAACCTTTTGTCTCTGTGAAGGTGACGAGTTTTCAGCGAAGATTCAGTAAAACATTAAATTACTGATAATACAAAAAGGACAGAGATATTTTATTTTTCATTAACTTTCTGGACATGAAATGGTTTGTTATTGTATCTGTAGTTGGTGGTAATAAACAAATTACAGGCTTTAAAAGAAGCTTGGGATGACTGTAAGTTTCCATACAAAATAGTAACGCTAAAAAAATAAAAACCTCAGGACCTGACAGGAATAAGTGGTTTTATTTTTCTTCTTACCATTGCAAGGCAGAATTCTTCAGCTCTGGGCTTGATTTTCCCTTTGGATGATACAGCTCTTGTTTTAACTGAATAGCTAAAGCTGTGATGATGCTGCAATAGTTATTTAAGCCAAAGATGTTCTATACAATTTTTTAAAATGTTCCCTGCTTCAGGGAAAAAAAGGGAGAGTAAATTAAAAACATAAGGTTGTTTTTTGGTTGTATTTTTTTTCCCAAAAGATATCCTTTCTATGTTCTGTATACCATAATTTCATGTTTAAACTTTTAACCAAAATCCAGCATGCTTAATGAAGTACAGCACGCAGATCAACAGTTTCCAGTTTTCTGCTGCTTGTGAATCCAGTTCCAGCATCACAGACTTTTTTCCAGTTGCTTCTTTGGTCTGTGAACCCTGATTTATTTGAGAATCACTGAGTTTGCAGAACCATGGCTATGGGAAACCTCAGTGATGAGGAATGAGGCCTTTGTTTGCAGGAATACCAGTTCCCAGTACTGCCTTGGCTGGTGTCCTGGTTCTGACAGTGCATATGACAGCATCAGATGACTGAAGTTGTAAAAATGGCACGGTAGGCAGATAATTTCTTCTTCACAACTGTTTTCACCCTGATTACAGATATTTAAAGACAGTTTTAAAACCATAAAACATGAGACTTCAATAGTCTTTTAAAATGTCGGTTTCACAAAATCTGAGTATCCTTGACAGCTGTGGAAGTTATGTATGGCTGTCAAAACTTCAGCTATATCCTTGATCTTATTTTGAATTTTTCTTTTTGCAAAACAATACCAATCACTTGATTTTATTTTGGAGTTTCTCTGCCTTCAGTTTCATTGTGTGAAACATTTCTTTGTTCTTGTATTGCAAGACAGGGGTCTCTAACTTCTCTATGCCATTGCTGTTTTATATCCTAGGTAGTGTTCTTATTCTTTCACTTGAACAAAGCAAAAAGACTTAAAATTGTCATCTCTTCAGTTTCATGCTACCAGGTTTTCCCATTTCTTGAAATCAGAGTGGTAGAGGTCACGTTGGTGGATGGACCGCAACAGATCATTGCACATTTCCCTGTGCATATGGCCTCTCCCTTTTCCCCATCACATTACTCACAGCTGCATATGCCTCTGATTTGCCTCTGCCTTGTCCCCACTAGTTCTGTGATCTCCTTTCTATTTTCAGGAATCTCAAACATTTGGCCTTCTCTGGGTGTGAGGTGGACCGGCTGGGTGGATGAACCTGCACTCTGGACAAGTAACAGAGGTGGCTGGAAACCGCTGGGTCGGTCGGCTTCTGTCTCTTGCCTGTCAGGCACTCGTGGCAATTTATTCTTTCATGCCGTACTCCTTTTCATGGATGTGATACAGGGGGCTTGGATTTTAGCTGCTCTCCCGTGAGCCTGGATTGCATAACTGAATATACAGGCGTACTGTTGTATGTTTGCTGTTTGCATATGCAGCTTCAGTTGAGCAGGGAGCTGTTGGAGTTAAAATTAGTAATGAAAACGAGTATCAGAAAGTAAACTGCTTCTGGACAAGTGTCTGAGAACTGTTGGTGGGGAGCGACAGGGCAGGGGCAGGTGGCAATGCAGTGCAGCGCTGAGGGAAGGGGCCTGCGAAGCAGAGTATGGCTTCTTCTGGCGAGCGACAGCGGGAGCCCAGCTAGGGTGCTGCCTGGGCTTGTCTGAGGCCTTTCCTAGGCTGCCTGCAGGCAACAGTCAGTCTTTGCATTTGTGGACGGTTTCACATAGAAATGCCTTTTTTTTTTTTCCTAGAGGCAATGCGAATGCTACTTGTGTTTTAAGATGGCTTTGCCATTGGTCACTTGTCACAGGCAGCTGGAGGCCCAGCCTGAGGGACCAAGCTGCGCCGGGGCGGGGCCTTGGGACGCACACTAAGCAGTGGGCTCTGTGATGTGGGGGGCTTGCTGGGCTCTGCCGCAGGGCCTGCAAAGGCAGCAGGTCTCCAGATCTGACTGGATCATCACTCCAAGGAAAACTTAAGTGTTCTCTGGAGGTGAGGGGCAGTGATGGAGAGGCAGAGGGAGATGAGGGAGCTGGGGCAGGCTGGCTGCCTGGGAGGCCAGCGCTGGCTCTTTCTCCCCCAGGCAGGAGTCACTGCTGAGCCGTGTGCCCATCCTTGGCATTGCTGTCAGCTGTCCCGCTCCTCAGAGATCTGGCACAGGAAAGTAGGTGGCAGGGACAGGGCTGTTTTCCTGCCCCCAGCAGTCCACTGCTGTAGGCTGTCATCTACTTCAGCTGCACACGTTAGAGGATCCTGTGCTGAGAAGTCTGAACAGAGGCAACCTCGCACTGTGGCAACAGGTGAGTTCTGCCAAATGCCAGCATACTGGAAAACTGGATTTGAGGAGGAATGAAACTTTAGTGTATCTTGATTCTGGATGTCAGTGCAGGTCCTTTTATTTTTATATATATGAAACAGTAATTAAGTCAAAAGGAAAAGCTGCACAGAATGATGCTGGACTGTCAGTTCACAGACCAAAGGATTGTACCCCTTAGAAGAAGATGCAGAGGTATTTTATGCAGTATTTTCTACCCTGTGTTGGGATAGCTATCACTTTCTGAAGGTGTAATTTCATATGCTGTTCTGAGTGTGGCACTTCTTTAGTGAGTGGAAGAAAAACAAGTGAAAGACTTGAAGCTTGCTAACAATGAGGGTCTTTAACATTGATCTGTTGAAGGGATGTGAAATTATTTTGCAAGGTATTTATACATCCTTTCTGTTCATCTGGTATTTGTGCCTTGTCCCATAATTTTTTGAGAGCTGTGTTATACTCCATCCACACTTGTCATGAACCCCA
Source organism: Falco naumanni (assembly GCF_017639655.2). Lineage (NCBI taxonomy): Eukaryota > Metazoa > Chordata > Aves > Falconiformes > Falconidae > Falco > Falco naumanni. Next base: position 44,153,290 of record NC_054059.1, read on the forward strand.
GAAATCACTGGACTGAATTTTCTTGCAGGGATGCCGTGTGTGTTGCAGTTAAGTGTTCAATATAGTAAAGACTGTGGTAAAAGATCTGTTCTGATAGAATATGCATAGTTTTTCAAATGCTTTGCTCAGATTAATTTTTTATTCCCAGTGAGTCCAATAACAACTTACAACTGGAGTTTTTTCATGAAGTTGTTGGAAATAACTGTACTGCAGCAAATGATAAATATGCTATATTATTCTGAAAATTCTGCACTGTAAAGCATGAACATAATTTTCTTACTTATAAGATACTTTCTGTGCTGTGCACAAATCTCTTATTATGTGTCTAGTGTTGCAGTTGTCCTTATAAGATACTTTCCATGCTGCGCACAAATCTCTTACTGTATGCCTTGTGTTGTGGCTGTCCTTATTTTCATTTAAATTTATTGCAGTGTTTTGTCTGAAGAAAATATTTTGATTGGTTAGTAAACATGCCACAGGGGGTAGGTAATTTACATGAACCGGCAATTCGGTTGAAATTGCTATACAGCAGTTGAAACTATCTATTTCATCCTTGCTGTAGTTAAACAAGGGGAAAGAGCTCCCCAAAATATGAGCAGGTGGCGGAACCCCAAACCAAAAAAACCCTCCCAGTTCTAGAAATATGGAGTAGGTGGTTTATTTGTTTCTAGTGAGGCAGTAACTTTCTGTGAAAATAGGAGGAGCATGGTATGTTAGTCTCTATGAATACCCCAGCAATGTGTTACTTTTGCAATAAATTCCTGTAGTCATTGATGCTGTTCTTTTTTTGCTATAAAACTAGGTGAAGCTGAAGTTCATTACTAGTAGCTTGAGACAATTAAAGTGAATTTCTCAGCCTCTAATTAGCACTAAAAATGCCTGCAAAGTAGCAACTTCATTGACAGAATGAAGCAAATGAAAGCAAATGTCAGAGCTCTGTCAGGTATGAAGAATGTTTTCTGCAGAACATGAAGTTTCTTAGAAAGCTGTTGTTTGCCCTTGTTCTGGTTGCAATAAATCTGTTAAGTATTTAATAACTAAGACATGCATTCTGTAAAACCACCTAATATGTTAGGTGGTTTTAAGCTATGAATGGCCACCCAGTTCTGCTATAGGACTTAGGAAAGTTGCGCAGTCCTGGGCCTCCATTTCCCAGTCTTTTATGACTGTGTGAGGCTGCAAGTGAAAGCGTTTGTGTTTGGGAACCACTGAAGCATACCTAATGCTGAATAGTTTAAATATGTAAAAGATTCTGCTCTGGGACATGATGTGACAGATGATATCCTTCGTTACTCTTGGACATTGCAGAGCATCTTGCATTCTGTACATCCTTGAGAAGTGTTCACCGACAAAGTGCTTTCTGCCACCTCATTCCTTCTGTTTCCATTTTCACTTCAGTGAAGTACTGAGACCCAAGCTCCAGTGGGCCCAAAACTAGATAGAAAAAGAAATCTAGAAGCCTAAATATGTTCTCAAGAGATGTCTAACTATACACATGTCTCAAGTCAATTAGTGCTCAGATTTTCATTGTCAATATTTTCTGAGACCTGGAAGCTCTGTTTCTGCCTAGGCATTAAAGTGTCTGCCATATCCGCATGATTGTTTCTGTCATTTCGCTACAATGAAAAATCACAACAGGGCTGCAAAAGAGGGGGAAAAAACACCACCCCAAAACATGAGGGAGGGGCAGTCTTCCCTTGTCTATTTTAGAGAGCTCAGCAAGGATGTGAAAGATTGAAGATGATTTCTCTCTTCCTTCTGGGAATGTGGTAGCCCAGACACACTTTCCTGTGTCCTGCCTTGCAGATGACCCCCATCTGGGCTGAGGGACAGTCCTCAGCTGAGACTGCTTTTTGCATATAAAAAGATGAGAGACTTACCTAAAAAAAAAATAAAATAAACAAGACTTCATATTTTTAACGTTTATGTATCTAACTCTTGGACTACTTTCAAAGCTGTTTAAATGGGCACATTGCTGCTTGTGCTACAGGGGGAATTGGTTTGAACATGTACCATTAGGTTCCCCATTAGCATGTTATGGTTCCCATTGGCTGACTTTGGCATCTCCTTATCCAGGTTGCTGGTTTTTGAGGGTGCCTTGTGAGGCACCTCCTTTTCCTGTGAATGCGGAGCGCTGTGCACAGGTACTTGGCTCAGGACTATAAGGACAGTGCCTGGAAATTTGGTAACGAAATCTAGGCAGCAGGTAGCTCAGCCACACAGGGATAGTCTCTCTTGCTGGAGAAGGTATTTAGTGAGTTGTATTCACTGCCCAAGAGAAAATAACTGTAATCTTCCTTCATAAGTGAGGATCTGCAGCCTACCTAAACACTTCAACTTCATGATGAGTATTAGCCCAGGCCGTTTCTCCATCTGAAAACTGTGGAAAGTTTGCACCAGGACAAATGAGGCAGCATGTGCTAAGCATGTCCATGTATAACATGGTGGTCAAAGAGCCAGAAATTTTACTTTTTCCATATAGGGTTCTCTAAAACATAGCAACACTCTTAAATCCTGTACATCTGAGGAATTAACAGTAAATCTTGAGACCAGCTGTAACACATCTGAAGATTAAATGTGGTGATCCAGGGACAGAATAATTCATTCAATGCTGAGCCACAGATCTACAGCATCTCTTTCTGTTGTATTTCATGATGCCTGTTGATGGTTTAGTGTGTGAGATTGACTTGCTATCCACAGTATACAATGGAAGCTCATTAGCTTTTCACCCATTTTCCAGATACTTTTTGCACCAATAAAAACAATGAATTGAAAATCAAAGCATGAAATACTGTTTCTTATAGCTACATGCAGGCAGTCTCTGGTTTTTCTGTTATTCCTTGCTTAAGTTCTTCTGATTCAGTGACAATTCATTTATGTAAATACAGTTTTAAAAATGTACCTAACAGTTCATTCAAATTTCTAAAATGGTTGAGTTTGGAATGCTATCTCTTTACTGCAATTCTGTAACAGGAATACTTCATGTCATGCACACAAAGGCCAGGCTAAGCAGCAAGCTATGCCAGAATTTTCCTGGCTTCAGCCTTAATAGGAAGTGGTCAGGAATTTCCTGCTTTGAAATGTTTTTGATGGAGTTTTGAAATTGTTGTGACATTCTAATTTAACACCATTTGAATGAAATGGTTCTGCTTTACTCCCTGGTGTTTATTTCAAAAGCTATAATAATTTACAATAAAGCAAAAAAAAATGAAGCCATCAAAATAAAACATTTAGATTCATTTAGGATTACCTATGGCTTGAAGCCATGTTTAGATTTTTGACATTTTATTCATAGCTACAAAAATATATATATTGAAATTTTGTGTGACAGCAAAACCACTTCCATCTTGGTCTAGCATTAATAATGTGTTAAGCTAGCTTTTCATATTGGAAATTATGAATGGAGGAAAAAATATGGTAAGGCTATGTTTCTAAGACATAAAAAGAAAGCATTGCATGACATGAAAAAACTGCTAACCTTCAGCTGACAAAGCCAATGTCATAAATATATGAATATGTTTGTATATTCTCTAGCCTTAAAATATATTGAAAGCAGCAGCCACCACTCCACTTGGGCATTTTCTCATAGTGTAAGTATCTTCCTGTTGCCCCTTCTTGCTCCTTTTGTGTCTCCTTGCTCATGCAGATGGGTTTGGTGTTTGTAACATTACAGCTGTTCGTGCTACCCTGAAGTGTGCAAAAGCTCAGTAGCTGATGAATATATAGCATAATAACAATCATGATGGTGATGAAGACTAATTTATTACTCTGGGCGACGCTTAATCTGATGCAGTTGTCAATGTCAGATGCCTGTGAGGTTGTTCTTTTTCATATTACCAAGTTAGGAGCAAATTGAGGGTTGGCAAAAAATAGCAGGAACATTTTCACTCATAAATTATTTTCAACCTTTGTGAAATACCTGTTGCCATTTGACCTTTTACTGTTTGGGTGATTTCTGTGAAGTTGTGTTGGTACTGAACTGGAGACTTCTGTCTACGCCAGAAACTATACAGTTTTGAAATTTTGCATAGATTCTGGATGTGTGCGTGATTTCATTGGAAGTTAGTATGAGCCAGTGTAGCCATCAGAGTGGAAGAAAGCCTTTCAGCCACCTTCTTTATATATATGCTAATACATTTTGAGGCATGTATTTTTGGGAACAGCCCATCCCAAGAAATAACTTATTTCTGGGCAGTTAAACTTGAGTTACAGAAGCACAAACAATTTTTTTCCTTATCTGCATGTGGAGGGATTCAAAGCTCAGGCTGTAAGTGGGCAATGGCAAATCTCATTTAAAATTGCACCTTGCCAAAAGTTGATGTAGTTATCAAAAAACCCTAATGCCACTGATGATTACATAGGCAGAAAACTTCTTGTAGGCCACAGCTGGGGATAGGGATGGAGGGGAGGGAAAGGAAGCATGCCAAGACTGCAAGAAAGAAATCACTTTTTTGTTGAGCAAGCTTAAGATGCTCAAGGCAGTCTCCCAGGTCACTGGTGCATGGGTTATTTGCCCACCTGAGAAGCAGAAATATACCTGCTGGGGAAATGCATGATGGAAACACTGGCAATAGTACCTTGTTGTTAACTGTGGCAATTTTAAATGGCTTAGAAATACTAGCCATTTAAAAAGCAACAGCATTTCAAGGTGGTTTAGAATCAGCGTAATTTAGGTTGGACGGGACCTCTGGAGACCTAAGTCCAGCCCTCCGCTCCAAGCAGAACCAACTACAGCAGGTTGCCCAGGGCCTTATCTGACCACAAAGATAAGCATTCAACTGCTTGCCTGGGCCCCTGTCCCAGGGCTCGTTTCACTGTGAACACTGATTTCCTAATACCTCACTGGAATTTCCTTTATGACGGACTGTGTCAATGTCACTCATCCTGTCCCTGCATGCTTCTGAGAAGCTTCCCCCTCTGCCCCTGCCAGCTGCCTTACATTGACGTGTTAACATATCCATGCTGACTATTACGGAAAGAAAGAACAAGCATCCAGAACAAGAATTAGGAATACAAACCCAACATTTAAAGTGCAGCATTTTGCTTATGTGTCACAGTAAATATCTGTAGAAACAGCAAAATTTTTCGATCTGATTTTTTCCTGGTTTAAAAAATGCATATATTAAGAATTTTTAAAATTTAACCCACATCCAGATAGACTGTAAATGTTATTAATGACAGGAGTCCAGCATACAGCTTTCTTCCTTTTTTCATTTTTCAGTCTAACTCTGTGTTGATGCTGGTTAATTAGATTTAATAATGCCATGTCTTCAGTTCAGCCATAACTTGGTCTTCAAATGTTCCTTGATACATATCACAATAGAAAGAAGTGCCCTCTCTTGCTCTTCCTCTTAGGCAGTTGTTTGCCTGCCCCGCTTCACTGCTGAGCAGCTGCTGTGATTTATAGGATAGTTTCTGTGCCAGTTACATAAAGTGTGGGGTGACAAGTTCATGATTAGTAAAGAATATGTACAGCTGATCACAGTAAAAATTGATTATGCTAAATGTGACAACACTGGTGCCAGTGTGGTGCTTTGATGAGCCAAGGACAAATGCTTGACATGTTTGTCATGTATATAATTTTGCTTTATTTTGTTGCTTAGGATGAGTTTCAACTAACTTAAATCTAGCTGTCTGGACAGGCATCAGTCTTGAGCAGGGGTCCTCAAACTGTGGCCCACGGGCCAGATACGGCCCCCCAGGGTCCTCAGTCCAGCCCCCGGTATTTACAGACCCCCCCCACCGCCAGGGTTGGGGGGGGGAAACCAAGCAGCCGCAGATGACCTTCTGCCACTTCATCCGCGCGCCGGCCCCCTGTTTAAAAAGTTTGAGGACCCCTGGTTGAGCATCTCCACACTGTGATTTTTCTTGCCTACCTCCAAAGAGGCTCTCTAGCCTTTTCTATGATGATAGAAGAGTATGTGCTTGGATTTTCTCTCCCTGCCTGCCTCCCTCCCTCTCTCTTAAACTGGCCAAAACTAGATAGATAAATCCTGCCCCTAAGCCGTATCTATCCCATATGTGATTCCCAACTTCATTTTCATAATAGCTAGTTCTTTTCAAACCTTCTAGTTCTCATTTGTGAATTTCAAAATGCAGTGGAGACCAGTAGCAATAACCAGTATCTGGGTGGGAAACTGAAACATTGTGAGCAGAGAGTGGAAGCAGATAACAAGAAAGCCATAATTAGAATCTGCGTTTGTGAATTCCCAATGTACTGCCCTGAGCTTTAGAACAAACTGTAATGTGAGTTCTTTAGGGATTTTTTTTTATTATTATTATTTCTTTTTATTTATTTTTAAGAAATGCTAGACCTTAGAATTAGGTTATTATGTGATAACTTCCATTTCCTTTTTCAATTTTAATTAAACCTTCAGCTTGAAGGTACAGGACTCAAAGCTCTAAATGTGTAAAGAAAGGTTTTTAAATACAGTCTGTAAAAGAAAGCCTATTTTTAAACATAATCTCCTGAGCTTTGAAGAGGGCCTTAGTCATGGCTCTCCCATCCCCAAAAGCCTAAGATTTCACTTCCCCACCCCCCAACTATTACTGTATCTTTTTATGTGTCTGCATTTAGCCAACACAGTATGCTCTGTTTATGCATTGATGGTGGTACATAGTGATAAATCCATTGCAGAGTAGCAGGTCTTTGCACAGAATGCTGTGGTGGTAGTCTGATCTGTCTAGAGCTAAGATGATTCAGTATTGAAAATCTGTGTGGTCTTGGAGAGGAAGGAAACAATAGCTTGCTTTAAGTAGCTATATTTTAAGCAGACCACCTCCTTGTTTTTGGGATGGGGGGAGTAAGTGAAATCATTTGATCATCAAAAGCCTAGCAAGTCTGGAAGGACTTCTTTTCAAAATCTTATTACATTTTTTTTCAGTTTGAAAACAAAAAGAATCTTGTTGGAATTCTTTATTGGGTCTGGGTTTTTTTGTGTGGTTTTTGCCTAACAATGCTCAGATACAAGGGTGGGAGTCTCTCCTGGATCAATGGCAATTTACAGTAAGGCTCTGCATCTGTTGGTGTGGAGTAATTAACAATATGGAGCAGCGCAGGTGCTTACCCCTAAATTGAAGTGAATGAGACCTTTTGTGTTTTTAGAGCTAATTGCAGTTAAGTCTAGATAGCAGGGCATTATACTGTAGGAAATACCTCTTAAACATTGCTGTTTTGTCCAATATGAAAAAATTTAGCAGTAAAGCTGATTAGGATTAATGAGTTATGTGGGTCAAAGTTATTTCTCTAGATGATTATCGTAGACTGAAGGTAATATAATTTTGCTAGTGTTTTTCAGTCACTTTGTAATAGGTAGATGCTGTCCTTATGCCTAATATACTATGTGATAATGTTCTTTGTAGCGTTAAATAATAATTTCCTAAACTTAGCAAATGTAAGTACAGTAAGTATGAAAAATGCATAATTCTGGTAACCTGGAATGGTGTTAAAAGGATATAGAAGGGAGTTCAGAGAGGTAAATGTTTACTCCTTGTGTTCTTCTGGGGAAAAAAATCTAGTGAGGAATACATAACTACTTCAATGTGTGTGTGATAAAATAGATGTACTCCTCTTATCACCTCAGCATATGTATATGCTTCATTTCAATAAAGTGAACTTACTGCTCATAATGCTACAAAAATCACTATTAAGCTATATTTAAGACAATATTGTAATTAAATTTAAGCCTCTAAACAATGAATTTAATTAATAGATTGTGTTCTTCAATGACTTTTAAATAAAAAGGATTTTGTTTTGCTTTCTGTTGAAGAACAGATGAGTTCGTACATAATAAGCTGTGTCAGGACTTTTCCTTTCTAAACCTTTAAAAGCTGATTTGGTCTTTACAACAGAAAATTCAATTGCAACTCCTACTTGTGTTGCCCTTCTGCCAACATACCTAGGGAATGATTAAGATGGTACTGTGTGTTACTGTAGAAGTTGAAGAAAACATAATGTATTTTCAGTACTACTCATTGTTTTGCATGTATAAGTATGCAAATGTTATATGGGTAAAAACTAAACAACAAGATTTCTAGCTGAAGCTGTTCGTAAGCATTGGTTAGCTACTTTTTTTCCCTAAATATATGGCTTTATCATAGTGTATATTTGGAGTAATTTTATATACTGTCATTTATTTCCCTTCAGTAAACGTTGGCTGTCTGCCTTCATTTCTTTATGTCTGTGCGTGTGGTAAGTTTCTGGACAAATAGTGCTATACTTTGCAATCATGCTGTTGTAGCTCAAACATTATTTTAGTAGAAACTTGAAAAGGGTATATTTACTATTATTTTAACTAAGCTGTAGCCTTTTTAAATTGGCAATATAGCATACTTTGCCATGTTAAATTTATGAAATCAATTTTAAAAAACATTTTTTCCTACTTTATTTTATTTGGAAGTCCCTGAAAAATATCTGGAACCATAACTATCTCTGTTTATTACCCACTTTTATATTTATTTCTTTCATTTCTTCCCTTCATCAAGCTTTGCTTGCTTTTTTTATGTACGATCCTTAGATTCAGTCCTTTGCTTGAAGTACGGACACTAAATGTTATGCTATCATAAGCAAAGTGATGGACAGCAGCCCTTGTTTTACACTCAGTGCATGGCTCAGATTTGTTTTTTGAGAGAGTGCAAGCAACCCTCAGAAATTGAGGCTGGCTTTATGGAGAAGGGATAGGGATGTCCTCTTACAGCTGAGTCACTTACTTGAGATGGTGGTAGGAAAACAAGACTAGAAGCTGGACTTAAAACAGAAAACAGCCCTCCACCTAAGGAACTGGATAATAAAGTACATATTTTCAGTTGAGTTTGTGCTGCGGTCCCCTCAATGCAATGCATCAGAGGAGCATTAGGGAACACGTTGCAGCAATACAGACTCCGTACACTTTATTCTCTTCTGGAGCCCAAGGAGGAGAGGAATACAAACCGAGTCAGCCTCCCTCAGACTGTTTCTGAGGCTGCACAACTGTGTCCCATTTGCTTGTGACCTGCAATGACTGCATATTTAGAAAAAAATGCCATTTTAGGCACTTAACAGGAACTGGAGCAGTTTTATTGGCAGAACTCTCCTGCACAAGGCTGTATTTTAGTTCTAAGTAGTTAAGCTCATGTGACTGAAAGCATGTGACATACTGCTAACTGCAACAACACCCGCTCCTAGAATTTCTAGTGCTTGTCCTGAGGAAACCTGAGAACACTTCAGTAAGGCTACTGCAGTTGGCCTTCATTTTGAAGACTGGGAAATTGAGGCACAAAGTGGTACGTCTAGGTCAAGGTCAGTGAGGCACTGGCAGGTCTTGGCGCCCCAAGCATCAGCCCAACACACAGTACAATAGTTCATTAACTTCTGTTTGGCCCGTCTGTTGTCAATGAAAGTGTGATTGATTCAAGTGCTCTTTGGATACTTGAGAGCACTGTTGCAAATGGTCTGTTCCTATTGTTATGAAAGATTTTTTTTTTCTTTAGTGCTGTTAAATATACATCCATATTTTGGCATATTCTGTGCTTTTAATCTTTCATTTTCATATTGTACCAAATCCATCTCTATTTCTGATCTGTTAGTTTAATTTTAGAAATTTTCTAGTTTGACAAATGTTGATGGATTTCCATAATAGTCTTTATGCTTACACATTCTTAAGCTACAATGGGTTTTCAACAAGAAGTAGATAAAAGTTTAATTTTAAAAAGTGGAGTACAAGTTTCTATGTATTGTATGGCTTTATGCTGTGGATAGCAGTGGCAAGCACAGTTGCTACAGCTCAGACAAGAGAGAAAGTGTTTGCCATTTGACCCTGCTCCTGAGCGGTCCAGGGATGTGGTGCTACACCCCACCACAGCCCTATGAACACACATTAAATAATGGCAGTACTTGAACAAGATTTTCAGAGCTACTTCAAATGGGCATTTAGTTTTATATGTCTTTGAAGGCAGGTGACGTATGATCTAGGTGGGGATGGAGTTTCTTACAATATGCTATAAAAGGGGATGTGTGAGCAGTTGATGGGGAGCAGGGAAACCATGTGTTCTTCACTGATGTAAAAAAATCCCCAAACTAGTCTTATTGCTGCTCATCATGAGAACGCACTTCAAAAATCTTTAAGTATTTCCAAAATAAGTAAAAAAGACTGTTACCTCTCATCATTTATCAGTCAGCATAACTTTTGATCCAGGCCTTCATACTTCTCATCATCTTTTGCTTTGCAGCAGTGTTTGTACCTTCTCTATCCACATCTTCTCAGGAGGTATGGAGAATCATTGACTTCAAAGGCAGTGTGTATTTTAGTAGTGAGACACCGTGAAGAAAAATAAATCAAAAAGCCATTGTGTAGGCTTTTGGTATGTGGCTCATCTTTGTAGTGAAGATCAAATAGGTGGTAAATTTAAGTTTTAAAATAATTTTACATTTGAGAAACTAAAGTGTGGAGCAAAAAGCACCTGTACAATGCTTAAATTGGTGATAGAGGATCAATATGCTTGAGTTTTGTGGGTTTGGGTTTGTTTGTTTTTTTGTTGTGGGGGTGTGTGTGTGTGCATTCTCTACTTTGGGGTTTTTTAATGTGCAGTTTTACAAGAATGACAAATACCTTCAGAAATCATGGGAACAAGCAAAGCCTAAGAAATTTTGTCCCAAAGGATGACCTTCCTAAGAAAATATATGCAAATGTCTGGCATAAGGTCTTACGATAAAAATGACTTCTCAGTCATAGTTATGACATTGTCCCTCCAGTCCTATAGGCTGTATACTGGGTGTAGCAAACAAGATTGGATTTTGTTTGTTTGTGGCAATACATTGCTGCTGTTACTGGTAATCCTTCATGCAGCTTGTTAGAGTAGCTGTTCTGTTCTCCTGCAGCATTAACTTAGCTCTAAGTATGTGGTATGCCTCCTGCTTACCTGCAAATTCCCGGTTACAATATTGTGCTTTTAATACAAAAGTTAAATTCATATTGCCAAGTAATTGGCAAACCTTTCCATGCTAGGATTGGCTATGGCATTGCTAAAAATTAAATTGGTACTATGCCAAATTCATTCATGCCGTAACAGTTTTGTTAACGTTTGATTTAAATGGCATTACACCAGATCTGAGTTTAGCCTATTGTGCTTCTGTTGCTTGGTTTTTCCAGGCACAGATACAGGAAGGAACAGGGTGGATATAGTGTAGTTGGTATCTTCTTTGCCTTTCCCATGATTCATTTTCCTTGTAAATTAGTTTCATTGAAGGAAATTATATAACTTAGCAGATCCTTGGCACAGTTCTTTATACAAACAAAACACATTATGGAAAAAAAAAAGTATCTTTGTCCGTTATAGTTTGACAGCATTGTGTTCACTAACCATGTCTGACATCTGAAAACATAATGGGGCCACTCCATCTGAAGCAAGGAAGGAATAAAAAAAGCATTTCAAGTAGGATGGCAGTGACCAAATAACTTTTTACAATATGAATTTTTGTTTGCATTCTTTTAGCTGTTTTATAACATTGTGGTAATCTTTACAAAGCCCAACCAAACAAAAGAACTTACACAATAGTTTTGTTTGGAGTATTGTCAGTTAAAGTACAACACAAAGTAGATAAATAGGCAAATTTAGCCTATGCAGCAGATTTGGTCTGACCTCGTGATTGTTACCATCATATCCCAGTGAAAGAAATTTAAGAGGGTAAGCAGCTTAGTCCTGGATTCTATAATGTGGGCAAACAGTAAAGTGTGAATTGTGAATGTAAAAATGACATTTTAGAGACTATCTCTTCGTATTTTGCTTATTTGTTTTCCATTCATTATTTCCTCAACAGCTCTTGGAGTTGACAAAGAAAAAGGACAAACTTAGTCTGCATCCTGTCTCTTCTGTAGGCATGCTTTGCCTCTGTAAATGAAGCTTGCTTGTCTTAACTTCATTTCAGATTGCTGCATCGTTTGTCCTTTTCCTGTTCTGTGGCACTGACTGTGCTGCTCTTTGAGTATGTTCCTTCTTTTCTAGTGCATAGATACCTGTCTTTGCTTGATATTGGTGATCTGTTCCCTTTTGGCAGCAGCCTGCTCTTGTATTGAATAGGTCTAACATGAAACTGCTCTTGGGGACATCATCTTCTCCCTTGAATCAGCCTATGATCTCTGTCTCCTTTGCCTACTAAAGAGATTCTCAAATGAGCACCCATTGCGGTTTCTTGCATGCAGCTTTCCATACTTGGCTGCAGCTCATCATGAGGACCTATAGAACTACTTCATTGCTCTCCTTCACGTCCCTCCTTTAAACTTTCATTGTGAGGTGTGTGGAAAACAGACTTTGTAGGTGGCTGTTGGGCTGGCCTGCACTGCTCCCACTTCTTATTGGACTTCCATCTCTCCTAATCCATCTGCCCTTCTTCCCTATGGAACATATTTTAGTAAAAGGAAGGACTACCCTTTTGTTCTTCGTTCTGTTTTCTAGAACAGTGACATCTTGATCTATGGCTAAGGCAGGAAGTAAGTCATCTTACTCATATTTGTTAGCGTGTTGCATTAAGGAAAGACACAATGGAAGGATAAGGAGAAAAACACTCAAAAAGTGCCAAATTAGAGAAGGGGCTGAGGTATCAGGACCAGTCCTTTTAGAACCAGTGCCGCGTGGCATTGTTCCTTGCAATAACATTTATTTCAGGACTGTTTTTCTTAATTGTTCTTCCAATTTCAGTGTCCACACCCTGAAATAGCTATCTCCAATTTGTGAGAGAAAATTCTTTCGTGGTTTAGAGTTGGCATGCAAATCTTAAAATTAGAACAGACTGGTAGTTAAGCAGCTTTTGAAAGAAACACTGCTTTGAAGTAAAATTCTCTTCCTTCTGCAGCTCTGTTCGTTTAACATACAAGGACGGGATTGTGTGCAGAAGAGAGCAGCCATGATCTATAGCAATACAGATAAGCATTAGTGGGGTTTTCTTTGGGGTGGGAGAGGTGGGGGAAGAGCAGCAGTGAGGGAAATTTTGATTATAGATTCAATTTGTGCCCACTCTCCCACTTTGCTTATCTGGTTGACAGGAAAGTGGTGAGATCCCCCTTCTGCTGTATTTTGGGGCTGGGGGCATCCTCTGTGCTTCTTGGGTTGCACAAAGCCCTTCATTAAAACCCTTCATGATCCTTTCTCCACTGATCGCTCAGTGAGAACCGCATGTTCTTGCTGATTGCTATTGTACTCTGAAGTAACCATATGTATTATTTCTTGTGAGATTTATAGCTCTGGTTTTGTTTTTTGTTTTTTCTTCTCCTTTTTCCCTAGTTCTGTCTATATATGAGTATACCTCATTATGGTGGTAGGCTCTTCCTTTATAGTGTCAATACCCACTCTGTTTGAACCCAACATTACAATCATATAATAACTTTTACGTGTGGTATTTAAGCGTGTTGCTCTAAGTCCACTGGCAAATTTCACAACCCAGTGAAGTAGCACAAGTGTCTAGGAACTATTTTAACTATTCCAGCAAATGCCAAAAGCCAAATACACTGGTATAAAACAGAACAGGAACACAGAAATTAAGGATTTGCTGGTCTAGCATGGATTTACACTAACGTCATAGATGCCTTTGGTTCTTTGGACTTTGCAAAATTATGCTACTGTTAAATTAAGCATACTAATAAAATACAGCACAAAGCAGAAATAAAATCTCTCAGTATTTTTTTTTACATTCTTTTCTAATAAGTGCAAATAATAGTGATGGACCTGTTTTATGAAAAAAGGAAAAGTCACATGAGAACAAATAATGCATTTTCTTATTTTCTTAATCAAAATGTCTTTTCATAAAGCTTCATTGTACTGACAGTGCTTTAAAAGGGAGGGGGAAAAGCCCTAACAAAATACAGATATTATTCTCTATCTTATTTATTATTTACTGCTTATGTAAATTAGGGATTAAAATCTTTCTTTGTGGTGGAAATAGAACTTAATAGTGCATATGGCATTGCAGTTTACAGGCGCTTAATTGTCAGAGGGATGATCTGTTGCTCTTTTGTGTTGAGCAATGAGGCATTTGCTTAGTAGTGGGAGAGAATCCAGTGTAGCATCAACTATGCCTTCCCCTACAGGTGGGCACCCGAGAGAGCTGCTGAGTTTGCTCTTGGACTGTGACAGGTGAAAAATGCTATTTAATGAGTTTTCTTCTCAGTCAATTAGCAGATGGACAGAGCTTTCCCATCTGTGCCTGACTCAACCAGGGTTTGCCAGTTGCCACGTTTCCTTTGTGAGAGTGATGGGCAAATCATAGAATGGGGTAATGACAATGCCTTTGCTGGCTGCAGTCAGTCTCACTAACTGCTCATATCTGTTTAATCTCAGTGTTTTTTTATTAAATAGTTCCCACTAGTTAAAAAGGGCAATGTGGAAGAAGGGTTCTGGTTAGGACAGCGCAGTGCTGTACATGGGCTATGGATGTCTTGGGGTAAAACAAAATACAAAAAATGACCAGCAACCCGCAGGCTGTACTTAACATTCTCATCTATACTTGTAATGTATCAGTAAGAAATGTATGTTTGGATTGCTTACTGTCTGCTAGAGCTGCTGTTACTGGTTGCCTTATTTTTAACAACTACTGGCTTTCTTGAAGAGGTATGTTATACCCACACCAGTAAAATATACATAAATCCTTCTAGAGTCTTTATTAATCTTTTCCCACCCTTTTCTTTTCATGTACCCTAGTAAAGAAAATTTCAGTCTGATACTAGAAAGCACAAAAAAATTCAGTGGGTTACCATTCGCATGAATGTAATGCACCTTCCTCTTTGCAAATTCTCTTCCTAATTTAAACAGAATTTTCTAATTGCGCCTTTTATTCATTTCCAGACTCTATTAATCCATCTAATGCACAGACTTTTAATTTCTTCACACATCAGTTCTACTGAAGTAATGGAAATAAGAGCACATTAACACATCACATCCTACTGCTGATACATTATATTTACTTGCAGTGATACATAGAATTTTCACAGAGGAAAGGGCAAAATGAGTAGCTATGCTTTCTCTACAGCAAATCAAAATCTCTTTGCAGGTTTTCCTGGAAAGTAAGATTCTTATAAATATATAGCATTCAGCTAAGAATCTGTATATTGGATGGCATTCAGTTGCCTGGTAGCAGTATTATTCCTGTTTCCTATACACTTAGTATTTATTTTTCACTTCCCAGAAACTACTTTTGTCTTAAAATCTATTTGAGCAATTTTATTTCATATGTTTTATTGTAGGTTTATAAACTAACATAAATACAGTTTTGAGTAGGGGGAATTGCTTTGGTTTTCTTTTTCTTTTATTTTAAATCTTCAGTTCTGTGAAATATAGCTGCCTTGGGGATTCCTTTGAAAAACCTGATAATGAATGTAAGATGTGAGTGACTGGTGTGTGATTGTGTTGATGTTTTCCCTTCTCTTGAGCCCAGTTTGAAATTCAGCTCTGCACAGCAGGGATTGTCCTCAGCCACATATGACTATTTTGAGGATTGTGTGCTCGAGTAGCTTGTGCAGGCTTTGGGCAACTGGCAGCAGTTTGTCATGACTGCCTTTAGGCTAGTAAACCTTGGGGATTTTAATCCCTGCCCCTCTCTGTCAATCAAGCCTGTTTCACTTTTTGATGTAGTATTATATATTTTCAAACAAATGGTGTTCATTCTACAGTAGGTGCAAAAATACCAAAAGGCAAAATGCATAATGTAGGGGGTTTACCTATTTTCCCCTGGCTGTGCCACTGGAAATTATTTGCTCTGTGATATAATTCTTCATATTTAAATCATCAAGCTCGCCTGCCTATTTTCTCATTGTTTTATTTTGATTGAGTACTTTGATGCTGTGAATCCTGGCTGCATTTAATTCAATATAATCATGTGAAACTAAACCCTGAATGGCTTCCAAATGAATATTATTTAGTTTTCTTTGGCATTCACACAAGCAGCAGCTTTGCCAGCTGAGTAGTAAGTATAGACACGTTTTTCACTTCTGTGTGACATGGTCAGATTTTAGTGCTGTTCTTTCTTGCATTTCTGAAGTACTGAATGTGCTGTTCTGAATATTATTATTAATATTTTTCCTTTCTTTTAATCCCCAAATGTGAAAAATACAGCACTGAAAAAGCTGTTAACACCATTTTTTTTTATATATAAGATGAAAAGGGAGTTTCCACACTTAATAGCCAGGTACTTTGCAAAGGTGACCAGACATACTGAATGTCCAGGAAGAATAATTTGATGTGTATTTGTGACACATTTTAGAATATTATTCTATAAGATGGAATAAAAAAGAAACAGACATTTGTATAACTTTCTGTGTATAGCCATGCTGTTAAATTACAGAACCTCACATTATAATGTTGACAGGACTTCCAACGCTCCAAGTGAATTAGTTTTGATTTTAGGCTTCTTTTTGTCCCATGTTCCTTTTTGAGTGAGTTAGTGAATGTGGTACGCAATCTCTGTAGGTAATTCATGGTAAAATTCTGGCAGTTGATTTCAACGAGTTAGCCATAGAAAACAAGTTAGAAACAAATAGTGCTCAAATATAAGTGATTTCAGGAGGAGGCTGAGGTATCGTCTTGTAGTGCCTGATGTGTTAGGGGAATAATTGTGGCTTTCATAGGCTTTTTTTATTGTTGAAATCATACAGTTCTTTTTGTGTCTGAAAGGAGCAGGCAGCCAAGAAGTCAAAGGTTGCTCACAGTGAGCTGTTGGAGCTGTGGTGCGCTGGAAGCAAACCAACACTAACCTATCCTCTGCTGGCTTCTCCAAGTGGGAAATAGGCATGGAGTCTAAACTGTGGGGGTTTTCAACTTTTTTAAATTATTATTTATTTTTTTTCCAAAGAAGGGGCAATGTAGTTCGTGTTCTTTGACACCTCAATCATTTTCACGCCCATGAAGCTCATATGGTTGCACTTTGGCCCTGGGTTTTTTTTTGCCTTTTGAGTATTATTACCCTATTGTAGAAATATGAGTTTGGGTTGGGGTTTTTTTTTTGTTGTTGGGTGGTTTCTTAATGAAATGCAGGACCATCGATTGAGAGATTTTCCTCCCATACAGCAGATTATATGATGAGCAACCGGTTTCATGATATAATAATAGGGCTAATGCCAGTCTGCCTGTCTCTTGCCTTCCTCTTGAGTCTGAGAATGGGTGAGTCCCTCAAGCCCTTGCTTAAAAGAAGGAAATGGTAAAATCCCTTTGTAACATACTCCACATGGGACAAAATCCAAAGACTTTGTTCAGAACACAGGGGTCATCCTTTAATGATGATTAACGTGGGCCCTCTTGTCACCGTAGTGCATGTGCTCCCGTAACAGTGTGTCATCCCTTCTACTGTTTCGTTTTCTTGTAAGGTTTGAATACGGAAGAGTGCAGGCTGCGCTGCCTGTATCTGAGTGGTATGGACATCAGCCCAAACAAGGAATCAAAAGGGAATCCAAAAATGAAGTGACAGCAAGTCCTGATAAATGAACGGGGAAAAGGGAAATGGAGGAAAGGCTTAAATTTCATGAGATGTTGGAGACAGATCTTGCATCCCATTTTACTGTGACAGGAAAGAGCTATTTTAAGTACAACGTAATGTGCTTGCCCTTCTTGCGTTCTGTGAGTCTGACCAGACATTTGATTTTTAGAACCCTTGGTTCTGCTTGCAGGTTGAGGGGCATGCTTAAACCTGTTTGTTTTCTGTAGTCATATTTTTTAAGCCTTTTTCTTCCTTGTAATTTCCATGCTGTTATTACTCCGTTACCTACTCAGTCACCTAGACACTGTGCATTCTGCGAAACTTTGACCTGGTGTTCACCAGGATGTCAGGCTCCCATGGTACAATTACAGAATGCATGAGGGAGGTTTAAAAATTATTTGGTTCCCTAGTTTTTAACAGTTTTACATATGATTAACTGCTAACTGTCTCAAAATGCTGCTGTAAGCACTATCTTTATATTCCACCAGAGATGTGCTCTCAGGAGAACAATGAGACGTTTATGGTATTAGGGTGGGAGGGAGATTAGAAAGTGTAAAATAATTTCTTACTCATAAACTCCCAGTAAATTATATTTTCATTTCATAATAAAACACTTAGTTTCAATAAAGATATACGTCAGTGGATTGCCAGAAAACGGCACTATATTTTTAGTCCTTAATGAAGGATAACAGTGAAATAATCAGATGGGTTTGGAAATTGTTTCTCACAAATCTTTGGATCTTTGTTTGTGGGAATTCTTGTACTGAGCCCTTTCATTTATGTTCTGCTCTCATCATCTCACTTTCATTAATTCAGAACCTCAAGTTACTGAATTGTGAAGTCTGCTTTTGCTTTTTGTTCAAATTGCAGATCATTAAACAACAGTGATATGTTATACTCAGATGGCAGTGCCATTTTTCTTCTGAATTAGAAGTCACATAGCCCAAGACCCCAGTCTTCCTCTGCCACAAAGAATAGATGGTCCCATAGAAAGATAGGGTCCTGCTCAGCTCTGGCCACCTGCTTCCTTTATACTCTTGTGTTGTCTTATGTGGAGGGTAATGGTCACAGTATGTGACAGTGTCACTTCTTGTAACATTCTAGGTGATGGGCTTTCTCCATAGCCTAACTGGTCTTTGGCATGCTTTTCTAGTCTGGATTAATTTTATGTTTGCAAAAATAATGAAAGACTCATGGATGCTATGGAAGTATTAGAGACTTTTATCTCTGAAATTTCACCTTTCATGTGTAAAGCTGCATAGAGGTTAGGTGATTTGGGGACGAGGATGTTAGGACAACTGACAAGTTTCTGCTGCGATTCAAATGATCGACTTTTTTCCAGTTCTCTTTCTGGGGTAAAGCAGCTCACTTTGAGCTGGATCGTCAGGCTGCAGCATCACATTTGCTCAACACACACCTTGTTGGTTTGAAATTATTCAGGCTTAACCCTGGGAATGGAGGTAGAATTACCTTTACAAATAACATCAAAGACACAAGTTTAAGAGTCTGAAGATCATGTCCTTGGGCACGGAGGTGATTCTAATTAAATCCCCACCTATGTACCATGCTTATATTATGGATCTTAGTCTTACACTCTGGTTGGAAAAACAACCTGCAACACATCTGGTAACAATTGGTTAGAGATCTTTAATAAAGCATGCTTTTGCTATAGCTCCATATATTTGGATAATGTGTAATAGATAAACTGAAGTACAGGTGATATTCCCAGTGAATAATGATCCTCCTTCATTTGTTATAATCCTTACTTGTTTATTCTCTCTATTTTCAATAATTAGAATGAATTGCCATATTTACTGGTATTTGTCACTGTTTAATTTTATTTGAAAAATTATACAGTCCATTCATATGCTTTCTAATTCTGCACTGAAGTAGAATATTAGTAAGTTTAGTTTTCTAGATGACTAGTCTTTGGCTTCAGACTTTTTCTTCCTCTCTGTTTGATTTATGTTGCTGGTGTTTTCACTTGATATCCAGGATTCAGCAGCCTAGACTAATGGACTTCTGTGTGCCTTTTCTGACAGCTCACATCAGTCCCCAGTCAGCTGATGAGCTGGGGATTCTTTCACCAGAGACTATGCTCAGCACTTTTGGAGGGGTGTACAGTGCCTGGCTGATCTGTGGATATCTTTTTAAACTGAGAACATTTCAGATGGACAGAATAATTTGACAGAATACATACTTTTCTACAGGAATTTCAAATTTCTTTTGTATTTATGGATTTCAAAGTGTATGGCCAGACTTCAAATAGCTGATCAGCTTGCTTGATAGGAAGAACTTGCATAAAATTACAATCATGTATCTTGCTTCTTTTAATGTAATCGAAAATAAGAGCTGCAGTATGTGGATAGCATACTCAAAGCAGTAGCTGGAGGAAATGGTCACAACTGAGCACTGTTGCATTTACCAGCCTTAGAAAGATAGCACAATAATCAGGATGTGAGATGCTGTGGGCTTGCGTGAACATTGTAGCCATGTGGAGGGATACAAACCAGCCCTATCTTCCTTCCTTCCCCCAACAACCTAACAGCTTATTCTGCCTCCTTTTACTTACACTAATGCCTCAGTTTGTAATTCACAGAACTAAAGAAAACCCCAAAAAACCCCAAATGAAACCAGAAAAAACCTCAAACAACCCAATGCCACAAACACTATATTCAAGTGCAAAGAACTAGAAACTGTTTTGCTATACTATCTTTACATGCTTACATGAAAAGTATTTCTCTGTGGAATTATGTAATTGTTAAAATATATTTTTAAATAAAGAGTCATACCAATTATGAGGTCTTCTATTCAGTTTTCTTCATTTGTAATACAAATACATATTTATAAACTAGTAATACATATTTATGGATTGCTTCTAAGACAGCAAGTATTCCACAGTTTGTATAGAAAACGGTTCACAGGGCTCTACTATGTAGTTTTCAGAGCTTGTGGAAAAACAACAGTATCTGTAATCTTTTGAAGCTATAGAACCTTAGCAGATTTCACTGTTTAAAAAAAAAAAAAAAAAGATTTAGAGCATGCCTGTATAGCTACTAAAGTTTTGCTTTTGAAACATGGCAGGAATTCAATTCCCCTGAAATAGATTTGGGTTTTTTTTTTTCCTACCTTTTTTTATTTTTCCTCTGCCTCCCCAAAACACAAGGAATGAAGAAGGAGTGAAGTGATAGTGGTAATCTGTAACCTTCCCACTCACAACATGTAGTACAATCTGTTGTGTTTGGGAGGAAACCTGTGGACCAAATGGAAACATTGCTCAGGCTATTTTGGGGTGTGAAGCTGTCCTCTGGTAGCTGGGAGAAGGAGCTGATGTGACCTACAGAGAATCCTCTAAGCAGTTTAATATGTCTAGGAGACATAAAGGTGACTTCTGCTTCTTCATTCTTCTGGACTGAGTCTACTCTGCTGTACTTCTTATTTCACCCAGCACAGGTTATAGATGATTTTTGTGGTTCCAATTAAATATAACTAAGCTGATGAATCAGAACCAATCAATTTCCATACATGTCTTTGTGGCTGCTTTCTTAAAATAAGCATATTTTAGAAAGAGTCAGACAAAAAATTACTGGAGAACATAATATACAAGTCCTTAGGAAATTGTTACAGGAAGGAGCTATGCCTGCTTTTTAAATGCAGAGAGCAATGGGTAGGAGTAATTTCCTAGACTCAAAACGTTCTGCCTGCATAGCATAATATTTCTGCTCACTGCAACTTTTGGGTTTCACTTCCAGAAGAAAAAAACTGAGGTTGTCTTATTCCTCAGTTGATTCATGCTTGTAGTGTAATCACCTCTGCCTCAGGGCTCAGTTCAGTGGCCAACAGCATGTCTCCAACCTACACAGGATTTAACCAAAGATTTGGATTACTATGGGTCTCAATTGCTCAGAATACAAATCTTCTGTCAAGTGAATCTAAGTTCATGTAGTGCTTTAAAAATAGCTTTTCCTCTTGCAGGATGAGGAATATATTGCATACAACTGGAGGGAACTGGGCACTTCTGTTTGTGCTGAAGCTCACACTGAGTGAATGGAGAAAGTGAAAAAGATGAAAGCCTATTTCTTCATCTTTGTTCATCTCTAAATTATGAGTCTTGTAACATCCCAGCTTCATGTTGGAACAAGTCTAGACCATACAGTAATTCCTCCTACTCCTGTTGTCCTTTTTTTTTATTTCATCTTTTGCCTGCACCCTCACACACTCAGGTCAGGTGCCCTGCAATTCAGACAGTCTTTGTGACTAACAAACCTCAGTGCTGATGGGACTCTCCAGCTGCCTTGTTACTGCAGCACCAAAGGAGCTAGCCATGGGACTACAAAGCAAATTTCGGTTTATATTTTTGTATATATTTATATCATGAAACCCTGTATGTCTGCTACATTTTGAAAATTCTACCTTTTAAGCTCTATTTTTGTGATTTTACTATATTCTTTTTATTATTATTTTCATTATAATTACTTATATTAGTTTTGGGGAGGCTTTGCTACACTATTGCAAAAATGTTCACAGTGCGAAGAGAGATGCTTTAAAGGAGATCTGAAATACACAGGTGCTCAGAATCCTGTTGGTAAAATAACTTCTGTTCAGCTTTATCAGGGTCAAAACTGGTGGGTTTGCAAGATCTTTCAGCTTTAAACATTCTTAGCAATATTAGAAAGTTAAGATTTTGGAGGCTGCTGGTAACTGACACTGTTTCAGTAAAAGTCGTATGTGGTAGAAGTCACTTTGCTTTACTAATTGGGAGGGTAGCAGAAGATACCATTGCAGGTTTTGCCTTTGCACTGCCTAGTCCTCATTGTCTAGAAATGAGTGAGGACCTTCATGCCTAGGGGAAGAAGAAAGGAGCTTTCTAATGAAAATTCCAGAGAACCACAATCACTGTACTTTGTTCAGAGGACATAAGTGGAGATAATATTTCTTCCCAAAATTTACAGCTTGTCTTATGTGGCTGATGATTGTAGACAAAAGAAAGAAACCACACAACAAACTGAACTACATAATTTAATATCTTTGACTGCAGCAGTACCAATTTGATGGATCTGAAAATAGAATTTCCTGTCTCAGGGATTGGCACGAAGTCTGGGAACATCATGCCTAATATTAAAATTATGTCTACTAAACTGCATAAGGTAAACTAACCTATGATTCTCAGCAGTGTTTTCAGGTATCAGCATCCAGACAGGCAGAGAGCCAAGAGCTATCTTGAACTGAGCATGTATACCTGCCAGTCAGCAAGGGAATTAAAGAGAAATATAGGTGGCAGATACTTTTTGTTTCCTGTCACTTTGAGGGGGAAAAATACTGTTAATGTTTCAAATGGATCTGTACACAAGCTTGGTAGGTAGGTGTTTAGGTTCTCTTATTTCTTACAAGCTGTAATGAGGGATTTCTGCTCTTCATCTCTTCCTTTCACTTTCTTAACTGAATCTGTTGTGTGTAGCAAGAATGAAGAGTTCTACAGCACTAGAAAATGTACAATGAGTTTATGGTGCCAGTGCACTCCAGGTAACCAGTGAATATAATCCTCTGCTGAGAATGATTCTCCTTGGTTGCCACTGTGTTTTCTTAAGGCTTTGTGACTGTCACAGTAGCAGTGCTGCATGGAACTAATTTCCATTTTAAATGATTCATCTTACTGTTGGTAATTGAGCAAGGTTAGCTAGTTTAGTTAGTCTCTCACCCTCCTTGCTGCCCCCCCACTCCCCACCCCCAATTCACTAAAGTCATGCATATTTTTGCTTAGTGTGTTCTGTTTATGTATTTGGGTGGGGATCCTGTGGCCTAATCGTCTGTGGTGTACACATACACATGTGAATTCAGCTACCTTTGCACTTCACAGAAGTGACACTTGGAGAAAATGATTCACACATTTGTCTTCTGACAGATGTCTAGAGCTGGTCAGGTGAATCACAGCCCAGAAATGCCTTTCTCTTATGGTGAGTCTAGGCAGCTAGCCAAGATGTGGATGTCTGCGTTGCAGGAGTCTGAAGCTGTGTCCTTAAAATAAAATGTCATTGCTTTCACTTCACGAACAACGCAAACTATGGTATTCTAACACTATTAGGCTGTTTAGATAATTGTGCGAAAAAGTTTACTTTCAGAGTCTGAACTTGAAGAAAATAATTTAACAAGATAGTTGAGTAAGTTAACTAGGTGAGAAAGCACATTTATTTAAAATGATAGTTAACTAATTTTATATTTCCTTTATTTGTTTGATTTTTTTTGAGAAAAGTACAGCTTTTACCTCATATATAATATGTAAAATATTTTTTGCATGTTATACAGAATATGTTGTAGGCACATAGAAACTTTTGTTCAGTGACTGCAAAGGCAGATGCTCCCTCTAGTGCCTAAGACTATTTTCTTGTAATGGCAATAGCTTTGTTGGGCTTTCTGCCATGTTTTGCTCTCCATTGCTTGAGCCCCTTAGGTATTAATCTTGAAATGGGTAATATGAAATGGCCATAAAACCTTTAATATTGCATGTCTCCTGCATCTTTCCCCCTGTGTGTAGCAGAGGGAGTCAGATAGTGCATTAGGATAAAACATATGGAAAAGTTAATTTAAATATATTCTTTTAATTAATGTAAAGGTTTTTTTACAGCCCGTCAGGTCAGTATATTGTTCCTTCAAATTAAACATCACCTGCGAAAACTGTGGTACTTGTGAGCTTTTCTGAACCTAAGGAGGGTTCATTGTGTGTCTGGAACATGAAGGACTCAAAAAAGTACCTGGGCACTGTTCTCAAATTCACGTCGTTGTTCCTTTTTTTGGTATTTTTGTTAGCTGATGTTTTTAATATGGCTATTGAAGGTAGCAGACTAAGCTTATATGACTTGTTCTAAACTGGTATATAACATCACTGTGTAGAAAGAAGAAATACCTGAACTATCTAGACCAGCCATATGTGCTGCTTAGTAAGAGAGAGTAAGCTATGAGCATCTATGCTAGCATCTGAGAGGAGAGGAGAGGGGAGAATGGAATATATTTGTGTGCTATGTGAGATGCCTGAGGTTGCTTATTGTCTTTGCTTGTTAGGTTGTGGCTGCATTCAGCCCAGCATACAGTTCTTTCTGAAGGCAGCCTTTCAATGCTCTGTGCATTCTAAAGTCTTTAAACGTTATTTTTAAAAACATGCATTCTACAGTTTTGTGTCTATCTGTAAGTCATGCTTAAAAATAAATTATGTTGGAAATAATATAATAGGTGTAGGGAAAAATATTTTTGAATCAATGTATATTCCTAACAGTATTCCACAACAAATTGTAAAAGCCAAGCTTATGAATAGTACTTCAGTGATGCATTACCTATACCATTATCAAGCTCTGGTAGATGTGACAGCAGAGGGTTTAAAGGGGATTTGGGGGAAGAGAATATAGGTAGGAATTTCTCAAGAAATGTCTTCCAAGCATGATGATGAGCGAATATTCTTGTGGTTTGTATTTATCCTGTCTAAAAGCTGTCTTAAATGGTGAGCTTCTGTTTTGAGGGGGTTTCTGTTATTTCTGCAGGTGGTCTGTGTGTCCCTTCTCCCTCTTTTTCCTTCCCCAGTCTTTCTTCCCACAAGGAAAACAAATGGAAAATCTATTGTAAAGGAGCTGTGGACATCAGCATTCAAACCCAAGAAGAAAATACACAAGTAAAATGCATGTTCTACTTAGGTACACTGGGAATATCAGTAATGTTTTTCATTCTGTAGCTTGTGTTTATACAGCTGAATGGAACAAAGATGCAGTGCTATTTGAAATACCTGCCAGCAGCAGCCTCTCTTCTTTGCTGGATTCTTGAATCTTCCTTCCTCTTTCCCGGGAGGAGGGAGTAAGGAAGTGATCACCTGTTTGAACAGTCTTTCTATTCATGGTATACCAATACTCAGTGTAAGAAAAAGTAACTGAAGGTAATTAGCTATGCTTAATTACATTTTGAAGTAGTCTGAATCTAGAGCTGAGTACAAATATATATATAAATAAATAAATCCAGTAACTTGTTACAATTATAACTGATTGTCTCTTAAAAGTTACCTTCTCAGCATTGCCACTGGCAAAGACATTTGCCTGCTGTAAAGATTCCTTTTCTCCTTGTGGTGGCATTCTATCAGCATTAGTGGGCATGACAGTAAACAGCAAAATCATGGTTTAAGAGCCAGACTCCACTACAGATAACCCCTCCATGAAAAGGATGCTTCTTAGATTGCCTCTCTTAAATTCTGACAAGATATGTTTACATCCTATTTGATGTCTCCATATGCCTTTAACCACTTGGAAGTTTAAATGCTGTGCACTTACTCTTTTGTTTCCAGCTGTGCATTGTAGATTTTGTGCAGTAAAATGTTTCATTTATCTGCTTCAAAATTACTAGGTAGGCTAAACCCTTAGTCAGCTGAGTCTACATTTTACTGGGACTTTTTGGGTGGTCAGGGACCTTTGAAGAGCACATCTTTCCTAGGAGGGGAACTCAGCCCCTAACTTTTTATTGTGTGCTACATTATTACCTTTGCTGAGATTCTCTCAAAAGAAATGCTGTTTCTTGGCAATTGCAGTATAATGTCAGTAGAGACAAATATAGTTCAACAGAGTCATATTCAGGAATTTTAAAGATCGGGTAACATGTCAACATCCTGGAATACAGTATGGAAATGATCATTCGTGAGGATACCATTTGCATGTGAGCATCACATTTCTTTTCTTTGAGGAAATGGAAAGGAATTTATCCATCATGAACATTTGCATTCCTGCTTCAAATAAAGGGTTTTTTCGTCAAGCTGCGTTGAGTCAGCAGGATGTGGCCTATCCCTACAGTTCCCTGCTTGCTGCTGCTTCCCTCTAAGACTGTAGCAATTAACTGACAACCTGTTGGAATAGAAAATTATTACTCCCCCCTCCTGCTGGCTCTGTTTAAAGAGGAAAAAAAGGAGGATAAGGTTTTGGATGTGAAATGCTGAATTGTCTCCTTTTTTATCTGATGATCAGCCCTTGTGTATTCAAACCAAAGATATGGGTGCTATTTCAGGATAAAGTACAATTTCAATTGTAATCCATTCTTCATGTAGTCATATAGCCATTGCTTTTGCAGAACCAAGATGCTCAGGCTTATGATCTTAGGCCTGTTTCTGCCCTGCCTAGTGCTGTGATTAGCTTTGTGCTCCTTAGTTAAAATTGTTATGATCATTTAGAAATGACTAAGAACAGAAGTGCACAGCATGATGCTGCACTGATGGAGTTCTTATTATAATTTCTGTCTAAGCGTCAACTGCTATGGGATGTAAACTTTAACAAGACTTTTAGATGTATAGCTTTGGTTTTATTAGTAAAGGGTAAAGTCTGCCCTGTGACTCTGAAAAAATGCATTGGCTTTTGGTTTCTATACGATATAGTGCTTTTTCAGGTAAGGACAGGAAAGTTTAATCTAGCTGAATATATATTTTAAAAATTACTATTTCAGTAGGTTGCAGCTTTTATTTTTGCTTTCTGAGTCCTGGGGATGTCTGAGCAGTGGGGCACTGACCTGACCTGTAATTCTGTCATGAATTCAAGTCCCATCATAGCTATTCTGATTTATATCACTGCTGAAGTTCAACCAAGACCTTGACCACTTATATGTCATGTAGTGTTTTTTTCATGTACTTTTTCTTTTGTGCAGAAAAGATGATTGCTGACTTCCTTTACATTGTAGAATTCTTTGTTTTCTGCCAGTCTTGTTGTTCAGAGTTAGTCTTTCCCTGAATGCATTTATACACTGGGTGAAAGCTGATTTTTCTATCATGGAGCTTGAGAGCAGAGCTTAGTTTGATTTAATTTCATTTTAATAGTGACCTATTTAAACAGTTTGCAGTTCACCTTTTTATAGTTATGAATTCATACCTTGAGTCTTGTATCTTTGAAATTCTTCTGGATTTTCTCAGGATAGACCTAGTGGAAAATGCTGTCTTTGACAAAAGAGCTTTAAGATGCTAAAGCTACTGCCTGTGTCAGACCTGTATTTTCTGCAAAATGAGGCAGCCATAATAATGAAACAAAACCCCATCAACCTTTAATATTACCCTACATTCCTAACTTAAAACTATAAAATAAAGCCATTGCTATTTCTCCCGGTTTTCTGTTGTAACAGTTTATCATATCAATAATCTCGTTTACACCATTCAGCTGACATGTGCTACCAGGGGTTATCTTTCAAGTGTAAATCAAGCTTTTGGAAGTATTCCAGAATATATCACACTGTGATATATGTCATTGTATAAACATGTTGGCCAAGCTTACCTCAGTATAACTCTAGTGAATTGGAAGTATGAGTCACTGTGTTCATGTATTTCCAGTAGCTATTCTTGCTTTTCACACTTCTGTGATAGTTGACCTGCTTATCCTGTATTCTTTTCTCTGATTTGTATGCTCTTTCTCATTTTCCATCTGAGTGTTACAGTGCTGTATGCGTTTCCTGACAGCCAATTAATTGGCTAGCTCTTCACGAAGCCAAGAATAGAGGTAGCAGTTCTACATGGACCCCTCATGTCCATTGATGTATACAGCAGACATCCTAAGAATGGGGACACATTTCCCTGGTCTTGTGGCTGCATGCTGTTCACATCAATTTCCCATTAAAAGGTAATTTAAAGGTATAGCCCCAGGCGGACTCAGGAGAGAGTTATAAAAAGAGTTTAATTAACAGTTCAGAGTAATATAATCTAAGGTTGAATAGTCTGTAACCAGCTCATTTTTTTGTTCACACTTGTCATTTCCTTTACTTGCAGATTAGAGGAGATTTCCTTGTTTGGTAAAGAATGCAGTGAAATAAGTCTTCGAAGAAGCTTTGTTGTACGTGTCTTGGAGCTAGATCCCTGCGTTATCGTGAGCTTTAAACCTGCCACTGCTTATCTCCCCTCTGCATTAGCTCACCTCTTCTGGTCAACACGTTCTAAGGGAGGAGATTCAAGTCACCTCACAGCTGGGCCCACCATGCTTTTTGCAAGCTTTACTGCCATTCAAAAATGTATTTAGCCCAACTTGTTCCAAAGTACTCTAAAGAAATAGCTATTTTCATGTGGGAAAAAAAAAAGATAATGGCTGGAAGAGATACAGGAGGCTTTGTATTCAAAAGCCAGTACTGTTGTCTCTCTTTCTTCCCCTTGTTGGTTCTTTTAAAAAACTTTCTTTCTGAGGATTTTGTTTCTCTTTTTCTTCCTCCTTCCCCCCTCCCCCTTCATGTTTTTTGTTGTGCAGGTTTCTGCACACATCCAGCCAGGCTGAATATAGCAGGATGTGTTACTTTCATGACTCCTAACGGCCTTCAAATCAGAATGATTTTCTGTCACACTGGCCTGACCTTTTCCTGGAAAAATATATTACCTAAAAGAAGAAAAAAAAGGACATGTAAGGGGATCTGAAGTACTCTCTTCCTTGAGGGCTAAAGATATACAGTACTTGTTGTCATTTAACCGTCCACCCACCTAATTCATTCTAAAATGCCAGCTACAAGTGGAACAATTTGTGGAGATGACATATCTTGTGTGCTTGGTACATTAGGACTACAGGCCTGACAGTTTTATTCTCCCACAGAAATCTGTCTTGCTTTCTTATGTCTGCCCCCTTTTCTCTACCAGTGCAAAATATGTAGATTTTTTAAAAACTTTTCGTTTTTACATAGATTACCTCTGAGGAATAGAGTGGAAGCAGTGACTGAACTCTTGCTTTGCCCTATGGCCTAGTATGTTAAATCATTCCACAATTAAATATGGCTATGCTGGGACATTTTCTGCACAATTTAAATAAGCCTGACTTGTCAAGTATTGAGTTTGTTTTGATTGCAGAGAAAATGAGATGAGGCATAGTTTGATCTTTATTCTTTTGTGTGCCAAGTTTTTAAGAACATTATGACAGTTTAGGAAAAAAAAAAGAAGCAAAACAGCAATCTTTTCATATGATTGACAGAAAGACCCCTTGAGAAGTGCTTTAAGTGACTACCTCAGTGAAAATTGTTGTGGAGCTAAATCAGCCTTTGCAGTATCTAATTAACACTGCCACAACATACAGATAGTTTGTTAATTACTGTTCTGCTTTTCCCTCCAGTTGCTGTCAGGCACAAAAGTTAACATGCACCTCCATAGTATACATCAAATCTGTTAATTTTCATCATGCTCTCACAATGGAAAGCTGTAGAGGTGATCAAAATAAATTTTTACTATAGTCATTCTGAAGACTTTGCAAGCTTATGAGGCAAATGTTAATTTACATGTGTGTATTTCAAACATGATGGGTTTATAACTGTGGAATGATTTGGAGTAGAGGATTTGGACTTGTAGAGATGAGACTAAAAGCAACATTTTTCAGACAAGCCTGAAAAATTCCCATGGTGCTGACAACAGGGATTTTCCAAAGTGAGCATAACCCAAGCAGGCTTGATGTTCATTGCCAGGAAACTCTGACTTCAGGGGTCTCTAGCATTCCTGAGTTCCAGGGAGTGGGTGAAGGAAATTAAAAGTAATTTTAAAATAGATCTGTGTCTCTCAGCTGTAGTCTACACATATCACATGAAGATAGTCACTGTGTTACTTCTTTTCCCTTTTTTTCTCCCTCTTCCCCCTGCTCCCAACTACTCCCGCCTGCCCTGGCCCTGCTGGTTGCAATGCCAGGCTTCTGATCTGTATCTGTCCTATACAGCAGACCCTGTATATCCAAAGGCATAACTCAGGGGTCCTCAAACTTTTTAACCAGGGGGCCGGCGCGCGGATGAAGTGGCAGGAGGTCATCTGCGGCTGCTTGGTTCCCCCTCCCCAACCCCCGGCAGTGGGGTTCCGTAAATACCGGGGGCCGGATTGAGGACCCTGGGGGGTCATATCCATCCTGCAGGCCATAGTTTGGAGGACCCCTGACATAACTTTTCCGTACAGAGACAAGAGCACTACAGAAAAAAATGGACTTTACTGTCCTATGTGCATCCCCAGCACTTCATTGCAGGATTGAGCACTGCTGCAGAAGAGGTCTAGTGCTTGACTTGTACCACTGATGAAGGATGCCAGAGGTGACGTGAGCAAGAGCAGACACATCAATAGCTCTGTTCTGTTTGCTCACAGGTAGTTGCTGACCTATACAAACAGTATGTATGCTAATCACTAAGGAAGTCTGGATAGTGTATGCAGCTGTCAACTCTGAGAGGAATGAGGAGAAAGTGGTCCAAGTTTCTCCTGTGATGTAGGCTTGAGGACTTGATAGTCCAGACAAAGATGAAGAGACTGGAAGCTTCTCGCTGGGTTGCATGGTAGAAATCACTGTCTAGCTGTAACTCGCATAGGCCTGAAACTACTCATTTCCAAGAATGACAGTGAGATACATCTGTGTCAAACTGTCACTCCATCTTGTATTAGGATCTCCATCTTGTATTACAGCACAAACACAGCTAGTCTTGCCCAAAACAGTGTACTACAGACAGTTTATCTGCTGAGAGGGATGCTTGACAGCTTGTCCCTGAGAGCCATTTCAAGGTGAATGCTAAACATCAGTTTGGCTTGTCTCTCAAAAGTTGGCCCAGCTAGCAGGGAGAGTGAATTTTCTGTGGAAGCATCCCTGTGTATAACTAATAACATCTGACACTTCACAGACTTCCTACATGGCAGAGAGAGACAGTGCATTCAAAGGTTTGTTGACGGACCATGTGCAAAGATGACTGGAGAACAAGAAAACAGGAGACACTCTGCCTTGCCCCAGAAAGTCGGAAGTTTTCAGACTCGGGAAACAGTAAGATTAGACAACAGTGGGTGGCAAGCCCAGTACCTTTATTATTATCTTTTATATTAGAATTTCCAAACCATTTATAATGGCTGTGATTTAAACAATTCCCCTCTTTAGCTAGAATTGGTAAAACTGGGAATAAGAGGAGCCTGCAGTCAGGGTAAGGACTGAGCAAGAGCAAGTTCAAAGTGGCACCTAAATACTCACAGGAGGTATATGTCAGACCTGAAGAGAGTTGAATCTGTTAAGAGCTATTGGGTCTGGATATGCTGTAGCTGTTAAGCAGTGGACTGGGCCAAAATGTTGCATTGAACATCTTTTGATGGACATCCTTAACTGACACAAATGCAGCACATTGCAGTTTTTAAATCTCATTGCAGTGCTCTTTCATTTCAACAGCTGTTCTGTCCATACTTTGTAGTAGCTTCCAAAGTTTTAATTATTCTTGCCTATAGTTAAAATTATGCTTGTGTGGGTAAATGCAAGTATGTTGTATCAAATGTCAGAGATAATTGCTGGCTTCCTCCAGAGACTTGATAGATTCATTACCTCTACATATGGTAGGAAGAAAACTGTCAGATTTTATTTAAGCTTTGAAGAGCCTTTAAAAAGGGTTAGAAATCATCACAGAAAGAGCATCAGTTTGCTAAACAAGGTCCCACACATTGCTACATTAGTGCACTATATTTAAGTTGATACATCTTTCCTACTTGTCTTACAAAAAATAGTCTGGAAACAAAAAAATAAAGGACTTGTGGCTCTCTCTGATGCTCATAGATCTTCCAAAATGAAAGTGCTTTATGTTTGACATTGTCATTTTGAATGGCTGTAGGAGGTCTGTCAAATATATTGAGGTATTTTCCAAGCAAAATCTGTGATGCATCTGATGCTATCACTTACTAAGACTACAGTCAGTTCAGCAAACATTACGAACAGCATGTTCACTTTGACATCTTCTCATTTTATTTATTTTATTGTATTTTTCCAGTGTGATTGCACTTAATGGCCTCACTGTGTTTGAAATTGTATTGCATGAATACAGATGAGACAAGTTCCTGTCTCAGAAAAGTAACGGAAGTTCTTGCAAGCACCTAACAGGAATTTAAGTTGATTTTATTGCTGGGTGTATAGTCCTATTCTCCTTTTTTGTTTGTTTCACGGTCTCATTCCACTCACTTGTGCCAGTTCTGGTATTCATCAAGCCTGTATTTCACTGCATTAAGCTAGTGAAACACTGGTCCAAGCAGCCAGTAGTAGCTGATTTGTTTAGCCTGCCATAGAGCCTCAACTTGGAGGGGCAGTTACATGCTACAGCTGAGCTCATCAAGAGGTGTAGAGAGAACTCCTGCCTTGCTGCTCGTCTGCTGCTAACTACATGGTTTTACCCATCTACTTTGCCACAAAACTTTGGCTTTCACCGACTTTTCTTTTGTTTAACTTGCTAATTCAGCAGAAAGTTCTTCAGTTCCTTTTCTTAGGCTTCTTTTCTGATAAATAACTCTACCCAGTTCAAAAGTGAACCGGCACTTGGTAAGGTGCAAAGGGGGATGAGGGGCAGATGAAGTGGTGGGGTCAAGGGGGGAAATGGCAGAAGAGTTGGCAACACTGAGAGCTCCTTCTGCAGCAGCAGCATACTTCACATCAGCTTGGGTCATAAGACGTCACTTCTCCCCAGCATCGGAACTGGTGGAAGAGGTGAAGCCAAGGCCAGGAAACAGAGGTGCAGAAGAGCCAGTTGCTGCAAAGAGCTGGGAATTAGCTCAGGAACTCTGCACCCTCTAGACTGTGCTGTCATTGTGCTTTTTTATGATCTTTGTGAACTTGTGGCAGGCTTTTGAAAATTACAGCTGCTGCAGAAAAAAAAGTGCAATGGATTTTATTGGATGTTTTCCCATTTGAATCTCTCTGCCTTCCCTGAAATATTTACATGAACTTAACAGATAATGATAAGATTATTTTTTCTATGCACTAACAAAGATTACAGGCTAATTTCAGTGTGTGAATGAAATATTTAAATAATAAAAGGAGAGGAGTGTGTAGTGAGTAGTAAGAACAACAAGTATTTTCATTAACGCAGAGGAAATGTGAAGGCTGTAGGGCAGTGTGGTGGCCTAAGGAAGTTTCCCAGTGGCACTTGCTGGAATTCTCAAAAGCTTGAATTCTGCCTTTGTGCTGAGCTGTCATGGGTGTTTAAATCTGTCATGAGCAAGCAGGGAATTGATCAAAGTATAGCATGCATTTGACATGATGGCAGCTACAGTAAAAGGGATTAAAACTGTTACAGATGTTGACATATTGCAGTTAGCTCAAGTAGAAATCTATCTTGTCTTAATTAACACACAGAAAGCTGGAATACATGTAAAGAGGAGAGTTCTTCAGAGCAGATATGGGATCTTTCAGCTAGTTAGCGAGTTTGCTCTCATCTCAAATTCAGAATGATGTCTCTTTAGACAGGAGACTTGGATGATGAAGCACAATTGTCTCTCTTTTTTCCCAGCGTTTAAGGTTAAGGAATCTGGTTATCTGAAAAAAGCCCATTTGTAAAAAAGTTGCTATGCTTAATACCTGTAGCAAACTGTTGGAAAACTGTGTAAAAAAAAATTGCTGAAGAAACATCAAGGAGATTCACAGCTTTTCCAGTTTTGAAGTATTGTCTTCCAGTCAGCCAAGCACCACACAAGTGTACTGCTGTCATGTATGGATTACTCAGATATGAATTTTTTATTAAAGTAGATGAGAAAGCACATAAAGTACCTATATTACTATGCAGAATAATCTTATAAAGCAGTGAAGGCAGGTGTGAAATTTTCTTCCATGTTTGACATACCTGAGAAAATGAGGGTGGCTCTGCAGAGAGGCATGTAGGAAAGCAGTTCATGGTGTGATGTAATGTCTGTAGAGAGTCATAAACCCCTTCTATAGGGTTTTATTTAAAAGTAAAAGAACATTTGTTTGTTGTTGTGTAAGCCTCCTTTGAGGAGAATTTATATTGCTTCTTTTGTCCTCAATTCTATCAGTGAAAAAAATTCTGTGCATTCCGCACATTTGTCTGTTTTTCTATGCTGCAATTTTCTCTGATACTCTGGGGAAGAGAGTTTTTGAGGCCAATAATACAGAAATTTTGCAGATGTCATCCAGAAAGTGAAATTTATCTCACTATTGTCTGAGCTGTAGAAATTAGCTTGTGAGGTTAACAGTAAAATAAAAAATGAGGTTTTGTGCAATCTTTATTGTTTGTGATTTATTTCTGGTAATAGCCTCTGTCATAGAACTAATCACTTTACAAATGTTCAAGGAGGACATTGTTTGCTCTAGGGAACTCACAGCATAAGGGAACAGGGGAACAGACAGGCAATTTAAAGCTCTGAAGGTGATGACAAGAAGCTTAAATTTGATGTGATAGAAGTGGAAGGCTTCAAAGAGGGAATGACTTGACATGACCAAATCGACAGGTGAAGAAGATGGCTGTTGCAGTTTTGCATGGAATGAGGGGGAGTCTTTGGCAAGTCAAGGAACAGGATTTACTAGTGCTGAAAGTGGGATATAAGGAGGGTCTGAGTAAGATATTTGTCTACAGGAAACACAAGCAGGATCTTGGAGATGTTAGGAATGAAGCAGCAGTAGAATCGGAGTGTGACTCAGATGCATGGTAGGGGAAAGAACAAAGTGAAAATTAACTCTGAGATTTTAAGTATAAGCAATAGTGAAATCAGTTGAATTGTCATCTTTCATAAAGAAGTGCAAAAGTGGAAACAAAATTTTTATAAGGGAACATGGGGGTACCCTTGCAGCAGTTTCATGTAATATCCATGTACTTTGTTACTGTACATCAAAAAATAAAATTGGAAGTATAGCATCTTTCACTTCAGTTTTCCATGCTATAGTAGGACAAAGACACGAGGCGAGTCTTCCACTGTCTGGAACTGCACTGTGTGCACCAACAGTGCAAAACAGAACTGTGTGCAGTTTGGAAAACACAGGAGGAGTTCAGAGAAAGAAAATGTAATTCACCATGAACCAGATTGAAAACTTCCCAGAGCAAAGGCACGTGAATTTTATTCATGGGAAAAAGTTCATTTCAAGTCTCAGAAGTCATAGGATACAGATAATCTGTGTTCAAGTGAAATCTAGGTTCTCTGGCTGAAGAAGGGGCTATAGAAAACTCAA
The DNA here is from genome assembly GCF_017639655.2 of Falco naumanni. Classification (NCBI taxonomy): domain Eukaryota; kingdom Metazoa; phylum Chordata; class Aves; order Falconiformes; family Falconidae; genus Falco; species Falco naumanni. The sequence continues at coordinate 44,188,627 of NC_054059.1, forward strand.
AGTCAAGCAAAACCATTTTAGTACCTCATATCAAGTTCTGAAGTATTTCAGCTGTCTTTCACGTGCAGCCAGAAGCATCCTTGTCTGAGGAGCACAGGCCTAACCAAACACAGGGAGCTGGCGCAAATAACAGCAGCATTGTAATTTTAAAAGTTATTTCTTCTTACTTCAAGTTGATTTATTTTTTTTATGGGATTTTTTGTTTGGGTGTTGGGAATCAAGGCTTAAGGAGATTTTTTTTGAAGCGTCCTAATAGATTACTGGGATTCAAAGCCACAACTCTCTTTTTATCAGGAGAGTTTTCTAACCAGATGACTTCAGAAGGGTTGTTTTTGGGTGGGCATCTAATTATGAGGCTACATCTAAAATAGTAGAGAAAATGCCCATTTCATCAGTCTGTATCTTACCTCTTAGCTTCTTTGAAGTTTGAGGGACTATTTCTTCTTGGCTAATATCAAAGGAATATTTGAAAATTGTGAAGTGTTTGTTTTCTCTAGATTTCTCCATGTACCTTTCTCCTACTTGGTTAACGTGCAGGATATGAAATCTGTGATAAAAATTATTGTTGCAGGTTATAATTCTGCATTTTATTAAATAAAAAGTAAGTAAGAAAAAGAGAGTCCTACAAAACTCAAATTAGCAGTTAGATAGTGCTTGAAGATACTCTACAATTGTCACCAATGTGAAAATATATAGAAAGCCAGGCACAGATGATTTTCACCAGTCTCACTGCGTAACAAAAAAATATGATCTGCCAGCCTGTCTTTTTTGTGATTCTTTTCTTAGCCTTGAGCTTATGAAACACATTTATTTTAATTTTATTTTATATTACCATCCAAATAACATGGTGGCTGAATGTCAGACTAGAGAGAAATATGCTCTCTCTACCATGTGCTTTCACACCGGCTTTTAATTTCCCCTGTTATTGCAGAATATCTCTTGTCTGAGCTCTCATAGTGAAGTGTGCTGCAATTCTCTCTGGCTGTCTTGGGTGTTTATGGATTGCTGCTTTAAGAAGTAGGAAAGTTCACTTCACAAACATAACCCTTAAGGTAGGGTAATGGAAGAGTCAAGATGGCCCCTTTGCTACTGTAATGGCACAAGCAGCATTACATTTCATGTTGCACTTGCTTGTGGTGACCAGAAAGTGCTAGTTTTTTACAGGAATTAGTAGCTAGTGGGACAGAACTAACAGAAAACTTATTTTAAGACAGAATATCTAATACGTAAAGGCAGAGGGAAGAAAGAGAGACAATGTATCATCATTGTTGTGATAGAAATCACAGGCTTCCTGGGAGTCGTTGGCCATTACTGCAAATAAAATTAGTGGGCAGGAGCTGTATTGACTTGTGGCTGGCCTGGACACAAACACGTTTGGTTGCATTTTATTTTGGTAAGATTCAGAGACTTTGCCAGCATCCATCAACTACATTTTAAGGGGAAATGAAGCCTAAAGCATTTACACAGATACACTATGTTTTTATTGCAAGAACGTTTTCATTGCAAGAACGATATAGCTTTTCAGGTGCTTCCTTGTGATGGTGACTTCTCTACTTTCAGACTTGCACGGTGAATTTCTAAGTATTATTAACTTTCTTGGGTTTTTTCTTATCTTTAAGGGTAGCTACCTGAGCGATAATCCAGCTTTCCATTTAAAAAGTCATGTTACTCCATGATGATGTCTTTGTGAGTTTTATATTCCCTTTTCACAGAAGTATCTTTGAGAGGAAAACATGGGAAGGGAAAACTCACAAGGAAATGACTGTATGTTTACAACAAAATAAGTATCTGTATGTCATACTAAGTCATAATCTGTGTACTTATGTATTATTTGCATTTTTCTACAACATAAATATAATATGCAGAGGGTTTAAACTTTGAAAAGAAAATGTTTAAAATGCAGACAGACTGAAACAGTGGTATGTAATGTAGGGGCTTTTCTATGATAGCAGAGATCAGTTATTATGATTGAAGAGAAAAACCCTTGGTATTTTGACTTCTCTGTCTATAAGAGCTACTACTGTTAAATGTGTCAGTGTATGGGTGACCAGCTGCAGATGTTCGTGACATATGAGTAAGGCAATCTTATTTTCTCTTTTCTTTTTTTTACTTATTATCCATCTCCTTCAGTGGCTATACACATACAGACACATATAAAATGTCAGTGGATAATAGGATGACTAAATGCTGCATGTATAGAAATTGTAAAAAAAAAAAACAAAAAAAAACAAACAAAAACAACAACCAAAAAAAAGCCAACAAAACCACCCCAAAATCCTCAAAGGATAGAAAAGAGGAAGTAATATATTAGAAAAGACTCTAGAGATGTGGTAAACAGAAACCCAAATTATAGAATGAGAAGTTATTCCGTACAAGATGGTTTGTCTCTCCAGACTTGCAACTTTATTCTCCATATTAAATTCTAAAATCTCCAATTATATGTATATTTTGGTAAATGCTTGACAGCTCCTTCTCTCTGTCCAAACTGGTAGTATTTGGATGGACTTAAGTAAGAGGCTGCGGCAGAGAGAAACCCTGAAAGAGGAAGGAATTTTACTTGTAATTATTCCATTCCATCTTTTTATGTAGTAGTAGTCCACAAATCTACCAAAAAAACCCAAAAGAGGAATAGGAGATGTACGACCTGGAAAAAAGTATACTTGCATGTAATAAACTGCAATAGAGTAGTTACAGGTAACTTTTTAAGGCCATTGCTTTTAAAATTTTAGCAAAAACACTATGTATAAAGACAGACATTCAAGCAAAATTGTATACCACATTTTTTTCTAACATGTATGCTTTTTTTCAGATAGATTATATATTCTTGGAAGAGGAATTCAGCCATATGTTTGAGGAGATACTGTTTAGAAGGCTCTGTCCCAAATTTAAATTTACTAAGATACATGACCATGTGCTACAACACAAATATTACAACTGTCTTCTGAGTATTGGGAATGGTTGCAAAAAAATAGGCATTTGTGGGCTTCTAGAGGTGAAAAGAAAGCTGGTTAGGTTTTTCATGCTTTCATTTCACACCAGATAAATGTTAACAAAATCTTTGTTAGTTAAAAAAAGAAACCCCCAAATTCTTTATTTGGGGCACAAAGGCAGGCATACGGATATGTTGGTAAAGCATATGGAGGCCCTTACATAAAGACAAAACAAAAGCAAAATAAAGTTACTGGCCGGACCCCCAAGGTGCAGCACATAAGTGTTTGGTGGAATGTTGCCAATTCTCTTCTGAAGAATAAAAGTTCCTTTATACCCTGAACAAGTAAAAACAATGCAGACAGTATACATCTGGTAGCAGCAGAGTGTTGCACGCTACTTTAATCTCTGGTTTTATATTGGTTATTTTCACTCAGTGCTCAGAAAGTAGTAACCTTGAAAAGTTTATGGCAATTACTGTATTACTCTAGTTGGTTTATTCCATACTAGCACAATGCACTTTTTTCTTGGGTTGTATATCCACAGTGTACAAAGATTGCTACTGTAGGAACCTCCTTTCTGTTAACAAATTTCTTTACCCTGAAATGGTGGTTTCCTACTGCAGTAACTTACCTACATTTGCAAATAAAACTTCGCTGGCTGAGCCCAGAAACATAGTTGAATGCAGTTACTGTGTCTCTAAATGTTATGCAAATTTTTAGTCATTTTTACTTCCTTAGTAATAGTTCATGTCTCCCATTTTCATATATGGCAGCCATTTAGACATACCAGCTGTGCAAAGGTAAACATGTACTTAAAAATAAAGTATTTCTCTTTTGCTGAACATAGTATCTATTAATAGCTTGCTCTGAAAGTATTTGAATTGGTGTCTGGGATCTGCTGCAATTGACACACTGTCATTACTAAATTAAAAACGCCAAAACTGTTAGGGCGTATCCACAGACTCATACTACATTTTCACACTCTTTTCATGTCCTCCAAAGCAGAGGCAGCATGGCTGAGGGCAGACTGCCTGTTAGGAACAGTCTGTAGTGTACACTAAACCCTTAACCATGGCAAGAGATTGTTAGGGAGCACACTGGTCATCACAGCCCAGAAGCATATTCTAGTGATTTAATCATAGAGACAGGTAAGGTTTAGTACCCAGGAACATTCTTTGGTACAGTAAAATTTACTATTGTAGCTGTAACCAAGTACTACTAATAATAAGTCTTCTTGTAGGCTACTGCTGTCTCTCTATTCTGAGGTATTTTTAGAGAATATTGCTTGGAAAAAGAGGCCACACTGAGCGTTACCCCTTTTCAGAGCACACACAGAGATTACAATTTACGTATCCCTGTACACATCGTTTAAAAAAAAGAAAAGGAGAAAAAAGAAGAAAAGAAAAAAAGTCATGCCCTCTGGAGATTTTAGGCTCTGAGAACTTTCCAACATTAATGTCTAGTGCAGGGGTCCTCAAACTTTTTAAACAGGGGGCCGACGCATGGATGAAGTGGCAGGAGGTCATCTGCGGCTGCTTGGTTTCCCCCCCAACAGGGTGTGGGGGGTCTGTAAATACCGGGGGCCGGATTGAGGACCCTGGGGGGCTGTATCCATCCTGCAGGCCGTAGTTTGAGGACACCTGGTCTAGTAGATGGCTAATGAATTGTTTTGAATTTTTTTAAAGGACTCAACTGAGTACTCAGCAGCAACCAATAAGGGTGCCTTGACAACTTCAGATTCTTTTGACAATAATAGTCTCCATTTTTACACTGTCTTTTTTATGATGTCCTTAAAATTATTAACTAAAAACCCCATCACAGTTACTGATGCAAATTAATACAGTTTCTTTCTTGCAAAAGGGTAGAAGCTACACCTCAGGTCCCAATGTATAGCTGAGGTTACATTCTGCAATGTGAAGAATGTATTTGGGAAAGCTGAATTGTTGCCATGTTCTTCAACGCTCAGGTACTGTGTCTTAAAATATACCTTTTAATCACAGACCGCACTGAAGTAGGAGCATATGCATGGGCATGAGGGGAGAGAGTGGGTATTAGACCCCCAAGGGGAACTGCATACCAGAAGCAACATCACTCAGAGCTGTAGCTCAGACACATACAGTGTCTGTGTGGGCACTGTGACAAGACCTCCACAGTACCATTCCTACATCAAGTGCAAACTGTTTTAAATGCACAGCTTCATCTCAGTCCTGCCCAACCTAGTACACGTGAGACTTGCTTCTGTGTCCAGCTTCTCCCAAGCCAGGGCAATATCCTGTAGGTTTGAAGGATGGTACTGGCCTTCCTTTCAGTCTGTGACCCCACATACCAGAGAGAGAAGCTCATACAGCTGCCTCTTGCCTTGGAGACTGCTGCACTGTACTGCAACTGTGTGTGTGCTTCCTAGTGTGGTCCCATGCTGGAAAAAGTCCTGCTAGAAGGTTTCTTGTCTTCCTTCCCCGCATTTGGAGAAGACTGGCACAGCCCATCTGCTCTGTGTGGTCAGAAGTGCTCACTGTGCACACCTCCATTGTGTGGGCCCTTATAAGAAGATGAAGTTGGTCTCTGCCTGTAATGCATCTCAAGTTTCTATAGTGTCTCCATTTTGGTTTTGGACAAGATCTATAAATTATATTGTTAAACGTAATTCATTAGGAAGGCAGTTTACCATGGCTAAGTGTGTCCAGCTGTTAGTGCAAAACAAATAGAAGGCGATGCTTGGCCCAAAGCTGTGATTGAAAAGCAATTGGCCAACACGTGCTACATGTCAGTTTGTTTTGCTGTTTGTTAGATGTAATTCCTCTGATATGGAGAATTCATCTTCCACCCCCTACCTTTCCTTTTTTTAATTGGCATTAGATTTTAAATTGAGAACAGTTTCCCAGACAGCTTTAGCATTCCTTAAATGCTGAAGACGTTTCTGCCATTTAATGTAAATGATGTGGAAAACAATCTTAAAAAACCAAGCAAGCAATGTCTTATTTTTCAGTCATCTTATTAATTTTCTGTGATTAGATTCAAAATTCATAAATGATCTTTACTTTTATTGCCTAGCAGTTGCACCAAACCGGGTTGCATTTTTTTTTCCTCTAAGTGTTCTTGAACGTCAGACTGATAGAAACAAATGCAGAGTATCTTTGCTCAGAAGGACGTACTAAAAAACTTTGAAAATAAATGTTGAGAACAGAGACGTAATCTGGAGAGTGAAATTCTACTGCAGATAGAGCAATTTCTTCTTTTTCTTCCTCACCCCTTGATTTCATTACGTTGATAAGGGTCTATGTTATACTCCTGTGTTAGAAAATTAAAATATTTTGAGGAGCTTATACGGAGTGTCCCTGCAAGAAACAGATCACCTTTTTAGACATGTCTGTTCAATCCCATAGAGCAGAGTTTGAGATGGAGGTCACAATGAGTAGGAGAAGATCAGGAGAACTGGTAGTTCTGCTTCTACACAAATTTAGCAGCCACTTTACAGAAGTTCTGGGGAAACCGAGGGGAGACCTTGGTGAAACAGAGTCTGGGGAGACTCAGAGGAGGCCTTGGTGTGGAGAGACCAAGAGGCTGATGCGCTGCAACGCGGTTAAGGAAGAAAGATAACTTTCATGCTAGCTTTATTACTATGAAGTATTTCTGCTAAAAAATGTTTCTGTCCCGTGGCAGTTTAAATATGCCACATTATTAAAAGGCACGTAAGAGGGGAACAGAAAAGATGGAAATTACAAGGCTGTCTATGCGTGAAGGCAATTTTCCAGAAGACTTGTATTGCTAATATGTTCAAATCTTTCTAATATGATGCTGTATTTGATGTTTTTTTAAACGGCCAATTCAAATTATTATGATATTGTGAAGAAAAAAACGAAGAGTGTTTCAGTGCCTGATGTTATCCCAAGCACTGGGTACCAGCAGTGTTTCCCCTGCAGTTATATAAGTAATTTCTTTTAAGGCTTTGACCCTCAGGTAGGTTTCACCATAGGTTTAGTGAACAAAACCTTCCTATTTCTGTACATCAGTACAAAAGTACATCAGTTTGAAGGTATATACTGCCAGAGTATAGGGCCCCTTCTATTGAATGCTCAGACAGCAGCTCTGGCTGAATCCTAACCGAGCTCTATGTTTTGAACCCTCCCTCATTGTGCCTTAATAAAAGTAGATTGCATTGTTTGGCTCAGCGGTTTATGGTGGTCATGAAGGCTCTCCACCTATTAGTCCTCCATGGTAGTAGGTACTTTCGCGATTTGGCTGTGCTAGGCCCCCAGACTGTTGCTGGTTCCTCAAAGATATTCTAGATATGTAAGCATCTTCTTCAGAATTTAATGATTCTCTGTTCTGCTTGCTATGGGAGATGAATTTTACTATTTAGACAATAGATGATGGATTCCAGCTACAGTGAGGCATTTCCTGACAGTTTGATGAATCAGCCAGAATTTATCACTTGTACATACACAGTTTATTAGAATATTTGGTTCTACAAACACTCCTCAGACTATTTCCCAGTCTCCTGAGTGTGACCTACAGGTATCAGCTGGGTGAGTTTGTGTAGGGGAGGCCTAATACTGATATAAAACGTAACAGTAGGTTAAAGGAAAAGAAATTGGAAGTCAGCAAAAGGTAGCTATTTCTGTGGTTGAAGTACAAGAACAGCTGGAACAGCTGACATCTCACACTGAGTAGTGTCGCAGTCTGCCAACATTGCATGTTCTACAGAAAGATTTTGAAAGGCTCTAACTAATTCTCTACACATGCAGGGTATTCACTATCAGTTTTACTGAAGTGGAACATCTTGGTTACAATTTTTTGTCCTCTTTCACTAACCTCTATTAATTTTTTTGTAATTTTTAATATTGACACCAATAATAATTACATCTAACTTAAGGGATGAATAGTCCTACAGATGTACTGAGATAATGGGAAAGTGCTATTTTAGGTATTTTTAAATTTAGTCATATGTGCTTCTTTTTTCTTCCTTCTTCAAATCAAAAAGGTGATAATTTCTATTGCTGAATTGCTTTTGTTGTATTAAATAATTTTAAAGAATAGTTTAAGAGTAACTTGAGATCTTGAAACTTTCATTCATAATTTGAATTATGGTAATAGTAATGGAAGTGCAGCTTTGGGATAATACGCTTGCCTTCAGAATCAAAGGCTCGATTTTAATCAGAATTAAAATAAGAACACTTCCTGAAAGGGGGCTGTGATACATCTTCATTGGTGTATATGTCGAGAGCCTGCTGATATCAGTAGTCCATGGACTGCAAATGGTCCCATGAGTTCTGGTAACTTGAGGTGCTCATCTCCCAGAGTGGTATCCTTAATTTCTGTTGTTGAGGTTGTAAGTGTGTGCAGAGAAGTGAGGGACTCAATATTCAGTGAGCAAGTTCCTCCTCCCTTCAAGGAAGTTGATCTTTCTATCAGCAAGAAATTTCTAATTTCTCATTTTGTTAACCAAAATAGTCCTTTATTTTTGCCTTTCAGGAACACTCAGACGTGTATGCCTTATTTGTACAGTATTGCTTTTCGGAATGGAAGTTGCATTTAGCACTTCTGGTTTCCTACCTACAGTAGGAAGAGATATGTATGTATTTAGTAAAAAATGCACAATGTCATTCAAGACTATTAATCCCAGGCTATTAAAATAATTCTTGACAGTCAGAATTCCGGATGATTTAACTTTCAGAAGCACCAAAATGCCAGGAGGGAAAACAGATGTAAAAAGAAAAAAACACACCAAAACCCAACTTAAGCATGAGAGTCATCTTGTAGAACTAAGACAAACTAAAACTTAAAACTTAATCACAATAAATGCCTTTAAAAAGCTGAAGACTAGAGCTGTCTGCCTTCCTTCAGCCTTCACATAGGTGCTGTCCAGGTATTATGGAGGATATCCTTATGATGGAAAATTCATCATGTTCTCTGGCCATGTAGTGCTCCCATTTACAAAGCTGCAGCAACATGAAGAAGATTCACTAACTTTAACAAATTGAAGGGAGCTTGGGAGGAAGATTAGCAATAAAATTAATTAAGGTATTTATAGCTCCTTCTTACCACTAACATAGTCGTATGCGCATTTTATGCCTCTGACCTTGGAGCTTCATAAGAGGATGTTTACTTTAGGAACGTGTGATAAAGTGCTTATTTGTAAATTTTGATAAGTACTAGCTTTTGCAAAAAAAGTGATAGGGCATCATTTAAAATTAAAGTAATTCACTTTAAATAGAAAAATGTCATTATCAAAAAGATGTGATTTACACTTGGTTGTTAATTTGCTGTAGATTTTTGAAGAAACTATAACAATCTGAAATGTGGAAATTTATAACCTTCTGCTATAAAACAGCTGCACTTTTCATAACTAGTAAAATTATGCATATTTTATATTTGTCAGATTAACTACTGGGTTTGTTTTTTGTCAGAGTTGCTGTTACAAAGTCAGACAGAAGTATAAAGTTCATGTTTTTTGAGCTCACTCTGTTATTGCTACTGTTATTATTCTTTCAGATTTTTGCCCCTTTTCCACTCCCTTATCTCGCTGTAATCATTTCCACTCCATCTCCAAAGATCTTTCTTTAAACTAGCTTAAGTCTGTTGTCAAAATTGGTGTGAGTACACCATTAAGAAGGTGGATAGAGTGATGTTCCTGGGCCTTTGCAGTGGAACAAAGTTATGAAAGAGTAAACATTTGATATTGAAGAGTAAGTGTTTTAATCCCTATGTTTTTAACATTTATCTGAATCTTTACCTTTCAGTGCTTGTGCTGTCTACCCATTTTTTTTGTCTTCTGTGTATTAAGTCTGAGAGTGAGATTGCTTATCTAATTGCTTATTGTCCTGTAAGCAGTGGTCCAAACATGAGAACAACACTATTGTGATTCATGATAGGGCACTGATTTCAGAGAGCACTCTTCCATATAGCTCTTTCAAGGAAACAATATTTGTCCTTTAGTTATATGCTTAGCTGAGTGAAAGGCATCTTACTAGGCTACACAGGCTCCCCATAACCTCAGCCTCCCAGGTCCTCTAGCTGGACAAATGTGCTAAGTGTCTGCACAGCGTATTATCTCTACATCTTGTCCAGGAGCTTTGTGTGTTACATCATCCACTGAAAAGGAAGCAGCTGATGCTGAGTAATAAACACCTCGTTCGCACTTTGCAAAGGAGAGGTGGGAGTTCTCTGTTTTCTTTCCTTCTCTCTCTGCAGCTGCTCCCTTTTTTCTTCGTTTCAGACTGTGAAGATAAATCTCCTCAAGTGCTAATATTAGAATACTTGACCAGCAGTTTCAGGTTGCTTCCATTTGTCTCTATTGATGTAGATGAAATTAATTTTCAATTATGAGTTATTTCAATTACACAGCCTTTTCTGCCTGCTTGTCTTTAGAAAGAATCTGTAACTGTCTTAGCTGTACATACTGTAATTACTGTTTTCTACAGGCTTATTATTCATTGGTTTAAAATAGAAAATCCATTACTAAGGAATGAAGAAATCTCAGTATGTCTACTGTTAATCTGAATATCTTTTCCCATCTGGTTTCCTAATAATGATAGGTTGTGAAAAAAGGATGTTTATATTTACAGCTGTAATGAACTGCATGATCACATGAAGAACTGGTAGGGGCCTGCTGGGGATAACTCAGAAAGGAGGAAGGGAGATGCAGAACATAAGTGCCAAACACTGTGTGTAATTAGAAAATCCGCAGCACATTCTTACAAACTGTGACCGCTCATCTGCACCGCATACTTGTCCTTAAAGGCCTGATCCTGTGAGATATTGACCGTGATGTTTGCAGGGTACTGTTCTCGTTGATATTAGTGGAAACTGAGGGCATATGTCTCCTTGCGTGAACATATGCTCCAAGGGGTGACATCAGTTACCTCCTGCCATGTGAGTGCCAGCTTTGATCCATCACAATGTAGTTTCCCAGATGTGTCCCGGGTCAGATCTCTGTGCTCAGCCAGTATTGTTCACCTAGAGGGTGAGTGTCCTATATTGCTTCTGTAACCCTTCCCAGGAGCCTGTTAGAGCCAGCACAGCTCAATTACTGGCAGTGACAGCCCTCAGGGTTTTGTGGGTGGGTGGGTCTCTGTGTGTGAGTGGTGATGGGGCATTTACTTTTTAAAAAGAAAACTAGTCAGAGGGAAAAAATACAAAGTTTAATTCTCCTTCTAGACAAATTGCAAGCGATGGACTGTTTTATTCAACTCTGTTAAAAGTGCACAGAATGTATTTACACCACCTTATTGACTATCATGACAAAAAATACACAGGAGAAATTTTTCTGGAGGCAGAGACAGCACCAGAATGTCTCGTAATTATATTACCACTTTAAAAAAACCCACAACTTAACCTCTTCTTTTAATCAGCATATTTAGCAAAGTTGTTTGTTGAGGGGTGTCTGTGTTTTTGTGTCTGTCTTCCTTTCCCTTCACTTTCCACATTATAATGGAAATACAGGATGCCTGTGTACAGTCTTTCACCTCTGCTGGCATGTACTGCATGCTGCATACAGCTGTCATGGTAATGACAAGCCTGGTATATCAGGATAATTGGGTACCTGAAGAAGATTCATAAGGCAATATGCTGCACAGTACTGTGTTGTGCCCTGGGGCAAGGGGAAACGGAGAGAGGGTACCAGGCAGAGTAGGGAGTCTGTTTGTGAGAATGATAATCTAGTAATGTGATTTTGTTTGCATATGAAGTGGTTTCCCTCATGTCCACCTGCCTGACAGAACTATGTTAAGGGTTTCAAAGTTGGTTTGTACTATGCAGGAAATTGGGTTCCATTTTATAGGTAATGGAATTGAAATATCCCAGCAGAATGAAGGAGGTTGGTGTCGTCACACTGTGGCTCTCCATGAGATGTAGTTTGGTGTCAAACTACACTATAATCCTGCCGTCTGACAGCTCGTTATTAAGAAACAACAAGAACTGACTTTATTACCGTAGACTACAGTTGGCTTATCTGCAAATTAGCATCTTCTGTTCCCTTGTGACAGATTCTGTCTGCTTTTCTGGCATCTGTCATGAGGTGTTAAAGGGGAGCATATTTTTAGAGTTTAATGTGATAACAATTAACCTTTGATCTCTTTTCTGATACATCTCCTTTTTCATTATTGTTGAAGTTATTTGTCTCGGAGTGAAATTGAAACGCTTGGAAACCATGTATTTATGCGTACTGATACTGATAGTTGGTGTAATGCACTATTAGGTGGTTAACAGATTACTCATTAAAATTTTTATAAAGGCTTCTCTCCAGCAAAAGGAGAGGAAGCATTGGTCACAATTAAAAGCAGGAACATACTATTCAAATCTTCCATCTGAATCTCTGATTTCTTTCTGTGTCCTTGAACAAGTCATTTAATCTCTTGGTATGATGGAAATAATAGCCATGGTACCTCACCAGCATGTTGAGAAACCTAATTAATTACTGTTTATATAGCACTTGGGTACCAGCAAATGACTTGTGGCAGAAATATGAAGTACTATTAGTAATAATAGGTTGGAAAATTTAAAAACTGCCAATATCGTTTTGCCTGGAGAGGTTTTTTTTTGGTATCATACAAACAGATTTTTCATCTAAAGAATAAGTCATTAAAAAATGAGATCTGTAATACAATTTATGCTGCAGATAACATAGATAATGATACCAGCATAACACAATACTAGCACTTGTAAACAAGAGCTGATTTGCAGTTATGTAGAGAAAGGTCACATGCCTGAAAAGCTTTTCCAGCATCACCAATTTTCGACTATTACAGAAAATGAAACATGTATCAGGGTATCCTTATCCTATTAAGAATAATGGCGTTGACACAGGCCATAAAGGAGTGCTGGAAGAAGCATTCATTAACTGCCGAAATGGTGAATTAGGCTGAGCTTCCTTCTCGTACATCTTTATAAAGAACTTTTTACAAAGAACATTTATTGTTTTGTAGATCTCACCCTTTGGGAGCCCAAGTTTTTGAGTACCCTTCAAGGCAATTAGTTCTCTGAGTTTTTCATTTTGCAGGAACATGTTCAAAAAGCACTCTAGAAGCCAGTGTGCTGTCTTCATACATTCTCTGTTTCTGGCAGACTTAGACTATGTTTTGAGTGTGTTTGGTCTTCATCTGAACAGATGCTTCCCTTCATTCGCCCTCATTCCTCTCATCAAAAAAAGGAGCTGAGTTCTCTGCATCCTTATCCAAAGATGCCTTTGTATTTCATCCATCCAAGGAGGGCTGTCTTAGGACAGTCCAGTTCCCATTGGCTTGAAGTGAAGCTTCGAAGCATGATCCTGCAGGGTGCAGAGCGCTGCCACCTCACAGTGTCCTCAGTGAGAGATAACGGCTCTTCATGCCCTCAAGGAGGTTCCTGCTGCCTTGACATGTATGATTATTCTAATAATTGCATTAGAAATGGATAAGTTAAAAGGTAGCATACAGGTTGAAGTCATGAACTGTTCAGCTGCTGAGTTGCTGTGCTAGCTTTGCATTTTTATGACTTCTGATTAAACCATTTTCATTTTTTGAGCATCAAAGTGGATAACCTTATACTAGTCCACATTTTATTGGCCTAACATTGTATGTATCTGCCTCAGGTAACTCATAATGTACAGGCAAACCCTAAATACACAGAACCTTTGATCAGCAGTGGACTTTCATGGCCAAATTTTCCTGAGAATGGAACGTGATTTGTTTTCACTCCTCTGAGAGCTGCAAATGTAAATTGTATCTTTGGATGTTATTTTCAGTGCAGTGATGAAGCAGAAAGGGTTATTTTTTTATGATAATCTTTAAAAGCCCAGTCTTATTAGCACCAAGATGATTCACACTATACTGTGTGGTAGTATGCCGCTGTCTTCTGACTTTTGAAGACACGTAATGCAGGAAAATTTCACTGCCCAGCTGATAGTCTCATCTGGAAAGCTCTGAGGCTGTTTTTTGTTGTTGCTTGTTTTTTTTTTGTTTTTAGTTCACTGTTCCTTCTTTAAATACAGCAACTCTCAACCGTAGGTTCACTTAGAAACAAAATGTTTAGTTTTTCAATAGGAAGAGAGTGCTAGCACAAATTAAATACATTGTAAAGACATTTTTTCTTGTTGTGTTCAACATCAAAGAAAAGGTCAAGTAAGGAAATAAATTTGTAGCAAATCAGGCACAAGCCTATTACACTATTTTGTGTGCTGTGAACTAAGCAGTAAGCTTCAGAAAGTATCATCGTTTGTCTTCTTAGGGCTTGTAAGGTTTTTCTTTCTTGCTCCATTGCCTTTAGTTCACTTTAAAGGATCTTCCACGGGATTGTATCCATATAACTGAAAGATGATTTTACCTATTATTGCATAGAATAATAACTTGGGACCTTAATTAATTTTGTGAATATGCTGCAGGTTGCTGCTGACAGCAGGCAGTTAACCAAAGCCACTCACAAAAACAACTGAGGACAGTGGCCTGGATTTCTAGCAGCTCAAAAATGCTTGGCTGCAGCTCCTGATCCTGTTGAAGGTCTGTGCTGATGTGGGCCTTGTACAAGCTTTTTTTGAGTATGTTCTGTGTATAAATTGACTGCAATACTTAGGAGAACAAACCCCTGATCATATTATCTTATTTCCTTTAACATATTTGTTATGTTGGGTGGTAGAGAGGTAAAGGTTAGATATGCCAGGTGGGACGATCTGCCAACAATCTGTCTCTGCTGACCTGCCAAAAAAGCAGGTTGTTGCATCCAAGGATTTGACCCAGGTTATTTAAAGTAGTAAGACTGAGCCTTGTGAAGCTGTTAGGGTGTGAGTGCATATACTTGAAAGGGTGGAGACCTGCAGTAGGTAGGGGAACTTTTCACATTTCAGATCTCATTTGCAGGAAACATACATGTCCCCCAAATGAATTTAAATGTGTCTTTAATCTGAAGAATTGGGATTTTTGACCCTCACCTATTTGTACTATATTAAGAAGCCTTTTGAACCTCAGGAAAAGCAAGTTCCAGTTCAATGATACCTAAGAGGCTAGATTTTTCTTTGCTTTCCATAATTCTTGCTAATTATAAATGTGTATGTGAAGAACTAAATTGTATTTGTAAGGATTACTCTCTATTTGTTCTACAATTTAGTGTTTATGAAATCACTCATTGGGTTCACTGCTGCTATTAACAGTCTTTACTCATTAAAAAAAATGGGTATAAAATACTGCTATTCACAGAGGTTTATTTATTATATGAGATTTTTTAGACCCATTAACCATATCAGCTAGTAATTTTAAAGAAGTCCACATTCCACATTCCCTAGTACTGAATGAAAAAAATGTCAACTTTTAACTCTAAGTAGTGTCTATAAACCACAGTAAAAAATACGTTTACACAACATAACCCATAAAACACAAAATACTGTTCAGTAACAGTCTGATGTTTGACATCTGAATTACATAGTTTATGCACATACCAAATTATCTTGAAATAATAATCTGTAATTAATGGTTTAATTTTAATATCAACTAAAGAATAATGAATGGTTGGAATGAGAGAACCTGTTTTTAATAAGTGAGTACCTCTTTTAGTGCTAATTAATTCATTACTTCTTCATCTTTCACCATTCATCTCCTTGTTTTTCTTCCTTTTCTTTTGAAGACCATTGTTGCAGCACCTTTTTGCTCAGTGCCTTGAGCTTGTATGCAAAGCTGTCAGATATTCAGATTGACCTGCATTTTAAAAAATATGTCACATTTATTTGGAGGAAGCTCTTCAGTCTTCCCTTGGTTTTGTTTTATTTATGTATTAAAACAATCATAGCGATATTTGTTTTCCCGCACCACAAAAAAGCATGTAACAAAGGAATTAAGGCCTTAAGGGTGGCAAGGAATTACCCTTGAGCTGCAAACACCGGCCAAGAAGATCTCTGAGGAAGTCTGTTTCTGTTTTTACAGAGCCTGTAGGATCCTGAGTAGGGACTTTCCTTGTGACTTTAGGGCCCTTCTCACCTTTTGCAGTCCATTCCCTGTAGCAGGCTGTTAGCAGCACCGGTAGGTGGGAGCCTCACAAAGCCTTTTCTGCTGCTGCTACTACAAGGTTTAAGCCACTTGAGGGGCTCTTCAGCATAAACAACTCGGTTATCCATGGAAATCAGATGGTATATTTATTATGGTAAGTGTTTGTTGGCTACTTCTGCTCCTGTCCTAGGCATGCCGATGATTCACTAGGAATGTTAGTATCACAAAGTAATGATAAAAGGTGCCTGAGGAAGAGCTCAAACAGAGCAGTGGCTCTTCTATGTGTTGCTACTCCTACCCTATTCACACAGGTTTAGTTGATCTGGTGGCTTGCCTTCTCGAGTTATTTCATTGACACCATTTGGATCAGTATCCAGAAAGTAACACAACTGTAACTGAGGTATGAAAGTAATTTAATCATCAGTGCACATATGATGCTCTGATTCAATCTGTTGTATCTGAGTGCTTTTCAGGATGTGTAGGAAAAGACAGACAAGCAATTGTCCTGAGGCATTAGTTTAAATTTTGATTATATTTTTGGCATGCGTGTTATGCTGTGGAAGAATAGAAAGTTACTCCTCAGGGGAAGTAGCACATTCTTTTAAGCAAGCGGAGGCCTAATGTGACCAGATTGACAATACTGAAGACACTATTTAAAAGTGAGACACAACAAAGCACCACATTGTTTAAAAACAATATTATTGGAAATAATGATAGTAAATGTGACTTGCTAGTGGTAAATTGAAATCACTGATTAAATTACGTCTTTGGCTAATAAATTCACTGGGGGAAGAGTGCACAGTAAGTGCCAACACAGCACAGCCCTAAGGCATAAATAAGAGTTATCTAATTGATGGCAGATAGATCAGAATAGAAGCAAGTGGCTTGCTAATGTGCTTACATAGAATTCATTACAGCTGGCGGAAAAATCTCCTCCTCTCTGCATGCTTCACTGCACAAGGCAATCCTGGTGTCTGTCACTTTTACCCACCTGAATTTGTTACCTTAAAGTTTCTAGGGCATGTGGGTTCTTTTGAGGAGGTACAACAGGTATCTGTGAGATAACTCCATGCTTACTAGACTACATCATGGTTCAATTGACACTTGAGCTGTATCTGATTGCTTTTGTGATTTTTCTGTGTTGCTCAAGAAGCCCTGAATATTTTACCAGGAGGTGTTTTTACTTTAGTTAGTGAAGTGAGGCAGGGTCCCAAGCTGATTTCAAACTGACCTTGCTCAGTGTAGTGAATTGAATTCCTGAACCAGCTCTGATGGGAATGATAGTTGTTTCTAGTCAGTACAATTGCCTGTGCAGAGAAAAGGGTATATGCTTTTCAAAGATGCTTTCCCTGGAGTGAACATCAGAAGTCAAATTTCAGTCTGATGACTGAGCAGCCATTAAATGCCACACAAAAAACATGGTATGGAAATTATCCTTTCTTTGTAAAATACTTTGTAATATCCTTGGTCGCTGCTTTGGGCTACACAATCATTTGGTTAGCAAATGAAGGCTTTGAGACATACATTTAATGACTTAAAATGTGAGTCTGATTCTGCAATCTTTGAGATTTATTTCTAGGAGAAGTCAATGGGAATTTGGATATCATAGTTCTTCAGACTTAGTTCTTCAGTTCTGTACTAATATATCTTTTAGAGCACAAACAGATAAGCATCAGTGCAGATCCTGTGCTCTCTCATCTGCTGCTATTTATGGTTGTGTTCTCATCTCAGTGTCACTGAGAAAGACACTCAGGTAACTTTGCTGCATTTAAGGAATTTGTTACTCCTCTACCTATAGCTGAACAGCACTTGTCCTGCTACCTAAAGCTGACAATTAGTAAGGATCTAGTCACTTCACAGAGATTATATTGTGCTGCTTCTTTGTGATGGGAATTTTGTGATTGATATTCACACTGTTTCTTGAGCCATTAAGCTTAAACATAAATATGCATGTTCAAGTAACAGCAGCAGACTTAAGCTTCAGTAGAAATCCTGGAAACATTTTAAGTTCTGTAGTTAAACTTAACCACGTGTCCCACATAAGACAAAGTGTAAAAGAATGTAGAAGTGTTACAAATGCAAGTAATGTTGCATTTGAAAAAAAATAAAAAAATGCAGTTCAAACCTGGTAGTGGTAAACCCTGAAAGACTTTATGGTCCTTCTATGCTAGTGCTGGCAGTCTGGTTTTTCATTGTTCTTTCAAAGTTCGGAGCTGCAATTTAGCAGAAAAACCAAGTAATCTCTCTTTGAGGTAGAAGGCGTAATGGCTCAACTTCTCCTATCTCAGTAAGTGAAGAAAAGAGGCAAAAATTGCCTTTCTTGAAATGATTGTGTAGTTCTCCAGAGACGTAATGACTGAGCAATCATGATAACCTTATTGACTTCCTTTACCTGCCTTGTTGAGTGGACATGCTATTCAAATGAATGCCAGTCAGCATTGTACAATCCTTTGAAGCATGTTGCTGATTATTTTTTTTTTTCATCATGAAGTGCAACTTCAGGCAGTGGTGAGTTTGTAAAGAAAAGCAGGGTGAGTATCAGGAAAAAATACTGTAGTGATGGGAGATTGGAGTGGGAGGAAACTGTTAAAAAAAACCATTTTGTACATAGTAAGTGGGACAGCCTATGTTGTCATCTCCAGATGAAAAATTTTCTTTGCTGTTGCAGCATATTTTTCTCTAACCTAGATCTTAGATATGCTTATCTACAGATTGTTGGCAACGATAGTCAATTTTGCATGCAAGAAACTAAAATTATATTGAAACAGTGTGGTTCCAGCAGCCTTTGCTAGCGCCGTTACTCAACACCTTTTGCAGGAATGGCTGATTGAAGGTGCTCAATTCTGAGGTAAAAATGGGCATGTTTTTTATACACATAGCTATTCATTCAGAGTCTAATGCTATATATACCACATGCTTGTAGATGCTGAAAGCTGTCCACAAGTGGTTATGGAAGCCTCTTTTTCCTGGTGGGTCCTGTAGTGGTAATACTCAGTGGCAGAGCAGAGTGGTGGGTCCATGGCAGCCTCTGAATGTGGTATAACAGAAGGAAGCTCCGGAGATACACTGAGTAAGAGATAGCTGTCATTTGCTGTTTAGTCTAGACGCTGAAGAAAAAGAGGTGACAGAGTGGTAGGGCATTTGTGAAGGTCTACAGAGCCAGCTCCCGCTTTGGAAATGGGTTCTGTACCTTGAAGACCTCCATAATTCCTAACCCAAAGCCAGCTGCTGCTGCTGCTGTTATGCATGGGGAGGAGCAGATTTCCCTCGTAATGAGTATAGTTGTCTCTTTAGCACTAAAATGCATTACTTGTTATAAATGGCAGCGATGGAAAAGCTCCTGAGATTATTGTCACAGCTATGTGCTATCACATGCCTTGACATCCCCATTAAGGAATTAGAGGTACAAAGAGAATGCTGAATGAGCTGATTAAATCAAATAAACAGATTTTTAATTCTCATTAAAAAACATTAAATAGCTACTGCTTTTACCAACAGAGGGGGAAAAAAGCCTAATAAAAATCTGCCACTGTAATTCAGAAAATTTAAGGTACTGTTTGTATTAGAAATATTGGGCAAATGTAAGTGTATCTTGCTGAATGTTGCAAACCTTTTGCATTATAAGCAGCAAAAATGCCAAAGTAGATTATGTATTAATCAGTCAAAATGCAGAAAGTAAAATCTAAAACCTCATAGAGCAGCAGAGGATATTCCTCAGGGGCTATTTCTATGGAATTGCCTGACTTTTGCTACTGCACAATCCAGATATCTAGCTATTGATTTAAATCTAATTATCTGCCTTTTAGTAATGGCTTACATGTGTAAACATGAAAACAGTTTTCAGGAATGGAGTAAGGAGGTTGAGAAACAGAGGTAAAATGTTGGGGCAATCAGGAATTGAGGAAGATAAATTCAGAAATGTCTTTGATATGTTGGGGAACAATTTTTTGCTTATATGATGGGAGAATCACATAATCAGAAAGCCATTTTATTGCAGGCATAAACACATTTTGTTTAGCATTTTTGCTATTATAAATGAACATTTATTTTGCTTACTATTTGCAGCCTGGTAAGAGCAGAATTAATATGTTCATTTAGTTGCCTGTAGAATTGTAAAATGTCCTGAAGAAGGGCAGATGATTTTCAGACTGGAACAGACAGAGACAGAAGGGAGGAAACAGGAAAAAAAGAACCAGGATGAATTAGATGAATATCGTCTTGGCTTGTCTGTCTGGTTCCTTCTTTCCTTCATCAGTCTTCTTTTCATCTCCCTCTTGGCCATCTGCTTTGGTAGCAGCTCCCACAGGTGCTGAGAAGTTGAGAACATACAGCAAATAGTTTCAGTTTACTGGAGCTGGGGGTTGTTCTCATTAGAAAAATGCCAACCACTTTTTACTACCTTCTGAACCAAAATACTTCATTAAAAGTTCCATGGGAATTTAGCAAAGAAAGTCTCCCAGTTCAAGCATTGCATAAACACCTGGTGGTCTGGGGCTTTTCTATAGTCCTGCTAGCAGCTGTGGATTTAAAGTCACTGCATTTGAAAGGTTCTTTATTAAATGAAAGTAACAAAACAATGAAAAAAAAAAAACAAAGGAAAATAAAGCTCTTTAAAGGATCTGGAATATTACTATGAGGTATCTTTAGATTGAATAGTATGTGTAGTGCCAAACATAACTGACTGTACCTTGCAATTTTCTGTTTTGTGATTACTAAATTAGTGGTGAGAATGTTGAGGGCCCAAGTTGAATAATGGTTATTCCATGAGAACCCATTCTAGCAAAACACTTAAGGACACACAATGCTAAATACACAAAAAGAACAAGAAAGTAGTATTCAAATAAATAAAAGTTAATGCATCTGGACTATATATACAGCAAGAATGAAGACATACTTCATGCTTTACAGAACCCTTAGATTGCTAATTTACACATATTTAGTAAGAACAATTAGTAATTTATTTGGATAATTGTTGAAAATCAGTATTTGAAGGTAAGCTTTTACAAGAAAGGTAAGTAGAGAACTGAAAAAAAAAAAAAAAAAAAGGTAATATTAGTTTCCTATCCTGTCATTACTATAATAAAAAGAACATTTTTTAAATCAGATTCCTAATGATCTTCCTTAGTGAGTTGATCCCTGTGTCTTCATTTTCTCCTCATTCAGAGCATGATTCATCACAAAAAAATATTTGTTCTAGAAACAGTTGACTTCAGAAGTAGTCTGAAGCAGGAAGAGATCATATTTTCAGGAGGACTTATTATCAAAGTTAGTTATTTTGAGAAGGTCCTGAGATACCTATCTGTAGCACTGAGCACCCAAAGACCTTGACAGTTTTGGTCATGACTTATGTTGGAAAATAGTACAGTTTGAAAGTGGATGCTAAATTAGATGCCCTAAACCAGAATTTATTCAGTAGGATGACTGTTTCCCACTCATTACTATGAAGTGTGTCATTATCTTTGCATGCACGCAGCTTCCTTACCTTTTCCGACCTTTCTCAAGATAGCGGCTGAACAGTTGCTTTATTTAATAAAGTCTTTGGGTTGCATGGATATCTGACCTTGTTCCTAGATATTTTGATTGTACTCTTTTTCCACATAATTATCCCCACTGGTAGTCTTGAAATATTAGGACATGAGTAATGGAATGATACCATAGACTTTCTTAAGTGACAAATGAGTCATGTGGGTTCCATTTACAACTTGGTGATATCCTTATCAAATTATTCATTTCTGAATCATCTGGTTAACTAATTGTGTTTATTGTTCCATATGGAAGAACACTACAAGGTATTGCTCGGAAGACCCAGTGTGCCAAGAGGTGATATGTAGACTCTTAAATAAATATTAACAGAACATGTTTTCTGCCTTAACGTTTGTAAATTATCTGTTGGTTAGGTTTTTTTCCCCCGTGTCAGTCTCACTCACTCTAATTCTTCAGTCTATTGGGGTGGGGGGAGAGAGGATAAATTATGTCTAAATTACTACAGGGAATTAAGTTGTAACTGCAAAATAGCTATATTTTTGTGACTCTCCCTTTCCCATTGCCTCCTGAATGATTAACTTCTGTTTATTTCTAATTAGAAAAGCCACATCAGACTAAGCCACAAAGCTTGTCAAAGAGTATGCAAATAATGCAGAGTACTTGAAAACCTAGGGCACTTTGCCTTTAAATGCCCTGCGTGTTTTATTAAACTGTAATTGCACTCACTGAAATGTTGTATTGCAATTATGTCCTGGGTTATTAATTAAAAGAAAAGAAACTATAAATGGTAAAAGATAATTTTGCCTGTGAAAAGCTTTATTGAGATTTTAGAGAAGGGCATTCAAGCAAAAAGTCATTTGTGAGAAAAGCTCCCACTGAAAGAAAATTAAATGTTTTGATCATCTTCTGGGGAAATGAACCTGCATCCGTTCTCAGCAGGTTGGGAACTGTAGCTAAAATACAGTGAGCCACAGAGGAAGAATTGCAGGTGATAATGACACAAATTTAGTAATATCAACTTCTATAAGGAAGGTCTTATTTTCTCTAGTCGTATCTTTGGGAAAAAAATGGTTGTTTTTTTAAAAAAAATATGATTACTTGTTGGAGTTACCATAATATAGAAGTTGTTAATATTCTGTAAAAATAGGTGCAGATGATGAAACTTCTGAGAGTATCATCTGCATTACCACCACCTCTAGTAGAAATGGAGGTTATGTGCAAATCTTTGCTATTTAGGAAATGGCACTTCAAAAGAGTAAGTTTTTATGCACCTGATAGGAGTTTGCTTTCTGTATTCTATAGAATAATATGGCTTTTAAAAAAATTGAATTTAATTTATGATATATGGAGCAGATCTAAAATGGCTGTCTGCTAAAGCAGGAAAGAAAGCTTCTACAAGCCACAACTCACTCTTGTATGACTTCTCTTTAGGAGTGTGTTTATAATTGAATCCATCCTGAAAATGAGGGATTTCAGTTTGGCCAGAGCTTTCTTGTATAAAAGGATCGTTTTCCTGGGTCCTTTAGTGTGAGAATGCATTTATACTTTTCAGAAATCATTGTGCTGTTGAACTATATTGCTAAGATGGAGCTTGCTGAAGCATCTGTAGGTTTTTCTTTTCTATTAAAGCCTTCCTCCCGTGCAAACTGCATGCTTACACATTACTGCCTTGCAGCTGATGTTAGAAAATAAATCTGACAAGGTGCAGTATGTGTTTCTGTCTACGTGGATATTCTCAGACCATAAATAGACTATGTTTTTACCTCTGTATAAACGTGGGAATATTTTTTTGTTCTTCAAAAGAATGCTACAATTAGCTGTCTTTGGGACAGAGGGAGGAACATCTGTCAGATTACTTAGTAGGTTTGTCTCCAAAAAAGGTTCTTCCATGCTTCTACATAGTAGCGGTAGGTCAGGATGTGTGCAGTGCTTCTGGAAATATGATACCACAGTAGCTGTTTTTCCTCTAAGCATTGTTCAGTCAGTGCGAGTCTACATTGGAAAAATGTTCAAGTTACATGTTTTCTGCATATGGCTTTCATTTAATTCTAGAGAGACAGAGGAAGCTGGGTCAAGAGGTACTGGCAAAGGAGGGACCAAGAACAACTGCTGAAAGTCAGCTTTAGTGTTGGTCTTGCAGGTGTAAGTAATTCTGACAGTCAAAAGGGCTGCTGGAATGAATGGAAGAGTGTACAAATAATACATAAACTGCCCCTTAGACTGCACAGAAAGACAGCTTTTTATGATAAAAAGGCTCTAGCTGCTATCTTTTTCTTTCAGCTGTTGAGAGGAGAATAATCTCAGCGGGTTGGTTATTCTGTGGAATACTAATCAGAATATGCTTTTTGTTATACTGTGTCTTTTAATTAAAAGAACAACAGGCAAAGAAAAGAAAATAAATATTCTTAGAGAAATTCTTATACATCTCAATGAACGAAGAAAAAGCAAATCTTTTCTTCCTGTCAAGAAAAATCATAACCCAAAGACTCACCACATAACTAGAGGCACAAAACTCTTTAAATTCACCTTTGTCTGGCACAAGCTCATTCAGGATAGTAAGAAAGTTTCACTGAATCTGGTGTCCCAGTTTGAAAGTTGTTGCAGGAGAGGGGTACTTCTTGGACACATGCCACTGTTGAACCCATTCCCCTCATAGGGAAAATGAAACAGATATTATTTTTTTTCCCACAAAACATAAACCTGAAAAAAATAACCTGTATGAACTGCCAGAAAGTAGGGTACATCCTGGAATGAATCAGGAGCTCACCACTTCATTGTAGCCAGTGATCTTTGGCAAGCTCACAGATGATAAATAGTAAAACATCTGTATCAGTATATGACCTTATCTGCTCTTCCCTCTGTTAGAGGCTGTATTTCACCTTCTGTTCATCCAGTTGATTGTATCAGAGATATGTCAAAGTTAGGAGCTCTTGGAAGTAGCTGGGGAGAATAGCAGAGAAGTTTGTTCCGAAGTAGAATGTTTATTTTAAAAAAATACTGTAATCATCTAATTGTTCAAAGCATAAGTGATGGAAAGAATGTATTATGCCTTTCAGCAACAGCCTGTAAAGAATTCATAGCATGATGTTTGATACCATTTACTTCTAAAGGAGAAAACACTTCAAATCAAGAATTCTTAAACCTAAATACTTTCTTGGTACTGGGTATTTCAGCTGTTTCATGAAAGCACACTTAAAATAATATAAATGTAAAGTTAAAATCATGTTCAATTTTGTTATTATTTTAACAGTATAATTTGGACTTATTAGCAGCTCGTCATTAGGGTCAGGATTTGAAAAGCTCAAAAAGTTTAGTCTGTTAATTGCTGTGAACTTACATTACTATTATTCTGAGGTTTTGAATCAAGGCATATGTTTAAATAACTATTAATTGAAATACTATTAAGACAGCACTGAAGAGACTGTGCCATGAAGGTGTAATAAAAGTGAAGTGGTAGTACTGTAAAGACTCATTTTGGCACTTTTACAATACAGTTAAATCCTTGTAAAACTTTAGAAATAAGTTTTTCAACTCTGTAAATAAAGGAATAATGAAGAATTGGATTTTCTACACTGTAAGGCTGCACTGAGCTTAAGCACAAGGAGCTGTGGACTTGACTGGGTGAGAATGGGAATTACTGCATCTGAATTTCCAGAGCTTAATGTGCTCAGTTCTGGAGAGTTTATACCCCAGATTTCTGAGGAAATTTGCAAATAAGATTGTCAGTTTGGAATTAATGATTTTGAAGGAATCTACAGTGACAGGAATAATATTGAAGCATGGAAAATTGTTTTTAGAGAGGAATGACAGAAAGGGAAGATGTGACTTAGTATGTGAAATATTAGGAAGCAGAAGAGCTGGCTAACAGGACATGACAGTGAATTGTATTGAAAAGAAAATACTGGCTTGAGGGGGGGAAAGTAGCGGAATGTCCCAAAGATTAAGAAGTTAATGGAGTTAGTTGTGTTTTCAACAAATTTTAGCAAGTTGTAGTGCTCTGCTTCTGCAGTTGACACGAATTTAGGAGGGACTGTCAATAGAGAATGAGGATTGAGGTAGCGGGATGGGAAGAACCAGATGGACTTGAAGATTTTAATAACAAAAATGTAATGAAATTTAGTGTCAGAAAATGCAGGATTATTTCTGTAGGTCACATGTGGGCTGCTAAATAAGATGGAGAATAGGTCAGGAGGTCGGGCAGTGACTGCAGATTGCACTGCTTAATTTTTTGCATGGTCCCTAATTTTTTACATGCTCCTTGATGTGGTTTTAGGCCATGTTAACTAGCCCTCTTTTAGGGGCTGGTTAGGAATAGTTCAGGGGATAGTGTGCTCCGAACACTGTTGCTGGCAGCCAGTTTGGACAAGACAATGTCAGTGTCAGCACCACCTAATGCTCACAGGCTTTACACGTTCAGACATCCCCATAATGCTCTCATACTGCACCGTTGTGCTGCACATTATACATAATCTCCATTTTGTGGCATAAAAATACTACAGGGATGGGCTGCAACATGGGGTTCTCATTATTTTGGGTGCTTTGAACTGAAAAAACCTTACACAACAACAATAGTAGTTATACTAATAGTAACAATGATAGTTATTGTCACCATCACCATCATAATCATCATGTCCTTGGGCCAGAGAAGTACAAAATATGCCCTATCTTAGACTCTGATGAT
The DNA here is from genome assembly GCF_017639655.2 of Falco naumanni. Classification (NCBI taxonomy): domain Eukaryota; kingdom Metazoa; phylum Chordata; class Aves; order Falconiformes; family Falconidae; genus Falco; species Falco naumanni. The sequence continues at coordinate 44,214,669 of NC_054059.1, forward strand.
GTGTAGTGTGTATGTGGCTTTAGGGACAGAGAAGTCCTGGGACTTGTTTTCTTTAGCCTTAAGGCTACCAGTTTCTGCACTGAGGTGCCCCCTTCAATCAGAAATTAACAAGTAAAAAAAAGACCCTCTAGGACCTTGCATACCAGAGGTATTTGCACGCTGAATCCATAAATCAGCCTGTGGTATTAACCAGTGGGAAACTGCATTTTGGTAGAGATAGGAGAACATTCGTGACACTGTACAGGACAGTGGAGAGACCTCACCTGACAGTTTTGTTTAGCCATGTTCATGGAAAATGGATTTGAACTATGACAGCTGGAGCTAGAGTAATTAAGGAAATAGAAAGCTTGCCATGCAGAGGAGACAAAAAGAGTTGGCTTGTTAAACGTAGTACAATTAAGGCTGAGGAGTGTGATTACTCCTTCAGGGGCAGGCACCAGAGAAGTGAAATAACTGTTTTAGCTGAAGCAGGGTGGTGGTAGCACAAAAGCAAATTGAATGTAACTATTTCACGTATTTGTAATTAAAGTGTTCTTTTAAGAGAGCCTGTTTGATACATAAGAATATTTAATTCTGTATTTTCCCCCTCACCTTTTTATTTATTCTTACAGCAGTTGTGGGGATTCTGGTTTCTGAAGTTTATCCAGGTATGAAAATAATATTAGGTTAGCCAAAGTTTACCAGATAAAAGTATTTTCCAGCTTTCAGTAGTGAAATAATAGTCAACACCACAATTAATTTGGCAGTCATAATTTTGGGTGCTGCTACCTTTTCCAGCTCTTAAAGATACTATTTGGGAAAGGGGGGAGAATTTAGAGAGCTTGTGACCAGTTATGTTTTCCTTTTCCTGTACAATGATCTGATAATAACTGGACAAATACTAGAGGGAGAAGGTCAGTAATAGAGTAAAAATGTATTGTTCCTGGGGTTGGGGGGGAAGTTGCTATTACTTAAAAACATACTTTTTTAATGAGAGAAACTTAAGGTTTTTCAGGGTAGCATCTGGGGTCTGGGGCTTTACGTCCAATTTTACCAGTGGAGGAAGAGTTGATTCGTTAGGGACCATGTCTGGACATCTAACTACCTGAGCAGTTTGTAGCATATGCTACTCTAATGTCAGTTGTTGATGACAGCCTGGTCTTGTTGAATTTTCTCTTTCTGCTATATTAAAAATACCCATTCCAAGTGGGGCAGGGAGAGGGCAGCCAGGCTAATTTAGATGTATCATGCAATTACCTTTATATATTGGCATTCTCAAACATGTATGTCTAATAACTTTTCCTCTGAATAAAGAGACCCAATATATGCAAATGTATGAGGAGGCCTCCACTGTTCGGTTGCTTTTGTGCCTGAGGGCACGTTATGAAGTGTTGGTGATTACAGGTGCTTTTGTTTCGAAC